>NW_028126360.1:600000-962440 GCF_965194825.1 Balaenoptera physalus | reverse complement strand
TAGAGCTTGTCCCTTATTGGTTCCCCCTCTTTCCGTTCATCCTCAGGACAAATTGCAACCTGTACGGAGCAGGAGGTTAAAGGTGCTGATGCTCCAAGTACGGAGATTGCAATTATAGCGGCTTGAATGGTGAACCCAAGCACAAGGAGATGAGAAATGAGGTGTGTTTTAGAAACCTTTGCCGATCACACAGTGTACCGTCGTCTGGGTTTCTTATGCGTGTTTTCGATGTAGGAAGATGCCCTTGAACCTAGAGATTTGGGACCAATGGGATGGGTACCACGCAGTATTACTTTAAAGGGTCTGCGTTTGCTCACCCAACCTCACCAAACCTCTCAGCCCCAAGAGTGTCCACCCTTATGTCTCATCCAGCTGTGGGTCTAGATATGGGCAATCCAGGTTGCATCACAGCCCCTGAACTAATTTTGTAAGAATTTCTTTCTCTATAACTGTCTTTGTTTCATGGGTTTTTAATTTCTTTTTATAATGGGGTTTAGCTGCTTTTCACTGCTGTGTTTATGCCGCTTTACACCCACTTGACACAGTAACAGAGAGATTTCAATACATAGGTTTTAAGATTATTACTAGTCAGGTATATTCTTGTGTGGTGAATAGGGGGTGTTGAGTCCAGTTCTCTTTGCAAGGAGTGGGTCTTGTCTATTACATATTGGGTTTATGGAACGGTATCTCAGCTAATTTGAAACCCTTGTTTTATGTATCACCCCAACTCACCTTTCCCGTTAAGCAGCCATAGTGTGTTTTCTGCATGTGTGACTCTGTTCTGTTTTGTAATTCAGTTCAAGTGTAACGGTTTTTACATTCCCTCTATAAGTGACACCTTATGAGAAGTGTCCTTTTCTGTGTGACTTATTTCACTTAGAATCGTCTTACCTAAATCCACTCATCATGCTGCTACTAGCCTTATGACATTGATTTCATGGCTGAGTGATAGTCCATTGTACATAAGGACCACAACTTTTTTATCCATTTTTCGCTTTCCTGGGATATTTAAGGTGGAATGAAGTGGAGGTCCTTGTCAACAGAGCAGCCCTAAACTTTCGGGTGCTTGTGTCTTGCTGATTTTCAATTTTCCCACTTTATCCCCCCATGCGTAGAAGTGCCCTATGCTCTCTAAGCTGTGTTTTTTAGATGTTTCAGGACACACTGTACACTTCTCCAGAGTGGCTGTTGGCAATTTACATCCCGCCCATCAGTGTAGCAAGGCTCCCATTTCTCCATGGCCTGTCCTGCATTTCTGGTTTTGACACTTTTTTCAGCATGTCCCTTTTGACCGATGGGAAGCGAGACTTTTTGTAGCGCTGATTTGCCTTTCCAGGTTGCTTGGTTGGCCAAAAAGGGCGTATGCGTTTTTTCCTGAATATATTCAGGAAAAAAGGCATACGCCCTTTTTGGCCAAGGGCATCATTGTCAACGTTTTGCCGCTTTTCATGTGCTTTAAAGGCGATTCGAATCTACCTCTTGAAATCTGTTTCCTGCAATTCTGACTTGATTTCAAATCCTCTTCTTTGCCTTCCCTCAATATATTTGTGGACGAGAGTTATCATTTATAACTCTGCAGGTTTGTGAATTGCAGTGCCCTGAAGCTGCATTTTACAAGTCGCTTTTTTGGGAGCCGGCCGCAAAAGCGCAGGATGGCTTCAGGCCCTGTTCTGGTTCCGGGGGGCAGGCTGAGCCTGTGGTTAATTCTTCTTCCTGATGGGAAAATAGAGTGACCTGTGCCTGTCCCAACACCAAGAGCTAGTCTCTCATTGGTTTCCCGTCTTCCCGTTCATCCTCAGGACAAATTGCAACCTGTACGGAACAGGAGGTTAAAGGTGCTGATGCTCCAAGTAGGGAGATTGCTAGTAAAGTGGCTGGAATGGCGAACACGAGCACAAGGAGGTGAGAAATGAGGTGCGTTTTAGAAACCTTTCCCCATCACACGGTGTACCATCTTCTGGGTTTCTCATGAATGTTTTCGATGTAGGAAGATGCCCTTGAACCTGGAGATTTGGGACCCATGCGATGGGTAGCACGCAGTATTACTTTAAAGGGTCTGCGTTTGCTCACCCAACCTCACCAAACCTCTCAGCCCCAAGAGTGTCCACCCTTATGTCTCATCCAGCTGTGGGTCTAGATATGGTCAATCCAGGTTGCATCACAGCCCCCGAACGAATTGTGTAAGAATTTCTCTCTCTTTCCCTGTCTTTGTTTCATGGGTTTTTAAAAGTAATTTATTTTTATAATGGGGTTTAGCTGCTTTTCACGGCTGTGTTTAGGCCGCTTTACACCCACTTGACACACTAACAGAGAGATATCAATACATAGGTTTTAAGATTATTACTAGTCAGATATATTCTTGTGCGGTGAATCGGGCGTGTTGAGTCCAGTTCTCTGAGCAAGGAGTAGGTCTTGTCTATTCCATATTGGGTTTATGGAACGGTATCTGAGCTAATTTGAAACTCTTGTTTTATGTATCACCCCACCTCACCTTTCCCGTTAAGCAGCCATAGTGTGTTTTCTGCATGTGTGACTCTGTTCTGTTTTGTAATTCAGTTCAAGTGTAACGGTTTTTACATTCCCTCTATAAGTGACACCGTATGAGAAGTGTCCTTTTCTGTGTGACTTATTTCACTTAGAATCGTCTTACCTAAATCCACTCATCATGCTGCTACTAGCCTTATGACATTGATTTCATGGCTGAGTGATAGTCCATTGTACATAAGGACCACAACTTTTTTATCCATTTTTCGCTTTCCTGGGATATTTAAGGTGGAATGAAGTGGAGGTCCTTGTCAACAGAGCAGCCCTAAACTTTGGGGTGCTTGTGTCTTGCTGATTTTCAATTTTCCCACTTTATCCCCCCATGTGTGCAAGTGCCCTATGCTCTCTAAGCTGTGTTTTTTAGATGTTTCAGGACACACCGTACACTTCTCCAGAGTGGCTGTTGGCAATTTACATCCCGCCCATCAGTGTAGTAAGGCTCCCATTTCTCCATGGCCTGTCCTGCATTTCTGGTTTTGACACTTTTTTCAGCATGGCCCTTTTGACCGATGGGAAGCGAGACTTCTTTGTAGCGCTGATTTGCCTTTCCAGGTTGCTTGGTTGGCCAAAAAGGGCGTATGCGTTTTTTCCTGAATATATTCAGGAAAAAACGCATACGCCCTTTTTGGCCAAGGGCACCATTGTCAACGTTTTGCCGCTTTTCATGTGCTTTAAAGGCGATTCGAATCTACCTCCTGAAATCTGTTTCCTGCAATTCTGCCTTGATTTCAAATCCTCTTCTTTGCCTTCCCTCAATATATTTGTGGACGAGAGTTATCATTTATAACTCTGCAGGTTTGTGAATTGCAGTGCCCTGAATCTCCATTTTACAAGTCGCTTTTTTGGGAGCTGGCCGCAAAAGCGCAGGATGGCTTCAGGCCCTGTTCTGCTTCCGGGGGGCAGGCTGAGCCTGTGGTTAATTCTTCTTCCTGATGGGAAAATAGAGTCACCTGTGCCTGTCCCAACACCAAGAGCTAGTCTCTCATTGGTTCCCCGTCTTCCCGTTCATCCTCAGGACAAATTGCAACCTGTACGGAACAGGAGGTTAAAGGTGCTGATGCTCCAAGTAGGGAGATTGCTAGTAAAGTGGCTGGAATGGCGAACACGAGCACAAGGAGGTGAGAAATGACGTGCGTTTTAGAAACCTTTCCCCATCACACGGTGTACCATCTTCTGGGTTTCTCATGCATGTTTTCGATGTAGGAAGATGCCCTTGAACCTGGAGATTTGGGACCCATGCGATGGGTAGCACGCAGTATTACTTTAAAGGGTCTGCGTTTGCTCACCCAACCTCACCAAACCTCTCAGCCCCAAGAGTGTCCACCCTTATGTCTCATCCAGCTGTGGGTCTAGATATGGTCAATCCAGGTTGCATCACAGCCCCTGAACGAATTGTGTAAGAATTTCTCTCTCTTTCCCTGTCTTTGTTTCATGTGTTTTTAAAAGTAATTTATTTTTATAATGGGGTTTAGCTGCTTTTCACGGCTGTGTTTAGGCCGCTTTACACCCACTTGACACACTAACAGAGAGATATCAATACATAGGTTTTAAGATTATTACTAGTCAGATATATTCTTGTGCGGTGAATCGGGCGTGTTGAGTCCAGTTCTCTGAGCAAGGAGTAGGTCTTGTCTATTACATATTGGGTTTATGGAACGGTATCTGAGCTAATTTGAAACTCTTGTTTTATGTATCACCCCACCTCACCTTTCCCGTTAAGCAGCCATAGTGTGTTTTCTGCATGTGTGACTCTGTTCTGTTTTGTAATTCAGTTCAAGTGTAACGGTTTTTACATTCCCTCTATAAGTGACACCTTATGAGAAGTGTCCTTTTCTGTGTGACTTATTTCACTTAGAATTGTCTTACCTAAATCCATTCATCATGCTGCTACTAGCCTTATGACATTGATTTCATGGCTGAGTGATAGTCCATTGTACATAAGGACCACAACTTTTTTATCCATTTTTCGCTTTCCTGGGATATTTAAGGTGGAATGAAGTGGAGGTCCTTGTCAACAGAGCAGCCCTAAACTTTCGGGTGCTTGTGTCTTGCTGATTTTCAATTTTCCCACTTTATCCCCCCATGCGTAGAAGTGCCCTATGCTCTCTAAGCTGTGTTTTTTAGATGTTTCAGGACACACCGTACACTTCTCCAGAGTGGCTGTTGGCAATTTACATCCCACCCATCAGTGTAGCAAGGCTCCCATTTCTCCATGGCCTGTCCTGCATTTCTGGTTTTGACACTTTTTTCAGCATGTCCCTTTTGACCGATGGGAAGCGAGACTTCTTTGTAGCGCTGATTTGCCTTTCCAGGTTGCTTGGTTGGCCAAAAAGGGCGTATGCGTTTTTTCCTGAATATATTCAGGAAAAAAGGCATACGCCCTTTTTGGCCAAGGGCATCATTGTCAACGTTTTGCCGCTTGTCATGTGCTTTAAAGGCGATTCGAATCTACCTCTTGAAATCTGTTTCCTGCAATTCTGACTTGATTTCAAATCCTCTTCTTTGCCTTCCCTCAATATATTTGTGGACGAGAGTTATCATTTATAACTCTGCAGGTTTGTGAATTGCAGTGCCCTGAAGCTGCATTTTACAAGTCGCTTTTTTGGGAGCCGGCCGCAAAAGCGCAGGATGGCTTCAGGCCCTGTTCTGGTTCCGGGTGGCAGGCTGAGCCTGTGGTTAATTCTTCTTCCTGATGGGAAAATAGAGTGACCTGTGCCTGTCCCAACACCAAGAGCTAGTCTCTCATTGGTTTCCCGTCTTCCCGTTCATCCTCAGGACAAATTGCAACCTGTACGGAACAGGAGGTTAAAGGTGCTGATGCTCCAAGTAGGGAGATTGCTAGTAAAGTGGCTGGAATGGCGAACACGAGCACAAGGAGGTGAGAAATGAGGTGCGTTTTAGAAACCTTTCCCCATCACACGGTGTACCATCTTCTGGGTTTCTCATGCATGTTTTCGATGTAGGAAGATGCCCTTGAACCTGGAGATTTGGGACCCATGCGATGGGTAGCACGCAGTATTACTTTAAAGGGTCTGCGTTTGCTCACCCAACCTCACCAAACCTCTCAGCCCCAAGAGTGTCCACCCTTATGTCTCATCCAGCTGTGGGTCTAGATATGGTCAATCCAGGTTGCATCACAGCCCCCGAACGAATTGTGTAAGAATTTCTCTCTCTTTCCCTGTTTTTGTTTCATGGGTTTTTAAAAGTAATTTATTTTTATAATGGGGTTTAGCTGCTTTTCACGGCTGTGTTTAGGCCGCTTTACACCCACTTGACACACTAACAGAGAGATATCAATACATAGGTTTTAAGATTATTACTAGTCAGATATATTCTTGTGCGGTGAATCGGGCGTGTTGAGTCCAGTTCTCTGAGCAAGGAGTAGGTCTTGTCTATTCCATATTGGGTTTATGGAACGGTATCTGAGCTAATTTGAAACTCTTGTTTTATGTATCACCCCACCTCACCTTTCCCGTTAAGCAGCCATAGTGTGTTTTCTGCATGTGTGACTCTGTTCTGTTTTGTAATTCAGTTCAAGTGTAACGGTTTTTACATTCCCTCTATAAGTGACACCTTATGAGAAGTGTCCTTTTCTGTGTGACTTATTTCACTTAGAATCGTCTTACCTAAATCCACTCATCATGCTGCTACTAGCCTTATGACATTGATTTCATGGCTGAGTGATATTCCATTGTACATAAGGACCACAACTTTTTTATCCATTTTTCGCTTTCCTGGGATATTTAAGGTGGAATGAAGTGGAGGTCCTTGTCAACAGAGCAGCCCTAAACTTTCGGGTGCTTGTGTCTTGCTGATTTTCAATTTTCCCACTTTATCCCCCCATGCGTAGAAGTGCCCTATGCTCTCTAAGCTGTGTTTTTTAGATGTTTCAGGACACACCGTACACTTCTCCAGAGTGGCTGTTGGCAATTTACATCCCGCCCATCAGTGTAGCAAGGCTCCCATTTCTCCATGGCCTGTCCTGCATTTCTGGTTTTGACACCTTTTTCAGCATGTCCCTTTTGACCGATGGGAAGCGAGACTTCTTTGTAGCGCTGATTTGCCTTTCCAGGTTGCTTGGTTGGCCAAAAAGGGCGTATGCGTTTTTTCCTGAATATATTCAGGAAAAAACGCATACGCCCTTTTTGGCCAAGGGCATCATTGTCAACGTTTTGCCGCTTTTCATGTGCTTTAAAGGCGATTCAAATCTACCTCCTGAAATCTATTTCCTGCAATTCTGCCTTGATTTCAAATCCTCTTCTTTGCCTTCCCTCAATATATTTGTGGACGAGAGTTATCATTTATAACTCTGCAGGTTTGTGAATTGCAGTGCCCTGAAGCTCCATTTTACAAGTCGCTTTTTTGGGAGTCGGCCGCAAAAGCGCAGGATGGCTTCAGGCCCTGTTCTGGTTCCGGGGGGCAGGCTGAGCCTGTGGTTAATTCTTCTTCCTGATGAGAAAATTGAGTGACCTGTGCCTGTCCCAACACCAAGAGCTAGTCTCTCATTGGTTCCCCGTCTTCCCGTTCATCCTCAGGACAAATTGCAACCTGTACGGAACAGGAGGTTAAAGGTGCTGATGCTCCAAGTAGGGAGATTGCTAGTAAAGTGGCTGGAATGGCGAACCCGAGCACAAGGAGATGAGAAATGAGGTGCGTTTTAGAAACCTTTCCCCATCACACGGTGTACCATCTTCTGGGTTTCTCATGCATGTTTTCGATGTAGGAAGATGCCCTTGAACCTGGAGATTTGGGACCCATGCGATGGGTAGCACGCAGTATTACTTTAAAGGGTCTGCGTTTGCTCACCCAACCTCACCAAACATCTCAGCCCCAAGAGTGTCCACCCTTATGTCTCATCCAGCTGTGGGTCTAGATATGGTCAATGCAGGTTGCATCACAGCCCCTGAACGAATTGTGTAAGAATTTCTCTCTATTTCCCTGTCTTTGTTTCATGGGTTTTTAAAAGTAATTTATTTTTATAATGGGGTTTAGCTGCTTTTCACGGCTGTGTTTATGCCGCCTTACACACACTTGACACACTAACAGAGAGATATCAATACATAGGTTTTAAGATTATTACTAGTCAGATATATTCTTGTGCGGTGAATCGGGCGTGTTGAGTCCAGTTCTCTGAGCAAGGAGTAGGTCTTGTCTATTACATATTGGGTTTATGGAACGGTATCTGAGCTAATTTGAAACTCTTGTTTTATGTATCACCCCACCTCACCTTTCCCGTTAAGCAGCCATAGTGTGTTTTCTGCATGTGTGACTCTGTTCTGTTTTGTAATTCAGTTCAAGTGTAACGGTTTTTACATTCCCTCTATAAGTGACACCTTATGAGAAGTGTCCTTTTCTGTGTGACTTATTTCACTTAGAATCGTCTTACCTAAATCCACTCATCATGCTGCTACTAGCCTTATGACATTGATTTCATGGCTGAGTGATAGTCCATTGTACATAAGGACCACAACTTTTTTATCCATTTTTCGCTTTCCTGGGATATTTAAGGTGGAATGAAGTGGAGGTCCTTGTCAACAGAGCAGCCCTAAACTTTCGGGTGCTTGTGTCTTGCTGATTTTCAATTTTCCCACTTTATCCCCCCATGCGTAGAAGTGCCCTATGCTCTCTAAGCTGTGTTTTTTAGATGTTTCAGGACACACCGTACACTTCTCCAGAGTGGCTGTTGGCAATTTACATCCCGCCCATCAGTGTAGCAAGGCTCCCATTTCTCCATGGCCTGTCCTGCATTTCTGGTTTTGACACTTTTTTCAGCATGTCCCTTTTGACCGATGGGAAGCGAGACTTCTTTGTAGCGCTGATTTGCCTTTCCAAGTTGCTTGGTTGGCCAAAAAGGGCGTATGCGTTTTTTCCTGAATATATTCAGGAAAAAACGCATACGCCCTTTTTGGCCAAGGGCATCATTGTCAACGTTTTGCCGCTTTTCATGTGCTTTAAAGGCGATTCGAATCTACCTCTTGAAATCTGTTTCCTGCAATTCTGACTTGATTTCAAATCCTCTTCTTTGCCTTCCCTCAATATATTTGTGGACGAGAGTTATCATTTATAACTCTGCAGGTTTGTGAATTGCAGTGCCCTGAAGCTGCATTTTACAAGTCGCTTTTTTGGGAGCCGGCCGCAAAAGCGCAGGATGGCTTCAGGCCCTGTTCTGGTTCCGGGTGGCAGGCTGAGCCTGTGGTTAATTCTTCTTCCTGATGGGAAAATAGAGTGACCTGTGCCTGTCCCAACACCAAGAGCTAGTCTCTCATTGGTTTCCCGTCTTCCCGTTCATCCTCAGGACAAATTGCAACCTGTACGGAACAGGAGGTTAAAGGTGCTGATGCTCCAAGTAGGGAGATTGCTAGTAAAGTGGCTGGAATGGCGAACACGAGCACAAGGAGGTGAGAAATGAGGTGCGTTTTAGAAACCTTTCCCCATCACACGGTGTACCATCTTCTGGGTTTCTCATGCATGTTTTCGATGTAGGAAGATGCCCTTGAACCTGGAGATTTGGGACCCATGCGATGGGTAGCACGCAGTATTACTTTAAAGGGTCTGCGTTTGCTCACCCAACCTCACCAAACCTCTCAGCCCCAAGAGTGTCCACCCTTATGTCTCATCCAGCTGTGGGTCTAGATATGGTCAATCCAGGTTGCATCACAGCCCCCGAACGAATTGTGTAAGAATTTCTCTCTCTTTCCCTGTCTTTGTTTCATGGGTTTTTAAAAGTAATTTATTTTTATAATGGGGTTTAGCTGCTTTTCACGGCTGTGTTTAGGCCGCTTTACACCCACTTGACACACTAAGAGAGAGATATCAATACATAGGTTTTAAGATTATTACTAGTCAGATATATTCTTGTGCGGTGAATCGGGCGTGTTGAGTCCAGTTCTCTGAGCAAGGAGTAGGTCTTGTCTATTCCATATTGGGTTTATGGAACGGTATCTGAGCTAATTTGAAACTCTTGTTTTATGTATCACCCCACCTCACCTTTCCCGTTAAGCAGCCATAGTGTGTTTTCTGCATGTGTGACTCTGTTCTGTTTTGTAATTCAGTTCAAGTGTAACGGTTTTTACATTCCCTCTATAAGTGACACCTTATGAGAAGTGTCCTTTTCTGTGTGACTTATTTCACTTAGAATCGTCTTACCTAAATCCACTCATCATGCTGCTACTAGCCTTATGACATTGATTTCATGGCTGAGTGATAGTCCATTGTACATAAGGACCACAACTTTTTTATCCATTTTTCGCTTTCCTGGGATATTTAAGGTGGAATGAAGTGGAGGTCCTTGTCAACAGAGCAGCCCTAAACTTTCGGGTGCTTGTGTCTTGCTGATTTTCAATTTTCCCACTTTATCCCCCCATGCGTAGAAGTGCCCTATGCTCTCTAAGCTGTGTTTTTTAGATGTTTCAGGACACACCGTACACTTCTCCAGAGTGGCTGTTGGCAATTTACATCCCACCCATCAGTGTAGCAAGGCTCCCATTTCTCCATGGCCTGTCCTGCATTTCTGATTTTGACACTTTTTTCAGCATGTCCCTTTTGACCGATGGGAAGCGAGACTTCTTTGTAGCGCTGATTTGCCTTTCCAGGTTGCTTGGTTGGCCAAAAAGGGCGTATGCGTTTTTTCCTGAATATATTCAGGAAAAAAGGCATACGCCCTTTTTGGCCAAGGGCATCATTGTCAACGTTTTGCCGCTTTTCATGTGCTTTAAAGGCGATTCGAATCTACCTCTTGAAATCTGTTTCCTGCAATTCTGACTTGATTTCAAATCCTCTTCTTTGCCTTCCCTCAATATATTTGTGGACGAGAGTTATCATTTATAACTCTGCAGGTTTGTGAATTGCAGTGCCCTGAAGCTGCATTTTACAAGTCGCTTTTTTGGGAGCCGGCCGCAAAAGCGCAGGATGGCTTCAGGCCCTGTTCTGGTTCCGGGTGGCAGGCTGAGCCTGTGGTTAATTCTTCTTCCTGATGGGAAAATAGAGTGACCTGTGCCTGTCCCAACACCAAGAGCTAGTCTCTCATTGGTTTCCCGTCTTCCCGTTCATCCTCAGGACAAATTGCAACCTGTACGGAACAGGAGGTTAAAGGTGCTGATGCTCCAAGTAGGGAGATTGCTAGTAAAGTGGCTGGAATGGCGAACACGAGCACAAGGAGGTGAGAAATGAGGTGCGTTTTAGAAACCTTTCCCCATCACACGGTGTACCATCTTCTGGGTTTCTCATGCATGTTTTCGATGTAGGAAGATGCCCTTGAACCTGGAGATTTGGGACCCATGCGATGGGTAGCACGCAGTATTACTTTAAAGGGTCTGCGTTTGCTCACCCAACCTCACCAAACCTCTCAGCCCCAAGAGTGTCCACCCTTATGTCTCATCCAGCTGTGGGTCTAGATATGGTCAATCCAGGTTGCATCACAGCCCCCGAACGAATTGTGTAAGAATTTCTCTCTCTTTCCCTGTCTTTGTTTCATGGGTTTTTAAAAGTAATTTATTTTTATAATGGGGTTTAGCTGCTTTTCACGGCTGTGTTTATGCCGCTTTACACCCACTTGACACACTAACAGAGAGATATCAATACATAGGTTTTAAGATTATTACTAGTCAGATATATTCTTGTGCGGTGAATCGGGCGTGTTGAGTCCAGTTCTCTGAGCAAGGAGTAGGTCTTGTCTATTCCATATTGGGTTTATGGAACGGTATCTGAGCTAATTTGAAACTCTTGTTTTATGTATCACCCCACCTCACCTTTCCCGTTAAGCAGCCATAGTGTGTTTTCTGCATGTGTGACTCTGTTCTGTTTTGTAATTCAGTTCAAGTGTAACGGTTTTTACATTCCCTCTATAAGTGACACCTTATGAGAAGTGTCCTTTTCTGTGTGACTTATTTCACTTAGAATCGTCTTACCTAAATCCACTCATCATGCTGCTACTAGCCTTATGACATTGATTTCATGGCTGAGTGATATTCCATTGTACATAAGGACCACAACTTTTTTATCCATTTTTCGCTTTCCTGGGATATTTAAGGTGGAATGAAGTGGAGGTCCTTGTCAACAGAGCAGCCCTAAACTTTCGGTTGCTTGTGTCTTGCTGGTTTTCAATTTTCCCACTTTATCCCCCCATGCGTAGAAGTGCCCTATGCTCTCTAAGCTGTGTTTTTTAGATGTTTCAGGACACACCGTACACTTCTCCAGAGTGGCTGTTGGCAATTTACATCCCGCCCATCAGTGTAGCAAGGCTCCCATTTCTCCATGGCCTGTCCTGCATTTCTGGTTTTGACACCTTTTTCAGCATGTCCCTTTTGACCGATGGGAAGCGAGACTTCTTTGTAGCGCTGATTTGCCTTTCCAGGTTGCTTGGTTGGCCAAAAAGGGCGTATGCGTTTTTTCCTGAATATATTCAGGAAAAAACGCATACGCCCTTTTTGGCCAAGGGCATCATTGTCAACGTTTTGCCGCTTTTCATGTGCTTTAAAGGCGATTCGAATCTACCTCCTGAAATCTATTTCCTGCAATTCTGCCTTGATTTCAAATCCTCTTCTTTGCCTTCCCTCAATATATTTGTGGACGAGAGTTATCATTTATAACTCTGCAGGTTTGTGAATTGCAGTGCCCTGAAGCTCCATTTTACAAGTCGCTTTTTTGGGAGTCGGCCGCAAAAGCGCAGGATGGCTTCAGGCCCTGTTCTGGTTCCGGGGGGCAGGCTGAGCCTGTGGTTAATTCTTCTTCCTGATGGGAAAATTGAGTGACCTGTGCCTGTCCCAACACCAAGAGCTAGTCTCTCATTGGTTCCCCGTCTTCCCGTTCATCCTCAGGACAAATTGCAACCTGTACGGAACAGGAGGTTAAAGGTGCTGATGCTCCAAGTAGGGAGATTGCTAGTAAAGTGGCTGGAATGGCGAACCCGAGCACAAGGAGATGAGAAATGCAGTGCGTTTTAGAAACCTTTCCCCATCACACGGTGTACCATCTTCTGGGTTTCTCATGCATGTTTTCGATGTAGGAAGATGCCCTTGAACCTGGAGATTTGGGACCCATGTGATGGGTAGCACGCAGTATTACTTTAAAGGGTCTGCGTTTGCTCACCCAACCTCACCAAACCTCTCAGCCCCAAGAGTGTCCACCCTTATGTCTCATCCAGCTGTGGGTCTAGATATGGTCAATGCAGGTTGCATCACAGCCCCTGAACGAATTGTGTAAGAATTTCTCTCTCTTTCCCTGTCTTTGTTTCATGTGTTTTTAAAAGTAATTTATTTTTATAATGGGGTTTAGCTGCTTTTCACGGCTTTGTTTAGGCCGCTTTACACCCACTTGACACACTAACAGAGAGATATCAATACATAGGTTTTAAGATTATTAGTAGTCAGATATATTCTTGTGCGGTGAATCGGGCGTTTTGAGTCCAGTTCTCTGAGCAAGGAGTAGGTCTTGTCTATTCCATATTGGGTTTATGGAACGGTATCTGAGCTAATTTGAAACTCTTGTTTTATGTATCACCCCACCTCACCTTTCCCGTTAAGCAGCCATAGTGTGTTTTCTGCATGTGTGACTCTGTTCTGTTTTGTAATTCAGTTCAAGTGTAACGGTTTTTACATTCCCTCTATAAGTGACACCTTATGAGAAGTGTCCTTTTCTGTGTGACTTATTTCACTTAGAATCGTCTTACCTAAATCCACTCATCATGCTGCTACTAGCCTTATGACATTGATTTCATGGCTGAGTGATAGTCCATTGTACATAAGGACCACAACTTTTTTATCCATTTTTCGCTTTCCTGGGATATTTAAGGTGGAATGAAGTGGAGGTCCTTGTCAACAGAGGAGCCCTAAACTTTCGGGTGCTTGTGTCTTGCTGATTTTCAATTTTCCCACTTTATCCCCCCATGAGTAAAAGTGCCCTATGCTCTCTAAGCTGTGTTTTTTAGATGTTTCAGGACACACCGTACACTTCTCCAGAGTGGCTGTTGGAAATTTACATCCCGCCCATCAGTGTAGCAAGGCTCCCATTTCTCCATGGCCTGTCCTGCATTTCTGGTTTTGACACCTTTTTCAGCATGTCCCTTTTGATCGATGGGAAGCGAGACTTCTTTGTAGCGCTGATTTGCCTTTCCAGGTTGCTTGGTTGGCCAAAAAGGGCGTATGCGTTTTTTCCTGAATATATTCAGGAAAAAACGCATACGCCCTTTTTGGCCAAGGGCATCATTGTCAACGTTTTGCCGCTTTTCATGTGCTTTAAAGGCGATTCGAATCTACCTCCTGAACTCTGTTTCCTGCAATTCTGCCTTGATTTCAAATCCTCTTCTTTGCCTTCCCTCAATATATTTGTGGACGAGAGTTATCATTTATAACTCTGCAGGTTTGTGAATTGCAGTGCCCTGAAGCTCCATTTTACAAGTCGCTTTTTTGTGAGTCGGCCGCAAAAGCGCAGGATGGCTTCAGGCCCTGTTCTGGTTCCGGGGGGCAGGCTGAGCCTGTGGTTAATTCTTCTTCCTGATGGGAAAATTGAGTGACCTGTGCCTGTCCCAACACCAAGAGCTAGTCTCTCATTGGTTCCCCGTCTTCCCGTTCATCCTCAGGACAATTTGCAACCTGTATGGAACAGGAGGTTAAAGGTGCTGATGCTCCAAGTAGGGAGATTGCTAGTAAAGTGGCTGGAATGGCGAACCCGAGCACAAGGAGATGAGAAATGAGGTGCGTTTTAGAAACCTTTCCCCATCACACGGTGTACCATCTTCTGGGTTTCTCATGCATGTTTTCGATGTAGGAAGATGCCCTTGAACCTGGAAATTTGGGACCCATGCGATGGGTAGCACGCTGTATTACTTTAAAGGGTCTGCGTTTGCTCACCCAACCTCACCAAACCTCTCAGCCCCAAGAGTGTCCACCCTTATGTCTCATCCAGCTGTGGGTCTAGATATGGTCAATCCAGGTTGCATCACAGCCCCTGAACGAATTGTGTAAGAATTTCTCTCTCTTTCCCTGTCTTTGTTTCATGGGTTTTTAAAAGTAATTTATTTTTATAATGGGGTTTAGCTGCTTTTCACGGCTGTGTTTATGCCGCTTTACACCCACTTGACACACTAACAGAGAGATATCAATACATAGGTTTTAAGATTATTACTAGTCAGATATATTCTTGTGCGGTGAATCGGGCGTGTTGAGTCCAGTTCTCTGAGCAAGGAGTAGGTCTTGTCTATTACATATTGGGTTTATGGAACGGTATCTGAGCTAATTTGAAACTCTTGTTTTATGTATCACCCCACCTCACCTTTCCCGTTAAGCAGCCATAGTGTGTTTTCTGCATGTGTGACTCTGTTCTGTTTTGTAATTCAGTTCAAGTGTAACGGTTTTTACATTCCCTCTATAAGTGACACCTTATGAGAAGTGTCCTTTTCTGTGTGACTTATTTCACTTAGAATCGTCTTACCTAAATCCACTCATCATGCTGCTACTAGCCTTATGACATTGATTTCATGGCTGAGTGATATTCCATTGTACATAAGGACCACAACTTTTTTATCCATTTTTCGCTTTCCTGGGATATTTAAGGTGGAAGGAAGTGGAGGTCCTTGTCAACAGAGCAGCCCTAAACTTTGGGGTGCTTGTGTCTTGCTGATTTTCAATTTTCCCACTTTATCCCCCCATGCGTGGAAGTGCCCTATGCTCTCTAAGCTGTGTTTTTTAGATGTTTCAGGACACACCGTACACTTCTCCAGAGTGGCTGTTGGCAATTTACATCCCGCCCATCAGTGTAGCAAGGCTCCCATTTCTCCATGGCCTGTCCTGCATTTCTGGTTTTGACACTTTTTTCAGCATGGCCCTTTTGACCGATGGGAAGCGAGACTTCTTTGTCGCGCTGATTTGCCTTTCCAGGTTGCTTGGTTGGCCAAAAAGGGCGTATGCGTTTTTTCCTGAATGTATTCAGGAAAAAACGCATACGCCCTTTTTGGCCAAGGGCATCATTGTCAACGTTTTGCCGCTTTTCATGTGCTTTAAAGGCGATTCGAATCTACCTCCTGAAATCTGTTTCCTGCAATTCTGCCTTGATTTCAAATCCTCTTCTTTGCCTTCCCTCAATATATTTGTGGATGAGAGTTATCATTTATAACTCTGCAGGTTTGTGAATTGCAGTGCCCTGAAGCTCCATTTTACAAGTCGGTTTTTTGGGAGCTGGCCGCAAAAGCACAGGACGGCATCAGGCCCTATTCTGGTTCCGGGCGACAGGCTGAGCCTGTGGTTAATTCTTCTTCCTGATGGGAAAATAGAGTGACCTGTGCCTGTCCCAACACCTAGAGCTACTCTCTCATTGGCTCCCCGTCTTCCCGTTCATCCTCAGGACAAATTGCAACCTGTACGGAACAGGAGGTTACAGGTGCTGATTCTCCAAGGAGGGAGATTGCTAGTAAAGCGGCTGGAATGGCGACCCCGAGCACAAGGAGATGAGAAATGAGGTGCGTTTTAGAAACCTTTCCCGGTCACACGGTCTACCACCTTCTGGGTTTCTCATGCATGTTTTCGATGTAGGAAGATGCCCTTGAACCTGTAGATTTGGGACCCATGGGATGGGTAACAGGCAGTAGTACTTTAAAGGCTCTGTTTTGCTCACCCAACCTCACCAAATCTCTCAGCCCCGAGAGTATCCACCCTTACGTCTCATCCAGCTGTGGGTCTAGATATGGTCAATCCAGGTGGCATCGCAGCCCCTGAACGAATTTTTTAAGAATTTCTCTGTCTTTCACTGTCTTTGTTTCACGGGTTTTTAAAATTAATTTATTTTTATAATGGGGTTTAGCTGCTTTTCACGGCTGTGTTTATGCTGCTTTACACCCACTTGACTCACATCCAGAGAGATATCAATACATAGGTTTTAAGATTCTTACTAATCAGATATATTCTTGTGCGGTCAATAGGGGGTGTTGAGTCCAGTTCACTGAGCAAGGAGTAGGTCTTTCTATTACATATTAGGTTTATGGAACGGTATCTCAGCTAATTTGAAACCCTTGTTTTATGCATCACCCCACATCACCTTTCCCGTTAAGCAGCCATAGTGTGTTTTCTAAACGTGTGACTCTGTTCTGTTTTGTAATTCAGTTCAAGTGTAGCGGTTTTTACATTCTCTCTATAAGTGATAGGTTATGATACGTGTCTTTTTCTGTGTGACTTATTTCACTTAGTATCGTCGTACCTAAATCCACTCATCATGCTGCTACTAGCCTTATGACATTGATTTCATGGCTGAGTGATATTCCATTGTACATAAGGACCAACACTTCTTTATCCATTTTTCTCTTTCCTGGGATATTTAAGGTGTCATGAAGTGGAGGTTCTTGTCAACAGAGCAGCCCTAAACTTTGGAGTGCCTGTGTCTTGCTGATTTTTAGTTTTCCCAATTTATTCGCCCGTGAGGGGAAGTGCCCTATACGCTCTAAGCTGTGTTTTTTCGATGTTTCAGGACACACCGTACACTTCTCCAGAGTGGCTGTTGGCAATTTACATCCTGCCCATCAGCGTAGCAAGGCTCCCATTTCTCCATGGCCTGTCCTGCATTTCTGGTTTTGACACTTTTTTCAGCATGGCACTTTTGACCGATGGGAAGCGAGACTTCTTTGTAGCGCTGATTTGCCTTTCCTGGTTGCTTTGTTGGCCAAAAAGGGCGTATGCTATTTTTCCTGAATATATTCAGGAAAAAACGCATACGCCCTTTTTGGCCAAGGGCATCATTATCGACGTTTTGCCGCTTCTCATGTGCTTTAAAGGCAATTCGAATCTACCTCCTGAAATCTGTTTCCTGCAATTCTGCCTTGATTTCAAATCGTCTTCTTTGCCTTCCCTCAAGATATTTGTGGACGAGAGTTATCATTTATAACTCTGCAGGTTTGTGAATTGCAGTGCCCCTGCGCTCCATTTTACAACTCGCTTTTTTGGGAGCTGGCCGCAAATGCGCAGGATGGCCTCAGGCACTATTCTGGTTCCGGGCGGCAGGCTGAGCTTGCGGTTAATTCTTCTTCCTGATGGGAAAATAGAGTGACCTGTGCCTGTCCCAACACCTAGAGCTAGTCTCTCATTGGCTACCCCTCTTCCCGTTCATCCTCAGGACAAATTGCAAGCTGTACGGAACAGGAGGTTAAAGGTGCTGATTCTCCAAGGAGGGAGATTGCTAGTAAAGCGGCTGGAATGGCGAACCCGAGCACAAGGAGATGAAAAATGAGGTGCGTTTTAGAAACGTTTCCCGGTCACACGGTCTACCACCTTCTGGGTTTCTCATGCATGTTTTCGATGTAGGAAGATGCCCTTGAACCTGGAGATTTGGGACCCATGGGATGGGTAACAGGCAGTAGTACTTTAAAGGCTCTGCGTTTGCTCCCCCTACCTCACCAAAGCTCTCAGCCCCAAGAGTGTCCACCCTTACGTCTCATCCAGCTGTGGGTCTAGATATGGTCAATCCAGGTGGCATCACAGCCTCTGAATGAATTGTATAAGAATTTCTCTCTCTTTCACTGTCTTTGTTTCATGGGGTTTTAAAAGTTCTTTGTTTTTATAGTGGGGTTAACTTCTTTTCACTGCTGTGTTTATGCCGCTTTACACCCCCTTGACACACTTACAGACAGATATCAATACATAGGTTTTAAGATTCTTACTAGTCAGATATGTTCTTGTGCCGTGAATAGGGGGTGTTTAGTCCAGTTCACTGAGCAAGGAGTAGGTCTTGTCTATTACATATTGTGTTTATGGAACGTTATCTGAGCTAATTTGAAATCCTTGTTTTATGCATCACCCCACCTCACCTTTCCCGTTAAGCATCCATAGTGTGTTTTCTAAATGTGTGACTCTGTTCTGTTTTGTAATTCCGTTCAAGTGTAGCGGTTTTTACATTCCCTCTGTTAGTGATATCTTATGATAAGTGTCTTTTTCTGTGTGACTTATTTCACTTCGAATCCTCGTACCTAAATCCACTCATCATGCTGCTACTAGCCTTATGATATTGATTTCACCCTCGATTGATATTCCATTTTACATATGGAGCACAACTTCTTTATCCATTTTTCTCTTTCGTGGGATATTTAAGGTAGAATTAAGTGGAGGTTCTTGTCAACAGAGCAGCCCTAAAATTTGGGGTGCCTGTGTTTTGCTGATTTTTAATTTTCCCAATTTATACGCCCATGAGTGGATGTGCCCCTTTCTCTCTAGCTGTGTTTTTTAGATGTTTTAGGAAACACCATACCCTCCTCCAGAGTCGTCATTGGCAATTTACATCCCACCCATCAGTGTAACAGGGCTCCCTTTCCTCCCTGTCCTCTCCTGCATTTCTTCTTTTTACACTTTTTTAGGAAGGCCATTTTGACCGATGGGAAGTCAGACTTCTTTGTAGTGCTGAATTGCATTTCCGGCTTGCTTGGTTGGCCAAAAGGGGCCTATGGTTTTTTTCCTGAATTCATACAGAAAAAAACGCATATGCTCTTTTTGTCCAAGTGCATCATTGTCGGGTCTGAAGTGTCGGGTGTGGGTCCTCTGCATGTGGAAACCTAGGAGCAAGTGAAATTAGACAAAGCACAAAGGAAAAAATGGTTAGACTTTATTTTATTGCCCAGATTCTATTGTTATCTCCCAGGAATTTTTAATGGGCTTTGCCAGTGACAAAGCCCTCCTCTGCCTTTTGTCCCATTCCTCATTCTTGGGGCGCTGAGGGTGCAGACACGTCTTCTGTAAATGCTTCATGCTGAGTTGGGTGTCCTCATACCCGGGGGGAGGGGCAGGACTTCTCCCCAGCAGCCTCCAGGTGAGGTTGATTGTCCGCAGGCCTCCTCCCTCACTGCTCGTCTGCCTGAGCACCAGCATTGGCAGTTTTATAGATTCTAATGACCTTTAAGGGTCCAGGAAAGAGATGTGCAGAGACGCTGGGGGGGTGGGCGGTTTTACCCTGCTCCACATTGGTTTGGCCCCCTTAGGCTGACGGTTTCTGCCAGCCTAGATGCTCTGACCAGTAGTCTGCGCTTTCTTCAGTTAGGCCTCTGAATTAACGTACAAACAGCACCAGGTGTCAGAGCCCTGCTTGCTCAACTCCCAGACAGTCCAGGGCCGGTGGTGATCCAGGACCATGACGGCCACTCAGTCAACGGCCTTTTGAAGTAGCCAGGAGTACAGCCGGTCTCACTGGCCGCCGTCACCGCGGTGTCTGTAGGCTTTTCTATGGTGGCAGCGTTATTTACGGTTCCCCTGCCAAGTTTATTAGCTCCGCTCTGGGTGCAGTAAGTCCTGTAAGCAATAGTCTGTTCTTTTGGGGCACACTCTTGTTGTTTCCTGAGAGAAGCTCCAGGTCAAGTGATGGTCACACGAGTCGTCATGGGGGCCCATTGCCCCAAGTTGTCTCTCTGGAGGTTGGTGTTGGAGGGCCTCCTCACTCGAGGTCATTGTGCCCACGGAGCAATCCCTGCAACTTCAGGGCATGGTGGGTGGTTAGGATCACCAAGTGGCGTCCTTTTCCCTTAGGAGGGAGCTGGCCTTGCGGGCTGCTGATTTCCAGGTTTTTAGATACCCCCAGTATCCTGGTCGAATGGGGTGGCTGGCCAATGCCTGGAGGGCATTCTTGCATTGTTCCATTTCAAGTGGTCCCAGTTTTTGCACTAATACTCCAAGGGCGATTCACCTTGGACCAGGAATGTAAAGGTCAAAGGGTTTAGCTAACTTAGGGAGGTCCAGGGCCAGGGTCTGAATTGACTGCTCTTTCCAATCTTGAAAGGCCGCTTCTGGATTCTATTCAAAAGGATCATCATCTTTTCCTTTCAGTGTTTCATATAGAGGCCCAGCTATTAGACTGTAGTTAGGGATCCAGATGCAGCAAATCCCGGTCTCCCCAGGAACCCCTAAGCTGTCTTCTAGTTTCAGGAAGGCTGAGGCTGCAAATGGCTTATTCCCTTTCCTGGGGTGGGCTTCTCCGACCTTCTGTTCGAATGAAGCCCAGGAAGGCCACCTTAGTTTGTGATATTTGAGCCTTTTCCTTGGACACCTTCTATCTTTTATTGGCTAGGGAGTTCAGAGGCCTCCTTAGTCGGGCTGGTGATCAGAATGTCATCTGCATATTGAAGGAGGGTTCCCTTCTCCAGAGGTAGATCTTTTAGGTCTTTAGCTAACGTTTCCCCAAAGACGGTGTGGGAATTTTTGAACCCCTGGGGCAGGACGGCCCAGCAGTATTGTTTTTGTTGTATGTTGAGTCCTGCCACTCACAGCCAACATTTCTTGTGACTCTGGGACTAATGGAATACAGAAGAAGGCATCATTGAAGTCTAATACAGAATGCCATGTCCTGGTGGATGGTAGAATGACCAGCAGGGTGTAGGAATTAGGAACTACTAGATGTATATCCACTGTGGCTTCACTGACTGTCCTGGCATCCTCTACCAGGTCCCCAGCAGCCCACGGGGCTCTCGTGGTCAGGCCACTCCCAGGATATGGAGCTCACCTGGGCAGGTACGCAGCAGCCCACGGGGCTCTCGTGGGCAGGCCCCTCCCTGGATATGGAGCTCCCATGGACAGGTACCCCGGCAGGGCTGGGCACACAGGAACCGTGCACATAGCCCTCATTGCAGAGCACCCCCAGCACACCTGTCACTCAGAGCTGACACAGAGCACCTCAGAGCAGAGCTTGAACTAACAAACAGCAGCTCCAACAGGTCTGTGACCCTAGGCTTCACTCTGTGCGGCCTCCCTCTGCCTGGTCTTCCAGGGGCTTCCACTGCAGCCGGAGCACCAGGCCTCTGTCTCCACCCACCACCCCTCCTCTCCCTGACTCCTGGGTTCCTCTCATTAGCAGAGGTTCTTCTTGAAGTTGTCTCCCACTCATGGACCAGATAAAATGATTAGAAAACAAGCCAGGGCTGCCGCCCCTTATCTATCCTGACTCTCGGGACCCTACACCTGTTCCTTGGATCTGGCCGGTGCAGCAAGACCCATTTTCTGCAACTCTGAGCCCCTGAGGGGCGAGGATTGGCTGACCTGGGCAGCCTGACCCGGCCGGCCAGCCCTTCCCAGGTGTGCCTGGGTTGAGGTCAATATAAACACCCCTCCAGGCAGCAAAAGCCTCTGCAGCTGTGCCTGACGCCATATTCTCTGCCCCGTCAGCAGTCTCGGGGTTGGGCTGGTGGGAGAGAGTAGGGCCCACGGCTCTATGAGTGGCCCGGTGTGACTGGGGCTCTGCTGGACTTTCTGCAGGAGTTGCCGGGCTGCCACCTGCTAAAGAAGAGGATGTGTCACCCATACTTGCTGCTGGAATTTCTCCCCGGGCAGAGGTGAGGAAGGACAAAAGCAGTGGGGGCCGGGACAGGAGGGGTACCTCAGGCAGGGAAATGGAAAGCTTCCAGACGAGCGCCCGGGGCCAGGACCATCCTGGCTGGCCTGCAGGCACCAAGTCGGCCTGCGTGCTGTCGCTGGTGTGACTCCAAGCCCCTTCCTCTAGTTTTTAAAGTCTTTGCACACATTCAGGTGTTTTACCTGGGAAGGGTGGGAAAAGTTCAGCAGCAGCTGGCCTGGGGCTCAGCTCACGTTTACTCAGAGACGCCTCCTCACGGTCCCCCAGCTTTGCAATGAGGACGCTCCTCGTGTGGGGGCTGCTGGCTGCATGGGAGATGATTCCCACCTGTGACCAACTTCAGAATTGTTTACCACTGGAGCAAGTGCCCTGATAGTGTTTTCCTCTGTATGACCAGTGGGTTCTGTTTTTTTTTTTTTCTTTTTTGGTTCAAGGTAAGTTTTATTCCTCTTTTTGTATTTATGGATATAAGCATGGAAATAATTCATTCATATAAATACGTCTATGGGAAGGACAGAACTTTTTTTTCTGTTTTATTTTTTTAAGTATTATTTATTTTTTAATTTTTGAATTTATTTTATTCATTTTTTTATACAGCAGGCTCTTATTGGTTACCTATTTTATACATATAAGTGTATATATGTCAATCCCAGGCTCGCAATTCATCCCACCACCACCACCCTGACACTTTCCCCCCTTGGTGTCCATACATTTGTTCTCTACATCTGTGTCTCTATTTCTGCCTTGCAAACCGGTTCATCTTTACCATTTTTCTAGGTTCCACATGTATGTGTTAATATACGATATTTGTTTTTCTCTTTCTGACTTACTTCACTCTGTATGCCAGTCTCTAGATCTATCCACGTCTCCACAAATGACCCAATTTCATTCCTTTTTATGGCTGAGTAATATTCCATTTTATATATGTAGCACATCTTTTCTGTTCGTCTGTCTATGGGCATTTAGGTTGCTTCCATGACCTGGCTATTGTAAATAGTGCTGCAATGAATATTGTGGTGAATATGTCTTTTTGAATTATGGATTTCTCTGGGTATATGGCCAGTAGTGGGATTGCTGGGTCATATGGTAATTCTATTTTTAGTATTTTAAGGAACCTCCATGCTGTTCTCCATAGTGACTGTATCAATTTACATTCCCACAAATAGTGTAAGAGGGTTCCCTTTTCTCCACACCCTCTCCAGCATTTGTTGCTTGTAGATTTTCTGATGATGCCCATTCTAACTCGTGTGAGGTGATACCTCATTGTAGTTTTGGTTTATATTTCTCTAATAATTAGTGATGTTGAGCAGCTTTTCATGTGCTTCTTGGTCATCTGTATGTCTTCTTGGGACAAATGTCTATTTACGTCATCTGCCCATTTTTGGATTGGGTTGTTTGTTTTTTTACTGTTGAGCTGCATGAGCTGTTTATATACATTGGAGATTACTCCTTTGTCCATTGATTCGTTTGCAAATATTTTCTCCCATTGTGAGGGTTGTCTTTTCGTCTTGTTTGTAGTTTCCTTTGCTTTGCAAAAGCTTTTAGGTTTCATTTGCTCCCATATGTTTATTTTTTTTTAATTCCATTACTCTAGGAGGTGGATCAAAAAAGATCTTGCTGTGATTTATGTCAAAGAGTATTCTTCCTATGTTTTCCTCTAAGAGTTTTATAGTGTCCGGTCTTACATTTCGGTCTCTAATCCATTTTGAGTTTATTTTTTGTGTATGGTGTTAGGGAGTGTTCTAATTTCATTCTTTTACATGTAGCTGTCCATTTTTCCCAGCACCACTTATTGAAGAGACTTTCTTTTCTCCTTTTTATACCCTTGCCTCCTTTGTCATAGATTAGTGGGCCATAGGTGTGTAGGTTTATCTCTGGGCTTTTTTTTTTCTTTTACATCTTTATTGGAGTATAATTGCTTTACAATTGTGTGTTAGTTTCTGCTGTATAAAAAAAGTGAATCAGCTGTGCGTATACACATAACACCATATCCCCTCCCTCTTGCACCTCCCTCTCACTCCCTTATCCCACCCTTTTAGGTGGTCACAAAGCAAAGAGCTGATCTCCCTGTGCTATGTGGTTGCTTCCCAGTAGCTATCAATTTTACATTTGGTAGTGTATATATGTCCATACCACTCTCACTTTGTCCCAGCTTACCCTTCCCTCTCCCCATGTCCTCAAGTCCTTTCTCTACGTCTGTGTCCTTAATCCTTTCCTGCCCCTAGGTTCTTCATAAACTTTTTTTTTAAGATTCCATATATATGTGTTAGCATACGGTATTTGTTTTTCTCTTTCTGACTTACTTCACTCTGTAGGACAGACTCTAGATCCATCCACCTCACTAAAAATAACTCAATTTCGTTTCTTTTTATGGCTGAATAATGTTCCATTGTATATATATGTGCCACATCTTCTTTATCCATTTATCTGTTGATGGACACTTAAGTTGCTTCCATGTCCTGGCTATTGTAAATAGAGCTACAGTGAACATTGTGGTACATGACTCTTTTTGAATTATGGTTTTCTCAGGGTAAATATCCAGGAGTGGGTTTGCTGGGTTGTATGGTAGTTCTATTTTTAGTTTTTAAGGAACCCCCATACCGTTCTCCCTAGTGGCTATATCAATTTACATTCCCACCAACAGTGCAAGAGGGTTCCCTTTTCTCCAATAAATGCCTCTCCAGCTTTTATTGTTGGTAGATTTTTTGATGATGGCCATTCTGACTGGTGTGAGGTGATACCTCACTGTAGTTTTGATTTGCATTTCTCTAATGATTAGTGATATTCAGCATCCTTTCATGTGTTTGTTGGCAACCTGTATATCTTCTTTGGAGAAATGTCTATTTAGGTCTTCTGCCCATTTTTGGATTGGGTTGTTTGGTTTTGTGATATTGAGCTACATGAGCTGCTTTTTGGAGATTAATCCTTTGCCATTTGCTTCATTTGAAAATATTTTCTCCCATTCTGATGGTTGTCTTTTCATCTTGCTTATGTTTTCCTTTGCTGTGCAAAATAATTTATGTTTCATTCGGTCCCATTTTTTTATTTTTGTTTTTATTTCCATTTCTCTAGGAGGTGGGTCAAAAAGGATCTTGCTGTGATTTATGTCATAGACTGCTCTGCTTATGTTTTCCTCTAAGAGTTTTGTAGTGGCTGGTCTTATATTTAGGTCTCTAATCCATTTTGAGTTTATTTTTGTGTATGGTGTTAGGGAGTGTACTAATTTCATTCTTTTACATGTAACTGTCCAGTTTTCCCAGCACCACTTGCTGAAGACACTGTCTTTTCTCCATTGTATACCCTTGCCTCCTTTGTCATAGATTAGTGAACCATAGGTACGTGGGTTTATCTCTGTGCTTTCTATCCTGTTCTATTGACCTATATTTCTGTTTTTGTGTCAGTACCATATTATCTTGATTACTCTAGCTTTGTAATATAGTCTGAAGTCTGGAAGTCTGATTCCTCCAGCTCTTTTTTTCCCCCCTCAAGACTGCTTTGGCTATCCAGGGTCTTTTGTGT
This sequence comes from Balaenoptera physalus, assembly GCF_965194825.1. Lineage (NCBI taxonomy): Eukaryota > Metazoa > Chordata > Mammalia > Artiodactyla > Balaenopteridae > Balaenoptera > Balaenoptera physalus. Next base: position 937,075 of record NW_028126360.1, on the reverse strand, counting down.
CTCCCTACAAATTTTAAGATTTTTTTTTTCTTGTTCTGTAGAAAATGCCAAAGGTATTTTGATCGGGATTGCATTGAATCTGTAGATTGCTTTGGGTAGTATAGTCATTTTCACAATATTGATTCTTCTAATCCGAGAACATGGTATATGTCTCCATCTGTTTATATCATCTTTGATTTCTTTCTTCAGTGTCTTTTAGTTTTCTGAGTACAGGTCTTTTACTTCCTTAGGTAGGTTTATTCCTAGGTATTTTATTCTTATTGTTGCAGTGGTAATGGGATTGTTTCCTTAATTTCTCTTTCTGATCTTTCATTGTTAGTGTAGAGGAATGCAAGCAATTTCTGTGCATTAATTTTGTATCCTGCAACTTTACCAAATTCATTGATTAGCTCCAGTGGTTTTCTGGTGGCATCTTTAGGATTCTCTATCTATGATATCATGTCATCTGCAAACAGTGACAATTTTACTTCTTCTTTTCCTTTTTGTATTCCTTTTATTTCTTTTTCTTCTCTGATTGCCATGGCTAGGACTTCCAAAACTATGTTGAATAGCAGTGGTGAGAGTGGACATCCTTGTCTTGTTCCTGATCTTAGAGGAAACGCTTTCAGTTTTTCACCATTGAGAATGCTGTTTGCTGTGGGTTTGTCATATATGGCCTTTATTATGTTGAGGTAGTTTCCCTCTATGCCCACACTCCAGAGTTTTTATCGTAAATGAGTGTTGAATTTTCTCAAAATCTTTTCCTTCATCTATTGAGATGATCATATGGTTTTATTCTACAATTTGTTAATATGGTGTATCACATTGATTTGTGTATATTGAAGAATCCTTGCATCCCTGGGATAAACCCCACTTGATCATGGTGTATGATCCTTTTAATGTGTTGTTCGATTCTGTTTGCTAGTATTTTGTTGAGGATTTTTACATCTATATTCATCAGTGATATTGGTCTATAATTTTCTTTCCTTGTAGTATCTCTGTCTGATTTTGGTATCAGGGTGATGGTGGTCTCATAGAATGAGTTTGGGAGTGTTCCTTCCCCTGCAATTGTTTTGAAGAATTTGAGAAGGTTGGGTGTTAGCTCTTCTCTAAATGTTTGATAGAATTCACCTGTGATGCCATCTGGTTCTGGACTTTGGTTTATTGGAAGATTTTTAATCACAGTTTCAATTTCATTGCTTGTGATAGGTTTGTTCATATTTTCTATTTCTTCCTGGTTCAGTCTTAGAAGGTTATCCCTTTCTAAGAATTTGTCCATTTCTTCCAGATTGTCCATTTTATTGGCCTAGAGTTGCTTGTAGTAGTCTCTTAGGATGCTTTGTATTCCTGTTGTGTCTGTTGTAACTTCTGCTTTTTCACTTCTAATTTTGTTGATTTGCGTCTTCTCCCTCTTTTTCTTAAGTCTGGCTAAAGGTTGATCATTTTTGCTTATCTTCTCAAAGAACCAGCTTTTAGTTTTATTGATCTTTGCTTTCGTTTTCTTTGTTTCTATTTCATTTATTTCTGCTCTGATGTTTATGATTTCTTTCCTTCTACTAACTTTGGGTTTTGTTCTTCTTTCTCTAGTTCCTCTAGGTGTAAGGTTCGATTGTTTATTTGGGATTTTTCTTGTTTCTTGAGGTAGGCTTGTATTGCTATAAACTTCCCTCTTAGAACTCCTTTTGCTGCATCCCATAGGTTTTGGATCATCGTGTTTTTGTTGTCATTTGTCTCTAGGTAGTTTTTGATTTCCTCTTTGATTTCTTCAGTGATCTCTTGGTTATTTAGTAACGTATTGTTTAGCCTCCATGTGTTTGTGTTTTTTACGTTTTTTTCCGTGTAATTGATTTCTAATCTCATAGCATTGTGGTCGGAACAGCTGCTTGATATGATTTCAGTTTTCTTAAATTTACTGAGGCTTTATCTGTGACCCAAGATATGATCTATCCTGGAGAATGTTCCGTGTGCAGTTGAGAAGAACGTGTAATCTGCTGTTTTTGGATGGAATGTCCTATAAATATCAATTAACTCTATCTGGTCTATTGTGTCATTTAAAGCTTGTGTTTCCTTATTAATTTTCTGTCTGGCTGATCTCCACTGGTGTAAGTGAGCTGTTAAAGTCCCCCGCTATTATTGTGTTACTGTCGATTTCCTCTTTTATAGCTGTTAGCAGTTGCCTTATACATTGAGGTGCTCCTATTTTGGGTACATATATATTTATAATTGTTATATCTTCTTCTTGGATTGATCCCCTGACCATTATGTAGTGTCTTTCCTTGTCTCTTGTAACATTCTTTATTTTAAAGTCTATTTTATCTGATATGAGTATTGCTACTCCAGCTTTCTTTTGATTTTCATTTGCATAGAGTATATTTTTCCATCGCCTCACTTTGAGTCTGTATGTGTCCCTAGGTCTGAAATGGATCTCTTGTAGACAGCATATATATGGGTCTTGTTTTTGTATCCATTCAGCGAGCCTGTGTCTTTTGGTTGGAACATTTAGTGCATTCACGTTTAAGGTAATTATCGATATGTATGTTCCTACTACTATTTTCTTAATTGTTATGGGTTTGTCTTGGTGGGTCCTTTTCTTCTCTTGTGTTTCCCACTTAGAGAAGTTCCTTTAGCATTTGGTGTAGAGCTGGTTTCATGGTGCTGAATTCTCTTAGCTTTTGCTTGTCTGTAAGGCTTTTGATTTCTCCATCAAATCTGAATGAGCTCTTTGCAGGATGGAGTACTCTTGGTTGTAGGTTCTTCCCTTTCATCACTTTAAATTTATCATGCCACTTCCTTCTGGCTTGTAGATTTTCTGCTGAGAAATCAGTTGTTATCCTTATGGGAGTTCCCTTGTATGTTATTGGTCATTTTTCCCTTGCTGCTTTCAATCATTTTTCTTTGTCGTTAATTTTTGTCAATTTGATTACTATGTGTCTTGTCATTTTTCTCCTTTGGTTTATCCTGCCTGGGACACTCTGTGCTTCTGGACTTGGGTGGCTATTTCTTTTCCCATGCTAGGGAAGTTTTTGACCATAATCTCTTCAAATATATTCTCGGGTCCTTTCTCTCTCTCTTCTCCTTCTGGGACCCCTATAATGCGAATGTTGTTGCGTTTAATGTTGTCCCAGAGGACTCTTGGGGTGTCTTCGTTTATTTTCATTCTTTTTCTTTATTCTGTTCCATGGCAGTGATTTCCACCTCTCTGTCTTCCAGGTCACTTATCCTTTCTTCTGCCACAGTTATTCTGCTACTGATTCCTTCTAGTGTATTTTTCATTTCAGTTATTACATTGTTCACCTCTGTTTGTTGGTTCTTTAATTCTTCTAGGTCCTTGTTAAACATTTCTTGCATCTTCTCGATCTTTGCCTCCTTTTTTTTTCCAAGGTCTTGGCTCAACTTCACTATCATTATTCTGAATTCTTTTTCTGGAAGGTTCCCTATCTCCACCTCATTTCGTTTTTTTTCTGGGGTTTTATCTTGTTCCTTGATCTGGTATAAAGTCCTCTGCCTTTTCATTTTGTCTATCTTTCTGTGAATGTGGTTTTCCTTCCACAGGCTGCAGAATTGTAGTTCTTCTTGCTTCTGTTGTCTGCTCTCCGGTGGATGAGTCTATCTTAGAGGCTAGTGCAAGCTTCCTGATGGGAGGGACTGGTGGTGGGTAGAGCTGGGTGTTGCTTTGGTGGGCAGAGCTTTAATCCGCTTGTCTACGGATTAAATAAAACTTTAATAAAAAGTTTAATCCGCTTGTCTGCTGATGCATGGGGCTGGGTTCCCTCCCTGTTGGTTGTTTGGCCTGAGGCGACCCAGCCCTGGAGCCTACCTTGCTCTTGGTGGGGCTAATGGCGGACTCTGGGAGGGCACACACCAAGGAGTATTTCCCAGAACTTCTGCTGCCAGTGTCGTTGTCCTCACGGTGAGCCACAGCCACAGCCACCACCTGCCTCTGCAGGAGACCCTCTAAAAGTAGCAGGTAGTTCTGGTCATTCTCCTACAGGGTCACTGCTCCTTCCCCTGGGTCCTGATGTGCACACTACTTTGTGTGTGCCCTCCAAGAGTGGAGTATCTGAGTGGAGTTGAGACTCTGAGACTCTGTGTGGACTCGCACAGACTCTGGGTCCTGTGAAGCTTCGATGTTTTCTGATTCTAGAAATCCTATAGGAGACGGTCCACAGCAGGTGACGCTAATGTTGTCAGTAGAGGTGTTGAAGCCAAAGATCTGCAGTTCCAACTAGAGGTGCCGATGTACATACAGGACAAAATCATCTCGTGTGAATGTAGTTCAGGCATGTTTAAGATGAATGCAGTCATGTTAATGCCTACCATATTCTATCTTGAGCCTCTCTTCAGGGACCCCCTCCTCAGTTCCTGAGGCTCCTGTAAGTCATGTACAGGGGACTGGAGAGTGGGCTCTGTCCAGTCTGAGCCCTGAGTTACCCTGTGTGTATCTTAGGATACTTTGTATTTCTGTGGTGTCTGTTGTAACATCATCTCTTTCATTTCAGATTTATTTGGGCCCTCTCTTTTTAAAAAAACATATGACTGTTTTCTTTTATTCTTTACAGAAGTTTAATAAGTGTTTGATCTACTATCCTTACCCTATGTATACTTTTTGCAGTGAGATTTTTACTTTTCTTTGTTTCCTTGTTACTATCAATAATTAGTGAGACTTCTTTTAAGCTACCTTCAACATTGCTTATAAAGCTGCTTTATTAGTGATGACAGAGCCTTAATGGAAGTCATGTTCTGGTTGTAAATTAGAATGCAATGTGCCAGCAAATAGCCCCTTAAGTTTATGTCTCATTACTTCTTGTTCTTTTTTTAATTTAATTTTTATTTTTTGTCAGAGCAAATTTAATTAAAATGTTTTGTTTCTTCTAGGTGTGCAAGATGTGGTTCTTTTAAACATATACATATATCTATTCTTCTTTGGATCATTTTCCCATGTAGGTTATGACACGATGTTGAGTAGTCTTGTCTTGGTATTACGTAGGTCTTTGGTGATTACATATTTCACATGTGTTTCTATATCTATCTTAACCCCAATATCCTAATGTATCCAATCCTCACACCTTTCCATTTGGTGAACCATAAGTTTGTTTAATGAATCTGTGATTGCATTTCTCTGTGGAAATATCTTCATTGGTATCAATTTTTAGCTAAGACCTATAAGTGATATTATAGGATATGTGTCTTTTGCTTTCTGACTTAGTACAATTTGCCTGATTACCTCAAGAATCATACATGGTGCTGCAAATGGCATTGTTTCATTTTTTTCCCTGGCTAATATTCCATCTGTACATGTACCAGTTCTTCTTTGGCCACGCACCTCTTGATGGACTTTCTGGTTGCCTCCATGTCTTGGCTATTGCAATACTGCTGCAATGCACATTTGCTTGCCTGTGTCTTTCCAGTTATATCTTCTTATGTTATAGGCCAAGGAGTGGGCTTGCTGTATCATATGGTAGCTCAGTGTGTATGTTTTAAAGGCACCCCCATTCAGTTCTCATTAGTGGCTCTTTCCAGGATACGTCCCACTTAAAATTGAGGCTATGCATTTCTCCAAAACACCTTCAATATTTATTATTGGTAGTTTTCTTGCTGATGGTTATTCTAACAGGTGTGAGCTGATACCTATCTGTGGTTGAATTTGCATGTGTCCCATAATCTGTTGAAATTGAGCTTTAAAGCATGCCCTTTTTATTGATCAAACTGTGATTACAGCTTAGTTCTTCAAAGTGTTTTCTTAAAGTAAGTGTCACATTTTGAAAATTTTTGGCCATTAAATCCCTCAAGACATTTTGAGGGCACGTTTCATTTACAGCCCTGAAGTACTTGTTCATATGAAGTGACCATTAGCACAGGTTTTAAAGCTGCTTGTGCAGGTAACGGCCAGAGGGTGGCAGCCTTTCTATGTTCCCAATCTGGTAAATACGGAAAGAGACCTTCAGCCCCAAGAGTGTCCAGCTTTATTTCTCATCCAGCTGTGGGTCTAGATATGGTCACACCAGGTTGCATCACAGCCCCGGAAAGAATTATGTAAAAATTTCTCCCTCTATCACTATCTTTGTTTTTTGGGATTTTAAAGTAATTTATTTTTATAATGGGGTTTACCTGATTTTCACTGCTGTGTTTATGCCCCTTTACACCCATTGATTAACTTACAGAGAGAAATCAATACATAGGTTTTAAGATTTTTACTAGTCAGATATACACTTGTTCGTTGAATAGGGGGTGTTGTGTCCACTTCACGGAGCAAGGAGTATGTCTTGTCTATTACATATTGGGTTTATGGATCGGTATCTGAGCTAATATGAAACCCTTGTTTTATGCATCACCCCACCTCACCTTTCCCGTTAAGCAGCCATAGTGTGTTTTCTAAATGTGTGACTCTATTCTGTTTTGTAATTCAGTTCAATTGTAGCGGTTTTTACATTCCCTCTATAAGTGATATCTTATGATAAGTGTCTTTTTCTGTGTGACTTATTTCACTTAGAATCGTCGAACCTAAATCCACTCATCTTGCTGCTAATAGCCTTATGACATTGATTTCATGGCTGAGTGATATTCCATTGTACATAAGGACCACAACATCGTTATCCATTTTCCTATTTCCTGGGATATTTAAGGTGTAATGAAGAGGAGGTTCTTGTCAAGAGAGCAGCCCTAAACTTTGGTGTGCCTGTGTCTTGCTGATTTTTAGTTTTCCCAATTTATACGCCCATGAGTGGAAGTGCCCTATGCCCTCTAAGCTGTGTTTTTTAGATGTTTCAGGACACACCGTACACTTCTCCAGAGTGGCTGTTGGCAATTTACATTCCGCCATCAGCGTACCAAGGCTCCCATTTCTCCATGGCCAGTGCTGCATTTCTGGTTTTGACACTTTTTTCAGCATGGCCCTTTTGATCGATGGGAAGCGAGACTTCTTTGTAGCGCTGATTTGCCTTTCCAGGTTGCTTGGTTGGCCAAAAAGGGCCTATGCGTTTTTTCCTGAATATATTCAGGAAAAAACGCATAGGCCCTTTTTAGCCAAGGGCATAAGTGTCGACGTTTTGCCGCTTTTCATGTGCTTTAAACGCGATTCGAATCTACCTCCTTAAGTCTGTTTCTGCAGTTCTGCCTTGCTTTCAAATCCTCTTCGTTGCCTTCCCTCAATATATTTGTGGACGAGAGTTATCATTGATAACTCTGCAGGTTTGTGAATTGCAGTGCCCCTGATCTCCATTTTTCAACTCGCTTTTTTGGGAGTTGGCCGCAGAAGCACAGGATTTCTTCAGGCCCTATTCTACTTCCAGGCAGCAGGCTGAGTCTGTGGTTAATTCTTTTTCCTGATGGAAAAATAGAGTGACCTGTGCCTGTCCCAAAACCTAGAGCTTGTCCCTTATTGGTTCCCCCTCTTTCCGTTCATCCTCAGGACAAATTGCAACCTGTAACAAACAGGAGGTTAAAGGTGCTGATTCTCCAAGTACGGAGATTGCAATTATAGCGGCTGGAATGGTGAACCCAAGCACAAGGAGATGAGAAATGAGGTGTGTTTTAGAAACCTTTGCCGATCACACAGTGTACCGTCGTCTGGGTTTCTTATGCGTGTTCTCGATGTAGGAAGATGCCCTTGAACCTAGAGATTTGGGACGAATGGGATGGGTACCACGCAGTATTATTTTAAAGGGTCTGCGTTTGCTCACCCAACCTCACCAAACCTCTCAGCCCCAAGAGTGTCCACCCTTATGTCTCATCCAGCTGTGGGTCTAGATATGGTCAATCCAGGTTGCATCACAGCCCCTGAACGAATTGTGTAAGAATTTCTCTCTCTTTCCCTGTCTTTGTTTCCTGGGTTTTTAAAAGTAATTTATTTTTATAATGGGGTTTAGCTGCTTTTTACGGCTGTCTTTATGCCGCTTTACACCCACTTGACACACTAACAGAGAGATTTCAATACATAGGTTTTAAGATTATTACTAGTCAGGTATATTCTTGTGTGGTGAATAGGGGGTGTTGAGTCCAGTTCTCTTTGCAAGGAGTGGGTCTTGTCTATTACATATTGGGTTTATGGAACGGTATCTCAGCTAATTTGAAACCCTTGTTTTATGTATCACCCCAACTCACCTTTCCCGTTAAGCAGCCATAGTGTGTTTTCTGCATGTGTGACACTGTTCTGTTTTGTAATTCAGTTCAAGTGTAACGGTTTTTACTTTCCCTGTATAAGTGATATCTTATGAGAAGTGTAGTTTCTGTGTGACTTATTTCACTTAGAATCGTCGTACCTAAATCCACTCATCATGCTGCTACTAGCCTTATGACATTGATTTCATGGCTGAGTGATATTCCATTGTACATAAGGACCACAACTTCTTTATCCATTTTTCCCTTTCTTGGGATATTTAAGGTGGAATGAAGTGGAGGTCCTTGGCAACAGAGCAGCCCTAAACTTTGGTGTGCTTGTGTCTTACTGATTTTTAATTTTTCCAATTTATACCCCCATGCGTGGAAGTGCCCTATGCTCTCTAAGGTGTGTTTTTTAGATGTTTCAGGACACACCGTACCCTTCTCCAGAGTGGCTGTTGGCAATTTACATCCCGCCCATCAGCGTAGCAGGGCTCCCATTTCTCCATGGCCTTTCCTGCATTTCTGGTTTTGACACTTTTCTCAGTATGGCCCTTTTGACCGATGGGACGCGAGACTTCTTTGTAGCGCTGATTTGCCTTTCCAGGTTGCTTGGTTGGCCAAAAAGGGCGTATGCGTTTTTTCCTGAATATATTCAGGAAAAAAGGCATACGCCCTTTTTGGCCAAGGGCATCATTGTCAACGTTTTGCCGCTTTTCATGTGCTTTAAAGGCGATTCGAATCTACCTCCTGAAATCTGTTTCCTGCAATTCTGCCTTGATTTCAAATCCTCTTCTTTGCCTTCCCTCAATATATTTGTGGACGAGAGTTATCATTTATAACTCTGCAGGTTTGTGAATTGCAGTGCCCTGTAGCTCCATTTTACAAGTCGCTTTTTCGGGAGCCGGCCGCAAAAGCGCAGGATGGCTTCAGGCCCTGTTCTGGTTCCGGGGTGCAGGCTGAGCCTGTGGTTAATTCTTCTTCCTGATGGGAAAATAGAGTGACCTGTGCCTGTCCCAACACCAAGAGCTAGTCTCTCATTGGTTCCCCGTCTTCCCGTTCATCCTCAGGACAAATTGCAACCTGTATGGAACAGGAGGTTAAAGGTGCTGATGCTCCAAGTAGGGAGATTGCTAGTAAAGTGGCTGGAATGGCGAACCCGAGCACAAGGAGATGAGAAATGAGGTGCGTTGTAGAAACCTTTCCCCATCACACGGTGTACCATCTTCTGGGTTTCTCATGCATGTTTATGATGTAGGAAGATGCCCTTGAACCTGGAGATTTGGGACCCATGCGATGGGTAGCACGCAGTAATACTTTAAAGGGTCTGCGTTTGCTCACCCAACCTCACCAAACCTCTCAGCCCCAAGAGTGTCCACCCTTATGTCTCATCCAGCTGTGGGTCTAGATATGGTCAATCCAGGTTGCATCACAGCCCCTGAACGAATTGTGTAAGAATTTCTCTCTCTTTCCCTGTCTTTGTTTCATGGGTTTTTAAAAGTAATTTATTTTTATAATGGGGTTTAGCTGCTTTTCACGGCTGTGTTTAGGCCGCTTTACACCCACTTGACACACTAACAGAGAGATATCAATACATAGGTTTTAAGATTATTACTAGTCAGATATATTCTTGTGCGGTGAATCGGGCGTGTTGAGTCCAGTTCTCTGAGCAAGGAGTAGGTCTTGTCTATTACATATTGGGTTTATGGAACGGTATCTGAGCTAATTTGAAACTCTTGTTTTATGTATCACCCCACCTCACCTTTCCCGTTAAGCAGCCATAGTGTGTTTTCTGCACGTGTGACTCTGTTCTGTTTTGTAATTCAGTTCAAGTGTAACGGTTTTTACATTTCCTCTATAAGTGACACCTTATGAGAAGTGTCCTTTTCTGTGTGACTTATTTCACTTAGAATCGTCGTACCTAAATCCACTCATCATGCTGCTACTAGCCTTATGACATTGATTTCATGGCTGAGTGATATTCCATTGTACATAAGGACCACAACTTTTTTATCCATTTTTCGCTTTCCTGGGATATTTAAGGTGGAATGAAGTGGAGGTCCTTGTCAACAGAGCAGCCCTAATCTTTGGGGTTCTTGTGTCTTGCTGATTTTTAATTTTCCCACTTTATACCCCCATGCGTGGAAGTGCCCTGTGCTCTCTAAGCTGTGTTTTTTAGATGTTTCAGAACACACCGTACACTTCTCCAGAGTGGCTGTTGGCAATTTACATCCCGCCCATCAGTGTAGCAAGGCTCCCATTTCTCCATGGCCTGTCCTGCATTTCTGGTTTTGACACTTTTTTCAGCATGGCCCTTTTGACCGATGGGAAGCGAGACTTCTTTGTAGCACTGATTTGCCTTTCCAGTTTGCTTGGTTGGCCAAAAAGGGCGTATGCGTTTTTTCCTGAATATATTCAGGAAAAAACGCATACGCCGTTTTTGGCCAAGGGCATCATTGTCAACGTTTTCCTGGTTTTCATGTGCTTTAAAGGCGATTCGAATCTACCTCCTGAAATCTGTTTCCTGCAATTCTACCTTGATTTCAAATCCTCTTCTTTGCCTTCCCTCAATATATTTGTGGACGAGAGTTATCATTTATAACTCTGCAGGTTTGTGAATTGCAGTTCCCTGAAGCTCCATTTTACAACTCGCTTTTTTGGGAGCTGGCCGCAAAAGCGCAGGATGGCTTCAGGCCCTGTTCTGGTTCCGGGCTGCAGGCTGAGCCTGTGGTTAATTCTTCTTCCTGATGGGAAAATAGAGTGACCTGTGCCTGTCCCAACACCAAGAGCTAGTCTCTCATTGGTTCCCCGTCTTCCCGTTCATCCTCAGGACAAATTGCAACCTGTATGGAACAGGAGGTTAAAGGTGCTGATGCTCCAAGTAGGGAGATTGCTAGTAAAGTGGCTGGAATGGCGAACCCGAGCACAAGGAGATGAGAAATGAGGTGCGTTTTAGAAACCTTTCCCCATCACACGGTGTACCATCTTCTGGGTTTCTCATGCATGTTTTCGATGTAGGAAGATGCCCTTGAACCTGGAGATTTGGGACCCATGCGATGGGTAGCACGCAGTATTACTTTAAAGGGTCTGCGTTTGCTCACCCAACCTCACCAAACCTCTCAGCCCCAAGAGTGTCCACCCTTATGTCTCATCCAGCTGTGGGTCTAGATATGGTCAATCCAGGTTGCATCACAGCCCCTGAACGAATTGTGTAAGAATTTCTCTCTCTTTCCCTGTCTTTGTTTCCTGGGTTCTTAAAAGTAATTTATTTTTATAATGGGGTTTAGCTGCTTTTCACGGCTGTGTTTATGCCGCTTTACACCCACTTGACACACTAACAGAGAGATATCAATACATAGGTTTTAAGATTATTACTAGTCAGTTATATTCTTGTGCGGTGAATCGGGCGTGTTGAGTCCAGTTCTCTGAGCAAGGAGTAGGTCTTGTCTATTACATATTGGGTTTATGGAACGGTATCTGAGCTAATTTGAAACTCTTGTTTTATGTATCACCCCACCTCACCTTTCCCGTTAAGCAGCCATAGTGTATTTTCTGCATGTGTGACTCTGTTCTGTTTTGTAATTCAGTTCAAGTGTAACGGTTTTTACATTCCCTCTATAAGTGACACCTTATGAGAAGTGTCCTTTTCTGTGTGACTTATTTCACTTAGAATCGTCGTACCAAAATCCACTCATCATGCCGCTACTAGCCTTATGACATTGATTTCATGGCTGAGTGATATTCCATTGTACATAAGGACCACAACTTTTTTATCCATTTTTTGCTTTCCTGGGATATTTAAGGTGGAATGAAGTGGAGGTCCTTGTCAACAGAGCAGCCCTAAACTTTGGGGTTCTTGTGTCTTGCTGATTTTTAATTTTCCCACTTTATACCCCCATGCTTGGAAGTGCCCTATGCTCTCTAAGCTGTGTTTTTTAGGTGTTTCAGAACACACCGTACACTTCTCCAGAGTGGCTGTTGGCAATTTACATAACACCCATCAGTGTAGCAAGGCTCCCATTTCTCCATGGCCTGTCCTGCATTTCTGGTTTTGACACTTTTTTCAGCATGTCCCTTTTGACCGATGGGAAGCGAGACTTCTTTGTAGCGCTGATTTGCCTTTCCAGGTTGCTTGGTTGGCCAAAAAGGGCGTATGCGTTTTTTCCTGAATATATTCAGGAAAAAACGCATACGCCCTTTTTGGCCAAGGGCATCATTGTCAACGTTTTGCTGCTTTTCATGTGCTTTAAAGGCGATTAGAATCTACCTCCTGAAATCTGTTTCCTGCAATTCTACCTTGATTTCAAATCCTCTTCTTTGCCTTCCCTCAATATATTTGTGGACGAGAGTTATCATTTATAACTCTGCAGGTTTGTGAATTGCAGTTCCCTGAAGCTCCATTTTACAACTCGCTTTTTTGGGAGCTGGCCGCAAAAGCGCAGGATGGCTTCAGGCCCTGTTCTGGTTCCGGGGTGCAGGCTGAGCCTGTGGTTAATTCTTCTTCCTGATGGGAAAATAGAGTGACCTGTGCCTGTCCCAACACCAAGAGCTAGTCTCTCATTGGTTCCCCGTCTTCCCGTTCATCCTCAGGACAAATTGCAAGCTGTATGGAACAGGAGGTTAAAGGTGCTGATGCTCCAAGTAGGGAGATTGCTAGTAAAGTGGCTGGAATGGCGAACCCGAGCACAAGGAGATGAGAAATGAGGTGCGTTGTAGAAACCTTTCCCCATCACACGGTGTACCATCTTCTGGGTTTCTCATGCATGTTTACGATGTAGGAAGATGCCCTTGAACCTGGAGATTTGGGACCCATGCGATGGGTAGCACGCAGTAGTACTTTAAAGGGTCTGCGTTTGCTCACCCAACCTCACCAAACCTCTCAGCCCCAAGAGTGTCCACCCTTATGTCTCATCCAGCTGTGGGTCTAGATATGGTCAATCCAGGTTGCATCACAGCCCCTGAACGAATTGTGTAAGAATTTCTCTCTCTTTCCCTGTCTTTGTTTCCTGGGTTTTTAAAAGTAATTTATTTTTATAATGGGGTTTAGCTGCTTTTCACGGCTGTGTTTATGCCGCTTTACACCCACTTGACACACTAACAGAGAGATATCAATACATAGGTTTTAAGATTATTACTAGTCAGATATATTCTTGTGCGGTGAATCGGGCGTGTTGAGTCCAGTTCTCTGAGCTTGGAGTAGGTCTTGTCTATTACATATTGGGTTTATGGAACGGTATCTGAGCTAATTTGAAACTCTTGTTTTATGTATCACCCCACCTCACCTTTCCCGTTAAGCAGCCATAGTGTGTTTTCTGCACGTGTGACTCTGTTCTGTTTTGTAATTCAGTTCAAGTGTAACGGTTTTTACATTTCCTCTATAAGTGACACCTTATGAGAAGTGTCCTTTTCTGTGTGACTTATTTCACTTAGAATCGTCGTACCTAAATCCACTCATCATGCTGCTACTAGCCTTATGACATTGATTTCATGGCTGAGTGATATTCCATTGTACATAAGGACCACAACTTTTTTATCCATTTTTCGCTTTCCTGGGATATTTAAGGTGGAATGAAGTGGAGGTCCTTGTCAACAGAGCAGCCCTAATCTTTGGGGTTCTTGTGTCTTGCTGATTTTTAATTTTCCCACTTTATACCCCCATGCGTGGAAGTGCCCTATGCTCTCTAAGCTGTGTTTTTTAGATGTTTCAGAACACACCGTACACTTCTCCAGAGTGGCTGTTGGCAATTTACATCCCGCCCATCAGTGTAGCAAGGCTCCCATTTCTCCATGGCCTGTCCTGCATTTCTGGTTTTGACACTTTTTTCAGCATGGCCCTTTTGACCGATGGGAAGCGAGACTTCTTTGTAGCACTGATTTGCCTTTCCAGTTTGCTTGGTTGGCCAAAAAGGGCGTATGCGTTTTTTCCTGAATATATTCAGGAAAAAACGCATACGCCGTTTTTGGCCAAGGGCATCATTGTCAACGTTTTCCTGGTTTTCATGTGCTTTAAAGGCGATTCGAATCTACCTCCTGAAATCTGTTTCCTGCAATTCTGCCTTGATTTCAAATCCTCTTCTTTGCCTTCCCTCAATATATTTGTGGACGAGAGTTATCATTTATAACTGTGCAGGTTTGTGAATTGCAGTGCCCTGAAGCTCCATTTTACAACTCGCTTTTTTGGGAGCTGGCCGCAAATGCAAGCATGTCTTCAGGCCCTGTTCTGGTTCCGGGGGGCAGGCTGAGCCTGTGGTTAATTCTTCTTCCTGATGGGAAAATAGAGTGACCTGTGCCTGTCCCAACACCAAGAGCTAGTCTCTCATTGGTTCCCCGTCCTCCCGTTCATCCTCTGGACAAATTGTAACCTGTACGGAACAGGAGGTTAAAGGTGATGATGCTCCAAGTAGGGAGATTGCTAGTAAAGTGGCTGGAATGGCGAACCCGAGCAAAAGGAGATGAGAAATGAGGTGCGTTTTAGAAACCTTTCCCCATCACACGGTGTACCATCTTCTGGGTTTCTCATGCATGTTTTCGATGTAGGAAGATGCCCTTGAACCTGGCGATTTGGGACCCATGCGATGGGTAGCACGCAGTATTACTTTAAAGGGTCTGCGTTTGCTCACCCAACCTCACCAAACCTCTCAGCCCCAAGAGTGTCCACCCTTATGTCTCATCCAGCTGTGGGTCTAGATATGGTCAATCCAGGGTGCATCACAGCCCCTGAACGAATTGTATAAGAATTTCTCTCTCTTTCCCTGTCTTTGTTTCCTGGGTTTTTAAAAGTAATTTATTTTTATAATGGGGTTTAGCTGCTTTTCACGGCTGTGTTTATGCCGCTTTACACCCACTTGACACACTAACAGAGAGATATCAATACATAGGTTTTAAGATTATTACTAGTCAGTTATATTCTTGTGCAGTGAATCGGGCGTGTTGAGTCCAGTTCTCTGAGCAAGGAGTAGGTCTTGTCTATTACATATTGGGTTTATGGAACGGTATCTGAGCTAATTTGAAACTCTTGTTTTATGTATCACCCCACCTCACCTTTCCCGTTAAGCAGCCATAGTGTATTTTCTGCATGTGTGACTCTGTTCTGTTTTGTAATTCAGTTCAAGTGTAACAGTTTTTACATTCCCTCTATAAGTGACACCTTATGAGAAGTGTCCTTTTCTGCGTGACTTATTTCACTTAGAATCGTCATACCTAAATCCACTCATCATGCTGCTACTAGCCTTATGACATTGATTTCATGGCTGAGTGATATTCCACTGTACATAAGGACCACAACTTTTTTATCCACTTTTCGCTTTCCTGTGATATTTAAGGTGGAATGAAGTGGAGGTCCTTGTCAACAGAGCAGCCCTAAACTTTGGGGTTCTTGTGTCTTGCTGATTTTTAATTTTCCCACTTTATACCCCCATGCGTGGAAGTGCCCTATGCTCTCTAAGCTGTGTTTTTTAGATGTTTCAGAACACACCGTACACTTCTCCAGAGTGGCTGTGGGCAATTTACATCCCGCCCATCAGTGTAGCAAGGCTCCCATTTCTCCATGGCCTGTCCTGCATTTCTGGTTTTGACACTTTTTTCAGCATGGCCCTTTTGACCGATGGGAAGCGAGACTTCTTTGTAGCGCTGATTTGCCTTTCCAGGTTGCTTGGTTGGCCAAAAAGGGCGTATGCGTTTTTTCCTGAATATATTCAGGAAAAAACGCATACGCCCTTTTTGGCCAAGGGCATCATTGTCAACGTTTTGCTGCTTTTCATGTGCTTTAAAGGCGATTCGAATCTACCTCCTGAAATCTGTTTCCTGCAATTCTACCTTGATTTCAAATCCTCTTCTTTGCCTTCCCTCAATATATTTGTGGACGAGAGTTATCATTTATAACTCTGCAGGTTTGTGAATTGCAGTTCCCTGAAGCTCCATTTTACAACTCGCTTTTTTGGGAGCTGGCCGCAAAAGCGCAGGATTGCTTCAGGCCCTGTTCTGGTTCCGGGGTGCAGGCTGAGCCTGTGGTTAATTCTTCTTCCTGATGGGAAAATAGAGTGACCTGTGCCTGTCCCAACACCAAGAGCTAGTCTCTCATTGGTTCCCCGTCTTCCCGTTCATCCTCAGGACAAATTGCAACCTGTATGGAACAGGAGGTTAAAGGTGCTGATGCTCCAAGTAGGGAGATTGCTAGTAAAGTGGCTGGAATGGCGAACCCGAGCACAAGGAGATGAGAAATGAGGTGCGTTTTAGAAACCTTTCCCCATCACACGGTGTACCATCTTCTGGGTTTCTCATGCATGTTTTCGATGTAGGAAGATGCCCTTGAACCTGGAGATTTGGGACCCATGCGATGGGTAGCACGCAGTATTACTTTAAAGGGTCTGCGTTTGCTCACCCAACCTCACCAAACCTCTCAGCCCCAAGAGTGTCCACCCTTATGTCTCATCCAGCTGTGGGTCTAGATATGGTCAATCCAGGTTGCATCACAGCCCCTGAACGAATTGTGTAAGAATTTCTCTCTCTTTCCCTGTCTTTGTTTCCTGGGTTTTTAAAAGTAATTTATTTTTATAATGGGGTTTAGCTGCTTTTCACGGCTGTGTTTATGCCGCTTTACACGCACTTGACACACTAACAGAGAGATATCAATACATAGGTTTTAAGATTATTACTAGTCAGTTATATTCTTGTGCGGTGAATCGGGCGTGTTGAGTCCAGTTCTCTGAGCAAGGAGTAGGTCTTGTCTATTACATATTGGGTTTATGGAACGGTATCTGAGCTAATTTGAAACTCTTGTTTTATGTATCACCCCACCTCACCTTTCCCGTTAAGCAGCCATAGTGTATTTTCTGCATGTGTGACTCTGTTCTGTTTTGTAATTCAGTTCAAGTGTAACGGTTTTTACATTCCCTCTATAAGTGACACCTTATGAGAAGTGTCCTTTTCTGTGTGACTTATTTCACTTAGAATCGTCGTACCAAAATCCACTCATCATGCCGCTACTAGCCTTATGACATTGATTTCATGGCTGAGTGATATTCCATTGTACATAAGGACCACAACTTTTTTATCCATTTTTTGCTTTCCTGGGATATTTAAGGTGGAATGAAGTGGAGGTCCTTGTCAACAGAGCAGCCCTAAACTTTGGGGTTCTTGTGTCTTGCTGATTTTTAATTTTCCCACTTTATACCCCCATGCGTGGAAGTGCCCTATGCTCTCTAAGCTGTGTTTTTTAGGTGTTTCAGAACACACCGTACACTTCTCCAGAGTGGCTGTTGGCAATTTACATAACACCCATCAGTGTAGCAAGGCTCCCATTTCTCCATGGCCTGTCCTGCATTTCTGGTTTTGACACTTTTTTCAGCATGGCCCTTTTGACCGATGGGAAGCGAGACTTCTTTGTAGCGCTGATTTGCCTTTCCAGGTTGCTTGGTTGGCCAAAAAGGGCGTATGCGTTTTTTCCTGAATATATTCAGGAAAAAACGCATACGCCGTTTTTGGCCAAGGGCATCATTGTCAACGTTTTCCTGCTTTTCATGTGCTTTAAAGGCGATTCGAATCTACCTCCTGAAATCTGTTTCCTGCAATTCTGCCTTGATTTCAAATCCTCTTCTTTGCCTTCCCTCAATATATTTGTGGACGAGAGTTATCATTTATAACTGTGCAGGTTTGTGAATTGCAGTGCCCTGAAGCTCCATTTTACAACTCGCTTTTTTGGGAGCTGGCCGCAAATGCGCCGGATGGCTTCAGGCCCTGTTCTGGTTCCGGGGGGCAGGCTGAGCCTGTGGTTAATTCTTCTTCCTGATGGGAAAATAGAGTGACCTGTGCCTGTCCCAACACCAAGAGCTAGTCTCTCATTGGTTCCCCGTCTTCCCGTTCATCCTCAGGACAAATTGCAACCTGTATGGAACAGGAGGTTAAAGGTGCTGATGCTCCAAGTAGGGAGATTGCTAGTAAAGTGGCTGGAATGGCGAACCCGAGCAAAAGGAGATGAGAAATGAGGTGCGTTTTAGAAACCTTTCCCCATCACACGGTGTACCATCTTCTGGGTTTCTCATGCATGTTTTCGATGTAGGAAGATGCCCTTGAACCTGGAGATTTGGGACCCATGCGATGGGTAGCACGCAGTATTACTTTAAAGGGTCTGCGTTTGCTCACCCAACCTCACCAAACCTCTCAGCCCCAAGAGTGTCCACCCTTATGTCTCATCCAGCTGTGGGTCTACATATGGTCAATCCAGGTTGCATCACAGCCCCTGAACGAATTGTGTAAGAATTTCTCTCTCTTTCCCTGTCTTTGTTTCCTGGGTTTTTAAAAGTAATTTTTTTTATAATAGGGTTTAGCTGCTTTTCACGGCTGTGTTTATGCCGCTTTACACCCACTTGACACACTAACAGAGAGATATCAATACATAGGTTTTAACATTATTACTAGTCAGTTATATTCTTGTGCGGTGAATCGGGCGTGTTGAGTCCAGTTCTCTGAGCAAGGAGTAGGTCTTGTCTATTACATATTGGGTTTATGGAACGGTATCTGAGCTAATTTGAAACTCTTGTTTTATGTATCACCCCACCTCACCTTTCCCGTTAAGCAGCCATAGTGTATTTTCTGCATGTGTGACTGTGTTCTGGTTTGTAATTCAGTTCAAGTGTAACGGTTTTTATATTCCCTCTATAAGTGACACCTTATGAGAAGTGTCCTCTTCTGTGTGACTTATTTCACATAGAATCGTCGTACCAAAATCCACTCATCATGCCGCTACTAGCCTTATGACATTGATTTCATGGCTGAGTGATATTCCATTGTACATAAGGACCACAACTTTTTTATCCATTTTTTGCTTTCCTGGGATATTTAAGGTGGAATGAAGTGGAGGTCCTTGTCAACAGAGCAGCCCTAAACTTTGGGGTTCTTGTGTCTTGCTGATTTTTAATTTTCCCACTTTATACCTCCATGCGTGGGAGTGCCCTATGCTCTCTAAGCTGTGTTTTTTAGATGTTTCAGAACACACCGTACACTTCTCCAGAGTGGCTGTTGGCAATTTACATCCCGCCCATCAGTGCAGCAAGGCTCCCATTTCTCCATGGCCTGTCCTGCATTTTTGGTTTTGACACTTTTTTCAGCATGGCCCTTTTGACCGATGGGAAGCGAGACTTCTTTGTAGCGCTGATTTGCCTTTCCAGGTTGCTTGGTTGGCCAAAAAGGGCGTATGCGTTTTTTCCTGAATATATTCAGGAAAAAACGCATACGCCCTTTTTGGCCAAGGGCATCATTGTCAACGTTTTGCTGCTTTTCATGTGCTTTAAAGGCGATTCGAATCTACCTCCTGAAATCTGTTTCCTGCAATTCTGCCTTGATTTCAAATCCTCTTCTTTGCCTTCCCTCAATATATTTGTGGACGAGAGTTATCATTTATAACTGTGCAGGTTTGTGAATTGCAGTGCCCTGAAGCTCCATTTTACAACTCGCTTTTTTGGGAGGTGGCCTCAAAAGCGCAGGATGGCTTCAGGCCCTGTTCTGGTTCCGGGGGGCAGGCTGAGCCTGTGGTTAATTCTTGTTCCTGATGGGAAAATAGAGTGACCTGTGCCTGTCCCAACACCAAGAGCTAGTCTCTCATTGGTTCCCCGTCCTCCCGTTCATCCTCAGGACAAATTGCAACCTGTACGGAACAGGAGGTTAAAGGTGCTGATGCTCCAAGTAGGGAGATTGCTAGTAAAGTGGCTGGAATGGCGAACCCGAGCAAAAGGAGATGAGAAATGAGGTGCGTTTTAGAAACCTTTCCCCATGACACGGTGTACCATCTTCTGGGTTTCTCATGCATGTTTTCGATGTAGGAAGATGCCCTTGAACCTGGAGATTTGGGACCCATGCGATGGGTAGCACGCAGTATTACTTTAAAGGGTCTGCGTTTGCTCACCCAACCTCACCAAACCTCTCAGCCCCAAGAGTGTCCACCCTTATGTCTCATCCAGCTGTGGGTCTAGATATGGTCAATCCAGGTTGCATCACAGCCCCTGAACGAATTGTGTAAGAATTTCTCTCTCTTTCCCTGTCTTTGTTTCCTGGGTTTTTAAAAGTAATTTATTTTTATAATGGGGTTTAGCTGCTTTTTACGGCTGTCTTTATGCCGCTTTACACCCACTTGACACACTAACAGAGAGATATCAATACATAGGTTTTAAGATTATTACTAGTCAGTTATATTCTTGTGCGGTGAATCGGGCGTGTTGAGTCCAGTTCTCTGAGCAAGGAGTAGGTCTTGTCTATTACATATTGGGTTTATGGAACGGTATCTGAGCTAATTTGAAACTCTTGTTTTATGTATCACCCCACCTCACCTTTCCCGTTAAGTAGCCATAGTGTATTTTCTGCATGTGTGACTCTGTTCTGTTTTGTAATTCAGTTCAAGTGTAACAGTTTTTACATTCCCTCTATAAGTGACACCTTATGAGAAGTGTCCTTTTCTGTGTGACTTATTTCACTTAGAATCGTCATACCTAAATCCACTCATCATGCTGCTACTAGCCTTATGACATTGATTTCATGGCTTAGTGATATTCCACTGTACATAAGGACCACAACTTTTTTATCCATTTTTCGCTTTCCTGGGATATTTAAGGTGGAATGAAGTGGAGGTCCTTGTCAACAGAGCAGCCCTAAACTTTGGGGTTCTTGTGTCTTGCTGATTTTTAATTTTCCCACTTTATACCCCCATGCGTGGAAGTGCCCTATGCTCTCTAAGCTGTGTTTTTTAGATGTTTCAGAACACACCGTACACTTCTCCAGAGTGGCTGTTGGCAATTTACATCCCGCCCATCAGTGTAGCAAGGCTCCCATTTCTCCATGGCCTGTCCTGCATTTCTGGTTTTGACAGTTTTTTCAGCATGGCCCTTTTGACCGATGGGAAGCGAGACTTCTTTGTAGCGCTGATTTGCCTTTCCAGGTTGCTTGGTTGGCCAAAAAGGGCGTATGCGTTTTTTCCTGAATATATTCAGGAAAAAACGCATACGCCCTTTTTGGCCAAGGGCATCATTGTCAACGTTTTGCTGCTTTTCATGTGCTTTAAAGGCGATTCGAATCTACCTCCTGAAATCTGTTTCCTGCAATTCTACCTTGATTTCAAATCCTCTTCTTTGCCTTCCCTCAATATATTTGTGGACGAGAGTTATCATTTATAACTCTGCAGGTTTGTGAATTGCAGTTCCCTGAAGCTCCATTTTACAACTCGCTTTTTTGGGAGCTGGCCGCAAAAGCGCAGGATTGCTTCAGGCCCTGTTCTGGTTCCGGGGTGCAGGCTGAGCCTGTGGTTAATTCTTCTTCCTGATGGGAAAATAGAGTGACCTGTACCTGTCCCAACACCAAGAGCTAGTCTCTCATTGGTTCCCCGTCTTCCCGTTCATCCTCAGGACAAATTGCAACCTGTATGGAACAGGAGGTTAAAGGTGCTGATGCTCCAAGTAGGGAGATTGCTAGTAAAGTGGCTGGAATGGCGAACCCGAGCACAAGGAGATGAGAAATGAGGTGCGTTTTAGAAACCTTTCCCCATCACACGGTGTACCATCTTCTGGGTTTCTCATGCATGTTTTCGATGTAGGAAGATGCCCTTGAACCTGGAGATTTGGGACCCATGCGATGGGTAGCACGCAGTATTACTTTAAAGGGTCTGCGTTTGCTCACCCAACCTCACCAAACCTCTCAGCCCCAAGAGTGTCCACCCTTATGTCTCATCCAGCTGTGGGTCTAGATATGGTCAATCCAGGTTGCATCACAGCCCCTGAACGAATTGTGTAAGAATTTCTCTCTCTTTCCCTGTCTTTGTTTCCTGGGTTTTTAAAAGTAATTTATTTTTATAATGGGGTTTAGCTGCTTTTCACGGCTGTGTTTATGCCGCTTTACACGCACTTGACACACTAACAGAGAGATATCAATACATAGGTTTTAAGATTATTACTAGTCAGTTATATTCTTGTGCGGTGAATCGGGCGTGTTGAGTCCAGTTCTCTGAGCAAGGAGTAGGTCTTGTCTATTACATATTGGGTTTATGGAACGGTATCTGAGCTAATTTGAAACTCTTGTTTTATGTATCACCCCACCTCTCCTTTCCCGTTAAGCAGCCATAGTGTATTTTCTGCATGTGTGACTCTGTTCTGTTTTGTAATTCAGTTCAAGTGTAACGGTTTTTACATTCCCTCTATAAGTGACACCTTATGAGAAGTGTCCTTTTCTGTGTGACTTATTTCACTTAGAATCGTCGTACCAAAATCCACTCATCATGCCGCTACTAGCCTTATGACATTGATTTCATGGCTGAGTGATATTCCATTGTACATAAGGACCACAACTTTTTTATCCATTTTTTGCTTTCCTGGGATATTTAAGGTGGAATGAAGTGGAGGTCCTTGTCAACAGAGCAGCCCTAAACTTTGGGGTTCTTGTGTCTTGCTGATTTTTAATTTTCCCACTTTATACCCCCATGCGTGGAAGTGCCCTATGCTCTCTAAGCTGTGTTTTTTAGGTGTTTCAGAACACACCGTACACTTCTCCAGAGTGGCTGTTGGCAATTTACATAACACCCATCAGTGTAGCAAGGCTCCCATTTCTCCATGGCCTGTCCTGCATTTCTGGTTTTGACACTTTTTTCAGCATGTCCCTTTTGACCGATGGGAAGCGAGACTTCTTTGTAGCGCTGATTTGCCTTTCCAGGTTGCTTGGTTGGCCAAAAAGGGCGTATGCGTTTTTTCCTGAATATATTCAGGAAAAAACGCATACGCCCTTTTTGGCCAAGGGCATCATTGTCAACGTTTTGCTGCTTTTCATGTGCTTTAAAGGCGATTCGAATCTACCTCCTGAAATCTGTTTCCTGCAATTCTACCTTGATTTCAAATCCTCTTCTTTGCCTTCCCTCAATATATTTGTGGACGAGAGTTATCATTTATAACTCTGCAGGTTTGTGAATTGCAGTTCCCTGAAGCTCCATTTTACAACTCGCTTTTTTGGGAGCTGGCCGCAAAAGCGCAGGATGGCTTCAGGCCCTGTTCTGGTTCCGGGGTGCAGGCTGAGCCTGTGGTTAATTCTTCTTCCTGATGTGAAAATAGAGTGACCTGTGCCTGTCCCAACACCAAGAGCTAGTCTCTCATTGGTTCCCCGTCTTCCCGTTCATCCTCAGGACAAATTGCAAGCTGTATGGAACAGGAGGTTAAAGGTGCTGATGCTCCAAGTAGGGAGATTGCTAGTAAAGTGGCTGGAATGGCGAACCCGAGCACAAGGAGATGAGAAATGAGGTGCGTTGTAGAAACCTTTCCCCATCACACGGTGTACCATCTTCTGGGTTTCTCATGCATGTTTACGATGTAGGAAGATGCCCTTGAACCTGGAGATTTGGGACCCATGCGATGGGTAGCACGCAGTAGTACTTTAAAGGGTCTGCGTTTGCTCACCCAACCTCACCAAACCTCTCAGCCCCAAGAGTGTCCACCCTTATGTCTCATCCAGCTGTGGGTCTAGATATGGTCAATCCAGGTTGCATCACAGCCCCTGAACGAATTGTGTAAGAATTTCTCTCTCTTTCCCTGTCTTTGTTTCCTGGGTTTTTAAAAGTAATTTATTTTTATAATGGGGTTTAGCTGCTTTTCACGGCTGTGTTTATGCCGCTTTACACCCACTTGACACACTAACAGAGAGATATCAATACATAGGTTTTAAGATTATTACTAGTCAGATATATTCTTGTGCGGTGAATCGGGCGTGTTGAGTCCAGTTCTCTGAGCTTGGAGTAGGTCTTGTCTATTACATATTGGGTTTATGGAACGGTATCTGAGCTAATTTGAAACTCTTGTTTTATGTATCACCCCACCTCACCTTTCCCGTTAAGCAGCCATAGTGTGTTTTCTGCATGTGTGACTCTGTTCTGTTTTGTAATTCAGTTCAAGTGTAACGGCTTTTACATTCCCTCTATAAGTGACAACTTATGAGAAGTGTCCTTTTCTGTGTGACTTATTTCACTTAGAATCGTCGTACCTAAATCCACTCATCATGCCGCTACTAGCCTTATGACATTGATTTCATGGCTGAGTGATATTCCATTGTACATAAGGAACACAACTTTTTTATCCATTTTTCGCTTTCCTGGGATATTTAAGGTGGAATGAAGTGGAGGTCCTTGTCAACAGAGCAGCCCTAAACTTTGGGGTTCTTGTGTCTTGCTGATTTTTAATTTTCCCACTTTATACCCCCATGCGTGGAAGTGCCCTATGCTCTCTAAGCTGTGTTTTTTAGATGTTTCAGAACACACCGTACACTTCTCCAGAGTGGCTGTTGGCAATTTACATCCCGCCCATCAGTGTAGCAAGGCCCCCATTTCTCCATGGCCTGTCCTGCATTTCTGGTTTTGACACTTTTTTCAGCATGGCCCTTTTGACCGATGGGAAGCGAGACTTCTTTGTAGCGCTGATTTGCCTTTCCAGGTTGCTTGGTTGGCCAAAAAGGGCGTATGCGTTTTTTCCTGAATATATTCAGGAAAAAACGCATACGCCGTTTTTGGCCAAGGGCATCATTGTCAACGTTTTCCTGCTTTTCATGTGCTTTAAAGGCGATTCGAATCTACCTCCTGAAATCTGTTTCCTGCAATTCTGCCTTGATTTCAAATCCTCTTCTTTGCCTTCCCTCAATATATTTGTGGACGAGAGTTATCATTTATAACTGTGCAGGTTTGTGAATTGCAGTGCCCTGAAGCTCCATTTTACAACTCGCTTTTTTGGGAGCTGGCCGCAAATGCGCCGGATGGCTTCAGGCCCTGTTCTGGTTCCGGGGGGCAGGCTGAGCCTGTGGTTAATTCTTCTTCCTGATGGGAAAATAGAGTGACCTGTGCCTGTCCCAACACCAAGAGCTAGTCTCTCATTGGTTCCCCGTCTTCCCGTTCATCCTCAGGACAAATTGCAACCTGTATGGAACAGGAGGTTAAAGGTGCTGATGCTCCAAGTAGGGAGATTGCTAGTAAAGTGGCTGGAATGGCGAACCCGAGCAAAAGGAGATGAGAAATGAGGTGCGTTTTAGAAACCTTTCCCCATCACACGGTGTACCATCTTCTGGGTTTCTCATGCATGTTTTCGATGTAGGAAGATGCCCTTGAACCTGGAGATTTGGGACCCATGCGATGGGTAGCACGCAGTATTACTTTAAAGGGTCTGCGTTTGCTCACCCAACCTCTCAGCCCCAAGAGTGTCCACCCTTATGTCTCATCCAGCTGTGGGTCTACATATGGTCAATCCAGGTTGCATCACAGCCCCTGAACGAATTGTGTAAGAATTTCTCTCTCTTTCCCTGTCTTTGTTTCCTGGGTTTTTAAAAGTAATTTTTTTTATAATGGGGTTTAGCTGCTTTTCACGGCTGTGTTTATGCCGCTTTACACCCACTTGACACACTAACAGAGAGATATCAATACATAGGTTTTAAGATTATTACTAGTCAGTTATATTCTTGTGCGGTGAATCGGGCGTGTTGAGTCCAGTTCTCTGAGCAAGGAGTAGGTCTTGTCTATTACATATTGGGTTTATGGAACGGTATCTGAGCTAATTTGAAACTCTTGTTTTATGTATCACCCCACCTCACCTTTCCCGTTAAGCAGCCATAGTGTATTTTCTGCATGTGTGACTCTGTTCTGTTTTGTAATTCAGTTCAAGTGTAACGGTTTTTACATTCCCTCTATAAGTGACACCTTATGAGAAGTGTCCTTTTCTGTGTGACTTATTTCACTTAGAATCGTCGTACCAAAATCCACTCATCATGCCGCTACTAGCCTTATGACATTGATTTCATGGCTGAGTGATATTCCATTGTACATAAGGACCACAACTTTTTTATCCATTTTTTGCTTTCCTGGGATATTTAAGGTGGAATGAAGTGGAGGTCCTTGTCAACAGAGCAGCCCTAAACTTTGGGGTTCTTGTGTCTTGCTGATTTTTAATTTTCCCACTTTATACCCCCATGCGTGGAAGTGCCCTATGCTCTCTAAGCTGTGTTTTTTAGATGTTTCAGAACACACCGTACACTTCTCCAGAGTGGCTGTTGGCAATTTACATAACACCCATCAGTGTAGCAAGGCTCCCATTTCTCCATGGCCTGTCCTGCATTTCTGGTTTTGACACTTTTTTCAGCATGTCCCTTTTGACCGATGGGAAGCGAGACTTCTTTGTAGCGCTGATTTGCCTTTCCAGGTTGCTTGGTTGGCCAAAAAGGGCGTATGCGTTTTTTCCTGAATATATTCAGGAAAAAACGCATACGCCCTTTTTGGCCAAGGGCATCATTGTCAACGTTTTGCTGCTTTTCATGTGCTTTAAAGGCGATTCGAATCTACCTCCTGAAATCTGTTTCCTGCAATTCTACCTTGATTTCAAATCCTCTTCTTTGCCTTCCCTCAATATATTTGTGGACGAGAGTTATCATTTATAACTCTGCAGGTTTGTGAATTGCAGTTCCCTGAAGCTCCATTTTACAACTCGCTTTTTTGGGAGCTGGCCGCAAAAGCGCAGGATGGCTTCAGGCCCTGTTCTGGTTCCGGGGTGCAGGCTGAGCCTGTGGTTAATTCTTTTTCCTGATGGGAAAATAGAGTGACCTGTGCCTGTCCCAACACCAAGAGCTAATCTCTCATTGGTTCCCCGTCTTCCCATTCATCCTCAGGACAATTTGCAACCTGTATGGAACAGGAGGTTAAAGGTGCTGATGCTCCAAGTAGGGAGATTGCTAGTAAAGTGGCTGGAATGGCGAACCCGAGCACAAGGAGATGAGAAATGAGGTGCGTTGTAGAAACCTTTCCCCATCACACGGTGTACCATCTTCTGGGTTTCTCATGCATGTTTACGATGTAGGAAGATGCCCTTGAACCTGGAGATTTGGGACCCATGCGATGGGTAGCACGCAGTAGTACTTTAAAGGGTCTGCGTTTGCTCACCCAACCTCACCAAACCTCTCAGCCCCAAGAGTGTCCACCCTTATGTCTCATCCAGCTGTGGGTCTAGATATGGTCAATCCAGGTTGCATCACAGCCCCTGAACGAATTGTGTAAGAATTTCTCTCTCTTTCCCTGTCTTTGTTTCCTGGGTTTTTAAAAGTAATTTATTTTTATAATGGGGTTTAGCTGCTTTTCACGGCTGTGTTTATGCCGCTTTACACCCACTTGACACACTAACAGAGAGATATCAATACATAGGTTTTAAGATTATTACTAGTCAGATATATTCTTGTGCGGTGAATCGGGCGTGTTGAGTCCAGTTCTCTGAGCTTGGAGTAGGTCTTGTCTATTACATATTGGGTTTATGGAACGGTATCTGAGCTAATTTGAAACTCTTGTTTTATGTATCACCCCACCTCACCTTTCCCGTTAAGCAGCCATAGTGTGTTTTCTGCATGTGTGACTCTGTTCTGTTTTGTAATTCAGTTCAAGTGTAACGGCTTTTACATTCCCTCTATAAGTGACACCTTATGAGAAGTGTCCTTTTCTGTGTGACTTATTTCACTTAGAATCGTCGTACCTAAATCCACTCATCATGCCGCTACTAGCCTTATGACATTGATTTCATGGCTGAGTGATATTCCATTGTACATAAGGAACACAACTTTTTTATCCATTTTTCGCTTTCCTGGGATATTTAAGGTGGAATGAAGTGGAGGTCCTTGTCAACAGAGCAGCCCTAAACTTTGGGGTTCTTGTGTCTTGCTGATTTTTAATTTTCCCACTTTATACCCCCATGCGTGGAAGTGCCCTATGCTCTCTAAGCTGTGTTTTTTAGATGTTTCAGAACACACCGTACACTTCTCCAGAGTGGCTGTTGGCAATTTACATAACACCCATCAGTGTAGCAAGGCTCCCATTTCTCCATGGCCTGTCCTGCATTTCTGGTTTTGACACTTTTTTCAGCATGTCCCTTTTGACCGATGGGAAGCGAGACTTCTTTGTAGCGCTGATTTGCCTTTCCAGGTTGCTTGGTTGGCCAAAAAGGGCGTATGCGTTTTTTCCTGAATATATTCAGGAAAAAACGCATACGCCCTTTTTGGCCAAGGGCATCATTGTCAACGTTTTGCTGCTTTTCATGTGCTTTAAAGGCGATTCGAATCTACCTCCTGAAATCTGTTTCCTGCAATTCTACCTTGATTTCAAATCCTCTTCTTTGCCTTCCCTCAATATATTTGTGGACGAGAGTTATCATTTATAACTCTGCAGGTTTGTGAATTGCAGTTCCCTGAAGCTCCATTTTACAACTCGCTTTTTTGGGAGCTGGCCGCAAAAGCGCAGGATGGCTTCAGGCCCTGTTCTGGTTCCGGGGTGCAGGCTGAGCCTGTGGTTAATTCTTCTTCCTGATGTGAAAATAGAGTGACCTGTGCCTGTCCCAACACCAAGAGCTAGTCTCTCATTGGTTCCCCGTCTTCCCGTTCATCCTCAGGACAAATTGCAAGCTGTATGGAACAGGAGGTTAAAGGTGCTGATGCTCCAAGTAGGGAGATTGCTAGTAAAGTGGCTGGAATGGCGAACCCGAGCACAAGGAGATGAGAAATGAGGTGCGTTGTAGAAACCTTTCCCCATCACACGGTGTACCATCTTCTGGGTTTCTCATGCATGTTTACGATGTAGGAAGATGCCCTTGAACCTGGAGATTTGGGACCCATGCGATGGGTAGCACGCAGTAGTACTTTAAAGGGTCTGCGTTTGCTCACCCAACCTCACCAAACCTCTCAGCCCCAAGAGTGTCCACCCTTATGTCTCATCCAGCTGTGGGTCTAGATATGGTCAATCCAGGTTGCATCACAGCCCCTGAACGAATTGTGTAAGAATTTCTCTCTCTTTCCCTGTCTTTGTTTCCTGGGTTTTTAAAAGTAATTTATTTTTATAATGGGGTTTAGCTGCTTTTCACGGCTGTGTTTATGCCGCTTTACACCCACTTGACACACTAACAGAGAGATATCAATACATAGGTTTTAAGATTATTACTAGTCAGATATATTCTTGTGCGGTGAATCGGGCGTGTTGAGTCCAGTTCTCTGAGCTTGGAGTAGGTCTTGTCTATTACATATTGGGTTTATGGAACGGTATCTGAGCTAATTTGAAACTCTTGTTTTATGTATCACCCCACCTCACCTTTCCCGTTAAGCAGCCATAGTGTGTTTTCTGCATGTGTGACTCTGTTCTGTTTTGTAATTCAGTTCAAGTGTAACGGCTTTTACATTCCCTCTATAAGTGACAACTTATGAGAAGTGTCCTTTTCTGTGTGACTTATTTCACTTAGAATCGTCGTACCTAAATCCACTCATCATGCCGCTACTAGCCTTATGACATTGATTTCATGGCTGAGTGATATTCCATTGTACATAAGGAACACAACTTTTTTATCCATTTTTCGCTTTCCTGGGATATTTAAGGTGGAATGAAGTGGAGGTCCTTGTCAACAGAGCAGCCCTAAACTTTGGGGTTCTTGTGTCTTGCTGATTTTTAATTTTCCCACTTTATACCCCCATGCGTGGAAGTGCCCTATGCTCTCTAAGCTGTGTTTTTTAGATGTTTCAGAACACACCGTACACTTCTCCAGAGTGGCTGTTGGCAATTTACATCCCGCCCATCAGTGTAGCAAGGCCCCCATTTCTCCATGGCCTGTCCTGCATTTCTGGTTTTGACACTTTTTTCAGCATGGCCCTTTTGACCGATGGGAAGCGAGACTTCTTTGTAGCGCTGATTTGCCTTTCCAGGTTGCTTGGTTGGCCAAAAAGGGCGTATGCGTTTTTTCCTGAATATATTCAGGAAAAAACGCATACGCCGTTTTTGGCCAAGGGCATCATTGTCAACGTTTTCCTGCTTTTCATGTGCTTTAAAGGCGATTCGAATCTACCTCCTGAAATCTGTTTCCTGCAATTCTGCCTTGATTTCAAATCCTCTTCTTTGCCTTCCCTCAATATATTTGTGGACGAGAGTTATCATTTATAACTGTGCAGGTTTGTGAATTGCAGTGCCCTGAAGCTCCATTTTACAACTCGCTTTTTTGGGAGCTGGCCGCAAATGCGCCGGATGGCTTCAGGCCCTGTTCTGGTTCCGGGGGGCAGGCTGAGCCTGTGGTTAATTCTTCTTCCTGATGGGAAAATAGAGTGACCTGTGCCTGTCCCAACACCAAGAGCTAGTCTCTCATTGGTTCCCCGTCTTCCCGTTCATCCTCAGGACAAATTGCAACCTGTATGGAACAGGAGGTTAAAGGTGCTGATGCTCCAAGTAGGGAGATTGCTAGTAAAGTGGCTGGAATGGCGAACCCGAGCAAAAGGAGATGAGAAATGAGGTGCGTTTTAGAAACCTTTCCCCATCACACGGTGTACCATCTTCTGGGTTTCTCATGCATGTTTTCGATGTAGGAAGATGCCCTTGAACCTGGAGATTTGGGACCCATGCGATGGGTAGCACGCAGTATTACTTTAAAGGGTCTGCGTTTGCTCACCCAACCTCTCAGCCCCAAGAGTGTCCACCCTTATGTCTCATCCAGCTGTGGGTCTACATATGGTCAATCCAGGTTGCATCACAGCCCCTGAACGAATTGTGTAAGAATTTCTCTCTCTTTCCCTGTCTTTGTTTCCTGGGTTTTTAAAAGTAATTTTTTTTATAATGGGGTTTAGCTGCTTTTCACGGCTGTGTTTATGCCGCTTTACACCCACTTGACACACTAACAGAGAGATATCAATACATAGGTTTTAAGATTATTACTAGTCAGTTATATTCTTCTGCGGTGAATCGGGCGTGTTGAGTCCAGTTCTCTGAGCAAGGAGTAGGTCTTGTCTATTACATATTGGGTTTATGGAACGGTATCTGAGCTAATTTGAAACTCTTGTTTTATGTATCACCCCACCTCACCTTTCCCGTTAAGCAGCCATAGTGTATTTTCTGCATGTGTGACTCTGTTCTGTTTTGTAATTCAGTTCAAGTGTAACGGTTTTTACATTCCCTCTATAAGTGACACCTTATGAGAAGTGTCCTTTTCTGTGTGACTTATTTCACTTAGAATCGTCGTACCAAAATCCACTCATCATGCCGCTACTAGCCTTATGACATTGATTTCATGGCTGAGTGATATTCCATTGTACATAAGGACCACAACTTTTTTATCCATTTTTTGCTTTCCTGGGATATTTAAGGTGGAATGAAGTGGAGGTCCTTGTCAACAGAGCAGCCCTAAACTTTGGGGTTCTTGTGTCTTGCTGATTTTTAATTTTCCCACTTTATACCCCCATGCGTGGAAGTGCCCTATGCTCTCTAAGCTGTGTTTTTTAGATGTTTCAGAACACACCGTACACTTCTCCAGAGTGGCTGTTGGCAATTTACATAACACCCATCAGTGTAGCAAGGCTCCCATTTCTCCATGGCCTGTCCTGCATTTCTGGTTTTGACACTTTTTTCAGCATGTCCCTTTTGACCGATGGGAAGCGAGACTTCTTTGTAGCGCTGATTTGCCTTTCCAGGTTGCTTGGTTGGCCAAAAAGGGCGTATGCGTTTTTTCCTGAATATATTCAGGAAAAAACGCATACGCCCTTTTTGGCCAAGGGCATCATTGTCAACGTTTTGCTGCTTTTCATGTGCTTTAAAGGCGATTCGAATCTACCTCCTGAAATCTGTTTCCTGCAATTCTACCTTGATTTCAAATCCTCTTCTTTGCCTTCCCTCAATATATTTGTGGACGAGAGTTATCATTTATAACTCTGCAGGTTTGTGAATTGCAGTTCCCTGAAGCTCCATTTTACAACTCGCTTTTTTGGGAGCTGGCCGCAAAAGCGCAGGATGGCTTCAGGCCCTGTTCTGGTTCCGGGGTGCAGGCTGAGCCTGTGGTTAATTCTTTTTCCTGATGGGAAAATAGAGTGACCTGTGCCTGTCCCAACACCAAGAGCTAATCTCTCATTGGTTCCCCGTCTTCCCATTCATCCTCAGGACAATTTGCAACCTGTATGGAACAGGAGGTTAAAGGTGCTGATGCTCCAAGTAGGGAGATTGCTAGTAAAGTGGCTGGAATGGCGAACCCGAGCACAAGGAGATGAGAAATGAGGTGCGTTGTAGAAACCTTTCCCCATCACACGGTGTACCATCTTCTGGGTTTCTCATGCATGTTTACGATGTAGGAAGATGCCCTTGAACCTGGAGATTTGGGACCCATGCGATGGGTAGCACGCAGTAGTACTTTAAAGGGTCTGCGTTTGCTCACCCAACCTCACCAAACCTCTCAGCCCCAAGAGTGTCCACCCTTATGTCTCATCCAGCTGTGGGTCTAGATATGGTCAATCCAGGTTGCATCACAGCCCCTGAACGAATTGTGTAAGAATTTCTCTCTCTTTCCCTGTCTTTGTTTCCTGGGTTTTTAAAAGTAATTTATTTTTATAATGGGGTTTAGCTGCTTTTCACGGCTGTGTTTATGCCGCTTTACACCCACTTGACACACTAACAGAGAGATATCAATACATAGGTTTTAAGATTATTACTAGTCAGATATATTCTTGTGCGGTGAATCGGGCGTGTTGAGTCCAGTTCTCTGAGCTTGGAGTAGGTCTTGTCTATTACATATTGGGTTTATGGAACGGTATCTGAGCTAATTTGAAACTCTTGTTTTATGTATCACCCCACCTCACCTTTCCCGTTAAGCAGCCATAGTGTGTTTTCTGCATGTGTGACTCTGTTCTGTTTTGTAATTCAGTTCAAGTGTAACGGCTTTTACATTCCCTCTATAAGTGACACCTTATGAGAAGTGTCCTTTTCTGTGTGACTTATTTCACTTAGAATCGTCGTACCTAAATCCACTCATCATGCCGCTACTAGCCTTATGACATTGATTTCATGGCTGAGTGATATTCCATTGTACATAAGGAACACAACTTTTTTATCCATTTTTCGCTTTCCTGGGATATTTAAGGTGGAATGAAGTGGAGGTCCTTGTCAACAGAGCAGCCCTAAACTTTGGGGTTCTTGTGTCTTGCTGATTTTTAATTTTCCCACTTTATACCCCCATGCGTGGAAGTGCCCTATGCTCTCTAAGCTGTGTTTTTTAGATGTTTCAGAACACACCGTACACTTCTCCAGAGTGGCGGTTGGCAATTTACATCCCGCCCATCAGTGTAGCAAGGCCCCCATTGCTCCATGGCCTGTCCTGCATTTCTGGTTTTGACACTTTTTTCAGCATGGCCCTTTTGACCGATGGGAAGCGAGACTTCTTTGTAGCGCTGATTTGCCTTTCCAGGTTGCTTGGTTGGCCAAAAAGGGCGTATGCGTTTTTTCCTGAATATATTCAGGAAAAAACGCATACGCCGTTTTTGGCCAAGGGCATCATTGTCAACGTTTTCCTGCTTTTCATGTGCTTTAAAGGCGATTCGAATCTACCTCCTGAAATCTGTTTCCTGCAATTCTGCCTTGATTTCAAATCCTCTTCTTTGCCTTCCCTCAATATATTTGTGGACGAGAGTTATCATTTATAACTGTGCAGGTTTGTGAATTGCAGTGCCCTGAAGCTCCATTTTACAACTCGCTTTTTTGGGAGCTGGCCGCAAATGCGCAGGATGGCTTCAGGCCCTGTTCTGGTTCCGGGGGGCAGGCTGAGCCTGTGGTTAATTCTTCTTCCTGATGGGAAAATAGAGTGACCTGTGCCTGTCCCAACACCAAGAGCTAGTCTCTCATTGGTTCCCCGTCTTCCCGTTCATCCTCAGGACAAATTGCAACCTGTATGGAACAGGAGGTTAAAGGTGCTGATGCTCCAAGTAGGGAGATTGCTAGTAAAGTGGCTGGAATGGCGAACCCGAGCACAAGGAGATGAGAAATGAGGTGCGTTTTAGAAACCTTTCCCCATCACACGGTGTACCATCTTCTGGGTTTCTCATGCATGTTTTCGATGTAGGAAGATGCCCTTGAACCTGGAGATTTGGGACCCATGCGATGGGTAGCACGCAGTATTACTTTAAAGGGTCTGCGTTTGCTCACCCAACCTCACCAAACCTCTCAGCCCCAAGAGTGTCCACCCTTATGTCTCATCCAGCTGTGGGTCTACATATGGTCAATCCAGGTTGCATCACAGCCCCTGAACGAATTGTGTAAGAATTTCTCTCTCTTTCACTGTCTTTGTTTCATGGGTTTTTAAAAGTAATTTATTTTTATAATGGGGTTTAGCTGCTTTTCACGGCTGTGTTTATGCCGCTTTACACCCACTTGACACACTAACAGAGAGATATCAATACATAGGTTTTAACATTATTACTAGTCAGTTATATTCTTGTGCGGTGAATCGGGCGTGTTGAGTCCAGTTCTCTGAGCAAGGAGTAGGTCTTGTCTATTACATATTGGGTTTATGGAACGGTATCTGAGCTAATTTGAAACTCTTGTTTTATGTATCACCCCACCTCACCTTTCCCGTTAAGCAGCCATAGTGTATTTTCTGCATGTGTGACTGTGTTCTGTTTTGTAATTCAGTTCAAGTGTAACGGTTTTTATATTCCCTCTATAAGTGACACCTTATGAGAAGTGTCCTCTTCTGTGTGACTTATTTCACATAGAATCGTCGTACCAAAATCCACTCATCATGCCGCTACTAGCCTTATGACATTGATTTCATGGCTGAGTGATATTCCATTGTACATAAGGACCACAACTTTTTTATCCATTTTTTGCTTTCCTGGGATATTTAAGGTGGAATGAAGTGGAGGTCCTTGTCAACAGAGCAGCCCTAAACTTTGGGGTTCTTGTGTCTTGCTGATTTTTAATTTTCCCACTTTATACCTCCATGCGTGGGAGTGCCCTATGCTCTCTAAGCTGTGTTTTTTAGATGTTTCAGAACACACCGTACACTTCTCCAGAGTGGCTGTTGGCAATTTACATCCCGCCCATCAGTGCAGCAAGGCTCCCATTTCTCCATGGCCTGTCCTGCATTTTTGGTTTTGACACTTTTTTCAGCATGGCCCTTTTGACCGATGGGAAGCGAGACTTCTTTGTAGCTCTGATTTGCCTTTCCAGGTTGCTTGGTTGGCCAAAAAGGGCGTATGCGTTTTTTCCTGAATATATTCAGGAAAAAACGCATACGCCCTTTTTGGCCAAGGGCATCATTGTCAACGTTTTGCTGCTTTTCATGTGCTTTAAAGGCGATTCGAATCTACCTCCTGAAATCTGTTTCCTGCAATTCTGCCTTGATTTCAAATCCTCTTCTTTGCCTTCCCTCAATATATTTGTGGACGAGAGTTATCATTTATAACTGTGCAGGTTTGTGAATTGCAGTGCCCTGAAGCTCCATTTTACAACTCGCTTTTTTGGGAGGTGGCCTCAAAAGCGCAGGATGGCTTCAGGCCCTGTTCTGGTTCCGGGGGGCAGGCTGAGCCTGTGGTTAATTCTTGTTCCTGATGGGAAAATAGAGTGACCTGTGCCTGTCCCAACACCAAGAGCTAGTCTCTCATTGGTTCCC
This sequence comes from Balaenoptera physalus, assembly GCF_965194825.1. Taxonomy (NCBI): domain Eukaryota; kingdom Metazoa; phylum Chordata; class Mammalia; order Artiodactyla; family Balaenopteridae; genus Balaenoptera; species Balaenoptera physalus. Next base: position 901,574 of record NW_028126360.1, on the reverse strand, counting down.
CGTCCTCCCGTTCATCCTCAGGACAAATTGCAACCTGTACGGAACAGGAGGTTAAAGGTGCTGATGCTCCAAGTAGGGAGATTGCTAGTAAAGTGGCTGGAATGGCGAACCCGAGCAAAAGGAGATGAGAAATGAGGTGCGTTTTAGAAACCTTTCCCCATGACACGGTGTACCATCTTCTGGGTTTCTCATGCATGTTTTCGATGTAGGAAGATGCCCTTGAACCTGGAGATTTGGGACCCATGCGATGGGTAGCACGCAGTATTACTTTAAAGGGTCTGCGTTTGCTCACCCAACCTCACCAAACCTCTCAGCCCCAAGAGTGTCCACCCTTATGTCTCATCCAGCTGTGGGTCTAGATATGATCAATCCAGGTTGCATCACAGCCCCTGAACGAATTGTGTAAGAATTTCTCTCTCTTTCCCTGTCTTTGTTTCCTGGGTTTTTAAAAGTAATTTATTTTTATAATGGGGTTTAGCTGCTTTTTACGGCTGTCTTTATGCCGCTTTACACCCACTTGACACACTAACAGAGAGATATCAATACATAGGTTTTAAGATTATTACTAGTCAGTTATATTCTTGTGCGGTGAATCGGGCGTGTTGAGTCCAGTTCTCTGAGCAAGGAGTAGGTCTTGTCTATTACATATTGGGTTTATGGAACGGTATCTGAGCTAATTTGAAACTCTTGTTTTATGTATCACCCCACCTCACCTTTCCCGTTAAGTAGCCATAGTGTATTTTCTGCATGTGTGACTCTGTTCTGTTTTGTAATTCAGTTCAAGTGTAACAGTTTTTACATTCCCTCTATAAGTGACACCTTATGAGAAGTGTCCTTTTCTGTGTGACTTATTTCACTTAGAATCGTCATACCTAAATCCACTCATCATGCTGCTACTAGCCTTATGACATTGATTTCATGGCTTAGTGATATTCCACTGTACATAAGGACCACAACTTTTTTATCCATTTTTCGCTTTCCTGGGATATTTAAGGTGGAATGAAGTGGAGGTCCTTGTCAACAGAGCAGCCCTAAACTTTGGGGTTCTTGTGTCTTGCTGATTTTTAATTTTCCCACTTTATACCCCCATGCGTGGAAGTGCCCTATGCTCTCTAAGCTGTGTTTTTTAGATGTTTCAGAACACACCGTACACTTCTCCAGAGTGGCTGTTGGCAATTTACATCCCGCCCATCAGTGTAGCAAGGCTCCCATTTCTCCATGGCCTGTCCTGCATTTCTGGTTTTGACAGTTTTTTCAGCATGGCCCTTTTGACCGATGGGAAGCGAGACTTCTTTGTAGCGCTGATTTGCCTTTCCAGGTTGCTTGGTTGGCCAAAAAGGGCGTATGCGTTTTTTCCTGAATATATTCAGGAAAAAACGCATACGCCCTTTTTGGCCAAGGGCATCATTGTCAACGTTTTGCTGCTTTTCATGTGCTTTAAAGGCGATTCGAATCTACCTCCTGAAATCTGTTTCCTGCAATTCTGCCTTGATTTCAAATCCTCTTCTTTGCCTTCCCTCAATATATTTGTGGACGAGAGTTATCATTTATAACTGTGCAGGTTTGTGAATTGCAGTGCCCTGAAGCTCCATTTTACAACTCGCTTTTTTGGGAGGTGGCCGCAAAAGCGCAGGATGGCTTCAGGCCCTTTTCTGGTTCTGGGGTGCAGGCTGAGCCTGTGGTTAATTCTTTTTCCTGATGGGAAAATAGAGTGACCTGTGCCTGTCCCAACACCAAGAGCTAATCTCTCATTGGTTCCCCGTCTTCCCGTTCATCCTCAGGACAAATTGCAACCTGTATGGAACAGGAGGTTAAAGGTGCTGATGCTCCAAGTAGGGAGATTGCTAGTAAAGTGGCTGGAATGGCGAACCCGAGCACAAGGAGATGATAAATGAGGTGCGTTTTAGAAACCTTTCCCCATCACACGGTGTACCATCTTCTGGGTTTCTCATGAATGTTTTCGATGTAGGAAGATGCCCTTGAACCTGGAGATTTGGGACCCAAGCGATGGGTAGCACGCAGTATTACTTTAAAGGGTCTGCGTTTGCTCACCCAACCTCACCAAACCTCTCAGCCCCACGAGTGTCCACCCTTATGTCTCATCCAGCTGTGGGTCTAGATATGGTCAATCCAGGTTGCATCACAGCCCCTGAACGAATTGTGTAAGAATTTCTCTCTCTTTCACTGTCTTTGTTTCATGGGTTTCTAAAAGTAATTTATTTTTATAATGGGGTTTAGCTGCTTTTCACGGCTGTGTTTATGCCGCTTTACACCCACTTGACACACTAACAGAGAGATATCAATACATAGGTTTTAAGATTATTACTAGTCAGTTATATTCCTGTGCGGTGAATCGGGCGTGTTGAGTCCAGTTCTCTGAGCAAGGAGTAGGTCTTGTGTATTACATATTGGGTTTATGGAACGGTATCTGAGCTAATTTGAAACTCTTGTTTTATGTATCACCCCACCTCACCTTTCCCGTTAAGCAGCCATAGTGTGTTTTCTGCATGTGTGACTCTGTTCTGTTTTGTAATTCAGTTCAAGTGTAACGGTTTTCACATTCCCTCTATAAGTGACACCTTATGAGAAGTGTCCTTTTCTGTGTGACTTATTTCACTTAAAATCGTCGTACCTAAATCCACTCATCATGCTGCTACTAGCCTTATGACATTGATTTCATGGCTGAGTGATATTCCACTGTACATAAGGACCACAACTTTTTTATCCATTTTTCGCTTTCCTGGGATATTTAAGGTGGAATGAAGTGGAGGTCCTTGTCAACAGAGCAGCCCTAAACTTTGGGGTTCTTGTGTCTTGCTGATTTTTAATTTTCCCACTTTATACCCCCATGCGTGGGAGTGCCCTATGCTCTATAAGCTGTGTTTTTTAGATGTTTCAGAACACACCGTAAACTTCTCCAGAGTGGCTGTTGGCAATTTACATCCCGCCCATCAGTGTAGCAAGGCTCCCATTTCTCCATGGCCTGTCCTGCATTTTTGGTTTTGACACTTTTTTCAGCATGGCCCTTTTGACCGATGGGAAGCGAGACTTCTTTGTAGCGCTGATTTGCCTTTCCAGGTTGCTTGGTTGGCCAAAAAGGGCGTATGCGTTTTTTCCTGAATATATTCAGGAAAAAACGCATACGCCCTTTTTGGCCAAGGGCATCATTGTCAACGTTTTGCTGCTTTTCATGTGCTTTAAAGGCGATTCGAATCTACCTCCTGAAATCTGTTTCCTGCAATTCTGCCTTGATTTCAAATCCTCTTCTTTGCCTTCCCTCAATATATTTGTGGATGAGAGTTATCATTTATAACTGTGCAGGTTTGTGAATTGCAGTGCCCTGAAGCTCCATTTTACAACTCGCTTTTTTGGGAGGTGGCCTCAAAAGCGCAGGATGGCTTCAGGCCCTTTTCTGGTTCCGGTGTGCAGGCTGAGCCTGTGGTTAATTCTTTTTCCTGATGGGAAAATAGAGTGACCTGTGCCTGTCCCAACACCAAGAGCTAATCTCTCATTGGTTCCCTGTCTTCCCGTTCATCCTCAGGACAAATTGCAACCTGTATGGAACAGGAGGTTAAAGGTGCTGATGCTCCAAGGAGGGAGATTGCTAGTAAAGTGGCTGGAATGGCGAACCCGAGCACAAGGATATGAGAAATGAGGTGCGTTTTAGAAACCTTTCCCCATCACACGGTGTACCATCTTCTGGGTTTCTCATGCATGTTTTCGATGTAGGAAGATGCCCTTGAACCTGGAGATTTGGGACCCATGCGATGGGTAGCACGCAGTATTACTTTAAAGGGTCTGCGTTTGCTCACCCAACCTCACCAAACCTCTCAGCCCCAAGAGTGTCCACCCTTATGTCTCATCCAGCTGTGGGTCTAGATATGGTCAATCCAGGTTGCATCACAGCCCCTGAACGAATTGTGTAAGTATTTCTCTCTCTTTCACTGTCTTTGTTTCATGGGTTTTTAAAAGTAATTTATTTTTATAATGGGGTTTAGCTGCTTTTCACGGCTGTGTTTATGCCGCTTTACACCCACTTGACAAACTAACAGAGAGATATCAATACATAGGTTTTAAGATTATTACTAGTCAGATATATTCTTGTGCGGTGAATCGGGCGTGTTGAGTCCAGTTCTCTGAGCAAGGAGTAGGTCTTGTCTATTACATATTGGGTTTATGGAACGGTATCTGAGCTAATTTGAAACTCTTCTTTTATGTATCACCCCACCTCACCTTTCCCGTTAAGCAGCCATAGTGTGTTTTCTGCACGTGTGACTCTGTTCTGTTTTGTAATTCAGTTCAAGTGTAACGGTTTTTACATTTTCTCTATAAGTGACACCTTATGAGAAGTGTCCTTTTCTGTGTGACTTATTTCACTTAGAATCGTCGTACCTAAATCCACTCATCATGCCGCTACTAGCCTTATGACATTGATTTCATGGCTGAGTGATATTCCATTGTACATAAGGACCACAACTTTTTTATCCATTTTTCACTTTCCTGGGATCTTTAAGGTGGAATGAAGTGGAGGTCCTTGTCAACAGAGCAGCCCTAATCTTTGGGGTTCTTGTGTCTTGCTGATTTTTAATTTTCCCACTTTATACCCCCATGCGTGGGAGTGCCCTATGCTCTCTAAGCTGTGTTTTTTAGATGTTTTAGAACACACCGTACACTTCTCCAGAGTGGCTGTTGGCAATTTACATACAACCCATCAGTGTAGCAAGGCTCCCATTTCTCCATGGCCTGTCCTGCATTTCTGGTTTTGACACTTTTTTCAGCATGGCCCTTTTGACCGATGGGAAGCGAGACTTCTTTGTAGCGCTGATTTGCCTTTCCAGGTTGCTTGGTTGGCCAAAAAGGGCGTATGCGTTTTTTCCTGAATATATTCAGGAAAAAACGCATACGCCCTTTTTGGCCAAGGGCATCATTGTCAACGTTTTGCTGCGTTTCATGTGCTTTAAAGGCGATTCGAATCTACCTCCTGAAATCTGTTTCCTGCAATTCTGCCTTGATTTCAAATCCTCTTCTTTGCCTTCCCTCAATATATTTGTGGACGAGAGTTATCATTTATAACTGTGCAGGTTTGTGAATTGCAGTGCCCTGAAGCCCCATTTTACAACTCGCTTTTTTGGGAGCTGGCCGCAAAAGCGCAGGATGGCTTCAGGCCCTGTTCTGGTTCCGGGGGGCAGGCTGAGCCTGTGGTTAATTCTTCTTCCTGATGGGAAAATAGAGTGACCTGTGCCTCTCCCAACACCAAGAGCTAGTCTCTCATTGGTTCCCCGTCTTCCCGTACTTCCTCAGATCAAATTGCAACCTGTATGGAACAGGAGGTTAAAGGTGCTGATGCTCCAAGTAGGGAGATTGCTAGTAAAGTGGCTGAAATTGCGAACCCGAGCAAAAGGAGATGAAAAATGAGGTGCGTTTTGGAAACCTTTCCCCATCACACGTTGTACCATCTTCTGGGTTTCTCATGCATGTTTTCGATGTAGGAAGATGCCCTTGAACCTGGAGCTTTGGGACCCATGCGATGGGTAGCACACTGTATTATTTTAAATGGTCAGCCTTTGTTCACGCAACCTCACCAAACTTCTCAGCCCCAAGAGTGTCCACCCTTATGTCTCATCCAGCTGTGGGTCTAGATATGGTCAATCCAGGTTGCATCACAGCCCCTGAACGAATTGTGTAAGAATTTCTCTCTCTTTCCCTGTCTTTGTTTCATGGGTTATTAAAAGTAATTTATTTTTATAATGGGGTTTAGCTGCTTTTCACGGCTGTGTTTATGCCGCTTTACACACACTTGACACACTAACAGAGAGATATCAATACATAGGTTTTAAGATTATTACTAGTCAGATATATTCTAGTGTGTTGAATAGGGCGTGTTGAGTCCAGTTCTCTGAGCAAGGAGTAGGTCATGTCTATTACATTTTGGGTTTATGGAACGGTATCTGAGCTAATTTGAAACTCTTGTTTTATGTATCACCCCACCTCACCTTTCCCGTTAAGCAGCCATAGTGTGTTTTCTGCATGTGTGACTCTGTTCTGTTTTGTAATTCAGTTCAAATGTAACGGTTTTTACATTCCCTCTAAAAGTGACACCTTATGAGAAGTGTCCTTTTCTGTGTGACTTATTTCACTTAGAATCGTCATACCTAAATCCACTCATCATGCTGCTACTAGCCTTATGACATTGATTTCATGGCTGAGTGATATTCCACTGTACATAAGGACCACAACTTTTTTATCCATTTTTTGCTTTCCTGGGATATTTAAGGTGGAATGAAGTGGAGGTCCTTGTCAACAGAGCAGCCCTAAACTTTGGGGTGCTTGTGTCTTGCTGATTTTCAATGTTCCCACTTTATCCCTCCATGCGTGGAAGTGCCCTATGCTCTCTAAGCTGTGTTTTTTAGATGTTTCAGGACGCACCGTACACTTCTCCAGAATGGCTGTTGGCAATGTACATCCCGCCCATCAGTGTAGCAAGGCTCCCATTTCTCCATGGCCTGTCCTGCGTTTCTGGTTTTGACACTTTTTTCAGCATGGCCCTTTTGACCGATGGGAAGCGAGACTTCTTTGTAGCGCTGATTTGCCTTTCCAGGTTGCTTGGTTGGCCAAAAAGGGCGTATGCGTTTTTTCCTGAATATATTCAGGAAAAAACACATACGCCCTTTTTGGCCAAGGGCATCATTGTCAACGTTTTGCCGCTTTTCATGTGCTTTAAAGGCGATTCGAATCTACCTCCTGAAATCTGTTTCCTGCAATTCTGCCTTGATTTCAAATCCTCTTCTTTGCCTTCCCTCAATATATATGTGGACGAGAGTTATCATTTATAACTCTGCAGGTTTGTGAATTGCAGTGCCCTGAAGCTCCATTTTACAAGTCGCTTTTTTGGGAGCTGGCCGCAAAAGCGCCGGATGGCTTCAGGCCCTGTTCTGGTTCCGGGGGACAGGCTGAGCCTGTGGTTAATTCTTCTTCCTGATGGGAAAATAGAGTGACCTGTGCCTGTCCCAACACCAAGAGCTAGTCTCTCATTGGTTCCCCGTCTTCCCGTTCATCCTCAGGACAAATTGCAACCTGTATGGAACAGGAGGTTAAAGGTGCTGATGCTCCAAGTAGGGAGATTGCTAGTAAAGTGGCTGGAATGGCGAACCCGAGCACAAGGAGATGAGAAATGAGGTGCGTTTTAGAAACCTTTCCCCATCACACGGTGTACCATCTTCTGGGTTTCTCATGCATGTTTTCGATGTAGGAAGATGCCCTTGAACCTTGAGATTTGGGACCCATGAGATGGGTAGCACGCAGTATTACTTTAAAGGGTTTGCGTTTGCTCACCCAACCTCACCAAACCTCTCAGCCCCAAGAGTGTCCACCCTTATGTCTCATCCAGCTGTGGGTCTAGATATGGTCAATCCAGGTTGCATCACAGCCCCTGAACTAATTGTGTAAGGATTTCTCTCTCTTTCCCTGTCTTTGTTTCATGGGTTTTTAAAAGTAATTTATTTTTATAATGGGGTTTAGCTGCTTTTCACGGCTGTGTTTATGCCGCTTTACACCCACTTGACACACTAACAGAGAGATATCAATACATAGGTTTTAAGATTATTACTAGTCAGATATATTCTTGTGCGGTGAATCGGGCGTGTTGAGTCCAGTTCTCTGAGCAAGGAGTAGGTCTTGTCTATTCCATATTGGGTTTATGGAACGGTATCTGAGCTAATTTGAAACTCTTGTTTTATGTATCACCCCACCTCACCTTTCCCGTTAAGCAGCCATAGTGTGTTTTCTGCATGTGTGACTCTGTTCTGTTTTGTAATTCAGTTCAAGTGTAACGGTTTTTACATTCCCTCTATAAGTGACACCTTATGAGAAGTGTCCTTTTCTGTGTGACTTATTTCACTTAGAATCGTCTTACCTAAATCCACTCATCATGCTGCTACTAGCCTTATGACATTGATTTCATGGCTGAGTGATATTCCATTGTACATAAGGACCACAACTTTTTTATCCATTTTTCGCTTTCCTGGGATATTTAAGGTGGAAGGAAGTGGAGGTCCTTGTCAACAGAGCAGCCCTAAACTTTGGGGTGCTTGTGTCTTGCTGATTTTCAATTTTCCCACTTTATCCCCCCATGCGTGGAAGTGCCCTATGCTCTCTAAGGTGTGTTTTTTAGATGTTTCAGGACACACCGTACACTTCTCCAGAGTGGCTGTTGGCAATGTACATCCCGCCCATCAGTGTAGCAAGGCTCCCATTTCTCCATGGCCTGTCCTGCATTTCTGGTTTTGACACTTTTTTCAGCATGGCCCTTTTGACCGATGGGAAGCGAGACTTCTTTGTAGCGCTGATTTGCCTTTCCAGGTTGCTTGGCTGGCCAAAAAGGGCGTATGCGTTTTTTCCTGAATATATTCAGGAAAAAACGCATACGCCCTTTTTGGCCAAGGGCATCATTGTCAACGTTTTGCCGCTTTTCATGTGCTTTAAAGGCGATTCGAATCTACCTCCTGAAATCTGTTTCCTGCAATTCTGCCTTGATTTCAAATCCTCTTCTTTGCCTTCCCTCAATATATTTGTGGACGAGAGTTATCATTTATAACTCTGCAGGTTTGTGAATTGCAGTGCCCTGAAGCTCCATTTTACAAGTTGCTTTTTTGGGAGCTGGACGCATAAGCGCCGGATGGCTTCAGGCCCTGTTCTGGTTCAGGGGGGCAGGCTGAGCCTGTGGTTAATTCTTCTTCCTGATGGGAAAATAGAGTGACCTGTGCCTGTCCCAACACCAAGAGCTAGTCTCTCATTGGTTTCCCGTCTTCCCGTTCATCCTCAGGACAAATTGCAACATGTACGGAACAGGAGGTTAAAGGTGCTGATGCTCCAAGTAGGGAGATTGCTAGTAAAGTGGCTGGAATGGCGAACCCGAGCACAAGGAGATGAGAAATGAGGTGCGTTTTAGAAACCTTTCCCCATCACACGGTGTACCATCTTCTGGGTTTCTCATGCATGTTTTCGATGTAGGAAGATGCCCTTGAACCTGGAGATTTGGGACCCATGCGATGGGTAGCACGCAGTATTACTTTAAAGGGTCTGCGTTTGCTCACCCAACCTCACCAAACCTCTCAGCCCCAAGAGTGTCCACCCTTATGTCTCATCCAGCTGTGGGTCTAGATATGGTCAATCCAGGTTGCATCACAGCCCCTGAACGAATTGTGTAAGAATTTCACTCTCTTTCCCTGTCTTTGTTTCATGGGTTTTTAAAAGTAATTTATTTTTATAATGGGGTTTAGCTGCTTTTCACGGCTGTGTTTATGCCGCTTTACACCCACTTGACACACTAACAGAGAGATATCAATACATAGGTTTTAAGATTATTACTAGTCAGATATATTCTTGTGCGGTGAATCGGGCGTGTTGAGTCCAGTTCTCTGAGCAAGGAGTAGGTCTTGTCTATTCCATATTGGGTTTATGGAACGGTATCTGAGCTAATTTGAAACGCTTGTTTTATGTATCACCCCACCTCACCTTTCCCGTTAAGCAGCCATAGTGTGTTTTCTGCATGTGTGACTCTGTTCTGTTTTGTAATTCAGTTCAAGTGTAACGGTTTTTACATTCCCTCTATAAGTGACACCTTATGAGAAGTGTCCTTTTCTGTGTGACTTATTTCACTTAGAATCGTCTTACCTAAATCCACTCATCATGCTGCTACTAGCCTTATGACATTGATTTCATGGCTGAGTGATATTCCATTGTACCTAAGGACCACAACTTTTTTATCCATTTTTCGCTTTCCTGGGATATTTAAGGTGGAAGGAAGTGGAGGTCCTTGTCAACAGAGCAGCCCTAAACTTTGGGGTGCTTGTGTCTTGCTGATTTTCAATTTTCCCACTTTATCCCCCCATGCGTGGAAGTGCCCTATGCTCTCTAAGCTGTGTTTTTTAGATGTTTCAGGACACACCGTACACTTCTCCAGAGTGGCTGTTGGCAATTTACATCCCGCCCATCAGTGTAGCAAGGCTCCCATTTCTCCATGGCCTGTCCTGCATTTCTGGTTTTGACACTTTTTTCAGCATGGCCCTTTTGACCGATGGGAAGCGAGACTTCTTTGTAGCGCTGATTTGGCTTTCCAGGTTGCTTGGTTGGCCAAAAAGGGCGTATGCGTTTTTTCCTGAATATATTCAGGAAAAAACGCATACGCCCTTTTTGGCCAAGGGCATCATTGTCAACGTTTTGCCGCTTTTCATGTGCTTTAAAGGCGATTCGAATCTACCTCCTGAAATCTGTTTCCTGCAATTCTGCCTTGATTTCAAATCCTCTTCTTTGCCTTCCCTCAATATATTTGTGGACGAGAGTTATCATTTATAACTCTGCAGGTTTGTGAATTGCAGTGCCCTGAAGCTCCATTTTACAAGTCGGTTTTTTGGGAGCCGGCCGCAAAAGCGCCGGATGGCTTCAGGCCCTGTTCTGGTTCAGGGGGGCAGGCTGAGCCTGTGGTTAATTCTTCTTCCTGATGGGAAAATAGAGTGACCTGTGCCTGTCCCAACACCAAGAGCTAGTCTCTCATTGGTTCCCCGTCTTCCCGTTCATCCTCAGGACAAATTGCAACCTGTACGGAACAGGAGGTTAAAGGTGCTGATGCTCCAAGTAGGGAGATTGCTAGTAAAGTGGCTGGAATGGCGAACCCGAGCACAAGGAGATGAGAAATGAGGTGCGTTTTAGAAACCTTTCCCCATCACACGGTGTACCATCTTCTGGGTTTCTCATGCATGTTTTCGATGTAGGAAGATGCCCTTGAACCTGGAGATTTGGGACCCATGCGATGGGTAGCACGCAGTATTACTTTAAAGGGTCTGCGTTTGCTCACCCAACCTCACCAGACCTCTCAGCCCCAAGAGTGTCCACCCTTATGTCTCATCCAGCTGTGGGTCTAGATATGGTCAATCCAGGTTGCATCACAGCCCCTGAACGAATTGTGTAAGAATTTCTCTCTCTTTCCCTGTCTTTGTTTCATGGGTTTTTAAAAGTAATTTATTTTTATAATGGGGTTTAGCTGCTTTTCACGGCTGTGTTTATGCCGCTTTTCACCCACTTGACACACTAACAGAGAGATATCAATACATAGGTTTTAAGATTATTACTAGTCAGATATATTTTTGTGCGGTGAATCGGGCGTGTTGAGTCCAGTTCTCTGAGCAAGGAGTAGGTCTTGTCTATTCCATATTGGGTTTATGGAACGGTATCTGAGCTAATTTGAAACTCTTGTTTTATGTATCACCCCACCTCACCTTTCCCGTTAAGCAGCCATAGTGTGTTTTCTGCATGTGTGACTCTGTTCTGTTTTGTAATTCAGTTCAAGTGTAACGGTTTTTACATTCCCTCTATAAGTGACACCTTATGAGAAGTGTCCTTTTCTGTGTGACTTATTTCACTTAGAATCGTCTTACCTAAATCCACTCATCATGCTGCTACTAGCCTTATGACATTGATTTCATGGCTGAGTGATATTCCATTGTACATAAGGACCACAACTTTTTTATCCATTTTTCGCTTTCCTGGGATATTTAAGGTGGAAGGAAGTGGAGGTCCTTGTCAACAGAGCAGCCCTAAACTTTGGGGTGCTTGTGTCTTGCTGATTTTCAATTTTCCCACTTTATCCCCCCATGCGTGGAAGTGCCCTATGCTCTCTAAGCTGTGTTTTTTAGATGTTTCAGGACACACCGTATACTTCTCCAGAGTGGCTGTTGGCAATTTACATCCCGCCCATCAGTGTAGCAAGGCTCCCATTTCTCCATGGCCTGTCCTGCATTTCTGGTTTTGACACTTTTTTCAGCATGGCCCTTTTGACCGATGGGAAGCGAGACTTCTTTGTAGCGCTGATTTGCCTTTCCAGGTTGCTTGGTTGGCCAAAAAGGGCGTATGCGTTTTTTCCTGAATATATTCAGGAAAAAACGCATACGCCCTTTTTGGCCAAGGGCATCATTGTCAACGTTTTGCCGCTTTTCATGTGCTTTAAAGGCGATTCGAATCTACCTCCTGAAATCTGTTTCCTGCAATTCTGCCTTGATTTCAAATCCTCTTCTTTGCCTTCCCTCAATATATTTGTGGACGAGAGTTATCATTTATAACTCTGCAGGTTTGTGAATTGCAGTGCCCTGAAGCTCCATTTTACAAGTCGCTTTTTTTGGAGCCGGCCGCAAAAGCGCAGGATGGCTTCAGGCCCTGTTCTGATTCAGGGGGGCAGGCTGAGCCTGTGGTTAATTCTTCTTCCTGATGGGAAAATAGAGTGACCTGTGCCTGTCCCAACACCAAGAGCTAGTCTCTCATTGGTTCCCCGTCTTCCCGTTCATCCTCAGGACAAATTGCAACCTGTACGGAACAGGAGGTTAAAGGTGCTGATGCTCCAAGTAGGGAGATTGCTAGTAAAGTGGCTGGAATGGCGAACCCGAGCACAAGGAGATGAGAAATGAGGTGCGTTTTAGAAACGTTTCCCCATCACACGGTGTACCATCTTCTGGGTTTCTCATGCATGTTTTCGATGTAGGAAGATGCCCTTGAACCTGGAGATTTGGGACCCATGCGATGGGTAGCACGCAGTATTACTTTAAAGGGTCTGCGTTTCTCACCCAACCTCACCAGACCTCTCAGCCCCAAGAGTGTCCACCCTTATGTCTCATCCAGCTGTGGGTCTAGATATGGTCAATCCAGGTTGCATCACAGCCCCTGAACGAATTGTGTAAGAATTTCTCTCTCTTTCCCTGTCTTTGTTTCATGGGTTTTTAAAAGTAATTTATTTTTATAATGGGGTTTAGCTGCTTTTCACGGCTGTGTTTATGCCGCTTTACACCCACTTGACACACTAACAGAGAGATATCAATACATAGGTTTTAAGATTATTACTAGTCAGATATATTCTTGTGCGGTGAATCGGGCGTGTTGAGTCCAGTTCTCTGAGCAAGGAGTAGGTCTTGTCTATTCCATATTGGGTTTATGGAACGGTATCTGAGCTAATTTGAAACTCTTGTTTTATGTATCACCCCACCTCACCTTTCCCGTTAAGCAGCCATAGTGTGTTTTCTGCATGTGTGACTCTGTTCTGTTTTGTAATTCAGTTCAAGTGTAACGGTTTTTACATTCCCTCTATAAGTGACACCTTATGAGAAGTGTCCTTTTCTGTGTGACTTATTTCACTTAGAATCGTCTTACCTAAATCCACTCATCATGCTGCTACTAGCCTTATGACATTGATTTCATGGCTGAGTGATATTCCATTGCACCTAAGGACCACAACTTTTTTATCCATTTTTCGCTTTCCTGGGATATTTAAGGTGGAAGGAAGTGGAGGTCCTTGTCAACAGAGCAGCCCTAAACTTTGGGGTGCTTGTGTCTTGCTGATTTTCAATTTTCCCACTTTATCCCCCCATGCGTGGAAGTGCCCTATGCTCTCTAAGCTGTGTTTTTTAGATGTTTCAGGACACACCGTACACTTCTCCAGAGTGGCTGTTGGCAATGTACATCCCGCCCATCAGTGTAGCAAGGCTCCCATTTCTCCATGGCCTGTCCTGCATTTCTGGTTTTGACACTTTTTTCAGCATGGCCCTTTTGACCGATGGGAAGCGAGACTTCTTTGTAGCGCTGATTTGCCTTTCCAGGTTGCTTGGTTGGCCAAAAAGGGCGTATGCGTTTTTTCCTGAATATATTCAGGAAAAAACGCATACGCCCTTTTTGGCCAAGGGCATCATTGTCAACGTTTTGCCGCTTTTCATGTGCTTTAAAGGCGATTCGAATCTACCTCCTGAAATCTGTTTCCTGCAATTCTGCCTTGATTTCAAATCCTCTTCTTTGCCTTCCCTCAATATATTTGTGGACGAGAGTTATCATTTATAACTCTGCAGGTTTGTGAATTGCAGTGCCCTGAAGCTCCATTTTACAAGTCGCTTTTTTGGGAGCCGGCCGCAAAAGCGCCGGATGGCTTCAGGCCCTGTTCTGGTTCAGGGGGGCAGGCTGAGCCTGTGGTTAATTCTTCTTCCTGATGGGAAAATAGAGTGACCTGTGCCTGTCCCAACACCAAGAGCTAGTCTCTCATTGGTTCCCCGTCTTCCCGTTCATCCTCAGGACAAATTGCAACCTGTACGGAACAGGAGGTTAAAGGTGCTGATGCTCCAAGTAGGGAGATTGCTAGTAAAGTGGCTGGAATGGCGAACCCGAGCACAAGGAGATGAGAAATGAGGTGCGTTTTAGAAACCTTTCCCCATCACACGGTGTACCATCTTCTGGGTTTCTCATGCATGTTTTCGATGTAGGAAGATGCCCTTGAACCTGGAGATTTGGGACCCATGCGATGGGTAGCACGCAGTATTACTTTAAAGGGTCTGCGTTTGCTCACCCAACCTCACCAGACCTCTCAGCCCCAAGAGTGTCCACCCTTATGTCTCATCCAGCTGTGGGTCTAGATATGGTCAATCCAGGTTGCATCACAGCCCCTGAACGAATTGTGTAAGAATTTCTCTCTCTTTCCCTGTCTTTGTTTCATGGGTTTTTAAAAGTAATTTATTTTTATAATGGGGTTTAGCTGCTTTTCACGGCTGTGTTTATGCCGCTTTTCACCCACTTGACACACTAACAGAGAGATATCAATACATAGGTTTTAAGATTATTACTAGTCAGATATATTTTTGTGCGGTGAATCGGGCGTGTTGAGTCCAGTTCTCTGAGCAAGGAGTAGGTCTTGTCTATTCCATATTGGGTTTATGGAACGGTATCTGAGCTAATTTGAAACTCTTGTTTTATGTATCACCCCACCTCACCTTTCCCGTTAAGCAGCCATAGTGTGTTTTCTGCATGTGTGACTCTGTTCTGTTTTGTAATTCAGTTCAAGTGTAACGGTTTTTACATTCCCTCTATAAGTGACACCTTATGAGAAGTGTCCTTTTCTGTGTGACTTATTTCACTTAGAATCGTCTTACCTAAATCCACTCATCATGCTGCTACTAGCCTTATGACATTGATTTCATGGCTGAGTGATATTCCATTGTACCTAAGGACCACAACTTTTTTATCCATTTTTCGCTTTCCTGGGATATTTAAGGTGGAAGGAAGTGGAGGTCCTTGTCAACAGAGCAGCCCTAAACTTTGGGGTGCTTGTGTCTTGCTGATTTTCAATTTTCCCACTTTATCCCCCCATGCGTGGAAGTGCCCTATGCTCTCTAAGCTGTGTTTTTTAGATGTTTCAGGACACACCGTACACTTCTCCAGAGTGGCTGTTGGCAATTTACATCCCGCCCATCAGTGTAGCAAGGCTCCCATTTCTCCATGGCCTGTCCTGCATTTCTGGTTTTGACACTTTTTTCAGCATGGCCCTTTTGACCGATGGGAAGCGAGACTTCTTTGTAGCGCTGATTTGGCTTTCCAGGTTGCTTGGTTGGCCAAAAAGGGCGTATGCGTTTTTTCCTGAATATATTCAGGAAAAAACGCATACGCCCTTTTTGGCCAAGGGCATCATTGTCAACGTTTTGCCGCTTTTCATGTGCTTTAAAGGCGATTCGAATCTACCTCCTGAAATCTGTTTCCTGCAATTCTGCCTTGATTTCAAATCCTCTTCTTTGCCTTCCCTCAATATATTTGTGGACGAGAGTTATCATTTATAACTCTGCAGGTTTGTGAATTGCAGTGCCCTGAAGCTCCATTTTACAAGTCGGTTTTTTGGGAGCCGGCCGCAAAAGCGCCGGATGGCTTCAGGCCCTGTTCTGGTTCAGGGGGGCAGGCTGAGCCTGTGGTTAATTCTTCTTCCTGATGGGAAAATAGAGTGACCTGTGCCTGTCCCAACACCAAGAGCTAGTCTCTCATTGGTTCCCCGTCTTCCCGTTCATCCTCAGGACAAATTGCAACCTGTACGGAACAGGAGGTTAAAGGTGCTGATGCTCCAAGTAGGGAGATTGCTAGTAAAGTGGCTGGAATGGCGAACCCGAGCACAAGGAGATGAGAAATGAGGTGCGTTTTAGAAACCTTTCCCCATCACACGGTGTACCATCTTCTGGGTTTCTCATGCATGTTTTCGATGTAGGAAGATGCCCTTGAACCTGGAGATTTGGGACCCATGCGATGGGTAGCACGCAGTATTACTTTAAAGGGTCTGCGTTTGCTCACCCAACCTCACCAGACCTCTCAGCCCCAAGAGTGTCCACCCTTATGTCTCATCCAGCTGTGGGTCTAGATATGGTCAATCCAGGTTGCATCACAGCCCCTGAACGAATTGTGTAAGAATTTCTCTCTCTTTCCCTGTCTTTGTTTCATGGGTTTTTAAAAGTAATTTATTTTTATAATGGGGTTTAGCTGCTTTTCACGGCTGTGTTTATGCCGCTTTTCACCCACTTGACACACTAACAGAGAGATATCAATACATAGGTTTTAAGATTATTACTAGTCAGATATATTTTTGTGCGGTGAATCGGGCGTGTTGAGTCCAGTTCTCTGAGCAAGGAGTAGGTCTTGTCTATTCCATATTGGGTTTATGGAACGGTATCTGAGCTAATTTGAAACTCTTGTTTTATGTATCACCCCACCTCACCTTTCCCGTTAAGCAGCCATAGTGTGTTTTCTGCATGTGTGACTCTGTTCTGTTTTGTAATTCAGTTCAAGTGTAACGGTTTTTACATTCCCTCTATAAGTGACACCTTATGAGAAGTGTCCTTTTCTGTGTGACTTATTTCACTTAGAATCGTCTTACCTAAATCCACTCATCATGCTGCTACTAGCCTTATGACATTGATTTCATGGCTGAGTGATATTCCATTGTACATAAGGACCACAACTTTTTTATCCATTTTTCGCTTTCCTGGGATATTTAAGGTGGAAGGAAGTGGAGGTCCTTGTCAACAGAGCAGCCCTAAACTTTGGGGTGCTTGTGTCTTGCTGATTTTCAATTTTCCCACTTTATCCCCCCATGCGTGGAAGTGCCCTATGCTCTCTAAGCTGTGTTTTTTAGATGTTTCAGGACACACCGTATACTTCTCCAGAGTGGCTGTTGGCAATTTACATCCCGCCCATCAGTGTAGCAAGGCTCCCATTTCTCCATGGCCTGTCCTGCATTTCTGGTTTTGACACTTTTTTCAGCATGGCCCTTTTGACCGATGGGAAGCGAGACTTCTTTGTAGCGCTGATTTGCCTTTCCAGGTTGCTTGGTTGGCCAAAAAGGGCGTATGCGTTTTTTCCTGAATATATTCAGGAAAAAACGCATACGCCCTTTTTGGCCAAGGGCATCATTGTCAACGTTTTGCCGCTTTTCATGTGCTTTAAAGGCGATTCGAATCTACCTCCTGAAATCTGTTTCCTGCAATTCTGCCTTGATTTCAAATCCTCTTCTTTGCCTTCCCTCAATATATTTGTGGACGAGAGTTATCATTTATAACTCTGCAGGTTTGTGAATTGCAGTGCCCTGAAGCTCCATTTTACAAGTCGCTTTTTTTGGAGCCGGCCGCAAAAGCGCAGGATGGCTTCAGGCCCTGTTCTGATTCAGGGGGGCAGGCTGAGCCTGTGGTTAATTCTTCTTCCTGATGGGAAAATAGAGTGACCTGTGCCTGTCCCAACACCAAGAGCTAGTCTCTCATTGGTTCCCCGTCTTCCCGTTCATCCTCAGGACAAATTGCAACCTGTACGGAACAGGAGGTTAAAGGTGCTGATGCTCCAAGTAGGGAGATTGCTAGTAAAGTGGCTGGAATGGCGAACCCGAGCACAAGGAGATGAGAAATGAGGTGCGTTTTAGAAACGTTTCCCCATCACACGGTGTACCATCTTCTGGGTTTCTCATGCATGTTTTCGATGTAGGAAGATGCCCTTGAACCTGGAGATTTGGGACCCATGCGATGGGTAGCACGCAGTATTACTTTAAAGGGTCTGCGTTTCTCACCCAACCTCACCAGACCTCTCAGCCCCAAGAGTGTCCACCCTTATGTCTCATCCAGCTGTGGGTCTAGATATGGTCAATCCAGGTTGCATCACAGCCCCTGAACGAATTGTGTAAGAATTTCTCTCTCTTTCCCTGTCTTTGTTTCATGGGTTTTTAAAAGTAATTTATTTTTATAATGGGGTTTAGCTGCTTTTCACGGCTGTGTTTATGCCGCTTTACACCCACTTGACACACTAACAGAGAGATATCAATACATAGGTTTTAAGATTATTACTAGTCAGATATATTCTTGTGCGGTGAATCGGGCGTGTTGAGTCCAGTTCTCTGAGCAAGGAGTAGGTCTTGTCTATTCCATATTGGGTTTATGGAACGGTATCTGAGCTAATTTGAAACTCTTGTTTTATGTATCACCCCACCTCACCTTTCCCGTTAAGCAGCCATAGTGTGTTTTCTGCATGTGTGACTCTGTTCTGTTTTGTAATTCAGTTCAAGTGTAACGGTTTTTACATTCCCTCTATAAGTGACACCTTATGAGAAGTGTCCTTTTCTGTGTGACTTATTTCACTTAGAATCGTCTTACCTAAATCCACTCATCATGCTGCTACTAGCCTTATGACATTGATTTCATGGCTGAGTGATATTCCATTGCACCTAAGGACCACAACTTTTTTATCCATTTTTCGCTTTCCTGGGATATTTAAGGTGGAAGGAAGTGGAGGTCCTTGTCAACAGAGCAGCCCTAAACTTTGGGGTGCTTGTGTCTTGCTGATTTTCAATTTTCCCACTTTATCCCCCCATGCGTGGAAGTGCCCTATGCTCTCTAAGCTGTGTTTTTTAGATGTTTCAGGACACACCGTACACTTCTCCAGAGTGGCTGTTGGCAATGTACATCCCGCCCATCAGTGTAGCAAGGCTCCCATTTCTCCATGGCCTGTCCTGCATTTCTGGTTTTGACACTTTTTTCAGCATGGCCCTTTTGACCGATGGGAAGCGAGACTTCTTTGTAGCGCTGATTTGCCTTTCCAGGTTGCTTGGTTGGCCAAAAAGGGCGTATGCGTTTTTTCCTGAATATATTCAGGAAAAAACGCATACGCCCTTTTTGGCCAAGGGCATCATTGTCAACGTTTTGCCGCTTTTCATGTGCTTTAAAGGCGATTCGAATCTACCTCCTGAAATCTGTTTCCTGCAATTCTGCCTTGATTTCAAATCCTCTTCTTTGCCTTCCCTCAATATATTTGTGGACGAGAGTTATCATTTATAACTCTGCAGGTTTGTGAATTGCAGTGCCCTGAAGCTCCATTTTACAAGTCGCTTTTTTGGGAGCCGGCCGCAAAAGCGCCGGATGGCTTCAGGCCCTGTTCTGGTTCAGGGGGGCAGGCTGAGCCTGTGGTTAATTCTTCTTCCTGATGGGAAAATAGAGTGACCTGTGCCTGTCCCAACACCAAGAGCTAGTCTCTCATTGGTTCCCCGTCTTCCCGTTCATCCTCAGGACAAATTGCAACCTGTACGGAACAGGAGGTTAAAGGTGCTGATGCTCCAAGTAGGGAGATTGCTAGTAAAGTGGCTGGAATGGCGAACCCGAGCACAAGGAGATGAGAAATGAGGTGCGTTTTAGAAACCTTTCCCCATCACACGGTGTACCATCTTCTGGGTTTCTCATGCATGTTTTCGATGTAGGAAGATGCCCTTGAACCTGGAGATTTGGGACCCATGCGATGGGTAGCACGCAGTATTACTTTAAAGGGTCTGCGTTTGCTCACCCAACCTCACCAGACCTCTCAGCCCCAAGAGTGTCCACCCTTATGTCTCATCCAGCTGTGGGTCTAGATATGGTCAATCCAGGTTGCATCACAGCCCCTGAACGAATTGTGTAAGAATTTCTCTCTCTTTCCCTGTCTTTGTTTCATGGGTTTTTAAAAGTAATTTATTTTTATAATGGGGTTTAGCTGCTTTTCACGGCTGTGTTTATGCCGCTTTTCACCCACTTGACACACTAACAGAGAGATATCAATACATAGGTTTTAAGATTATTACTAGTCAGATATATTTTTGTGCGGTGAATCGGGCGTGTTGAGTCCAGTTCTCTGAGCAAGGAGTAGGTCTTGTCTATTCCATATTGGGTTTATGGAACGGTATCTGAGCTAATTTGAAACTCTTGTTTTATGTATCACCCCACCTCACCTTTCCCGTTAAGCAGCCATAGTGTGTTTTCTGCATGTGTGACTCTGTTCTGTTTTGTAATTCAGTTCAAGTGTAACGGTTTTTACATTCCCTCTATAAGTGACACCTTATGAGAAGTGTCCTTTTCTGTGTGACTTATTTCACTTAGAATCGTCTTACCTAAATCCACTCATCATGCTGCTACTAGCCTTATGACATTGATTTCATGGCTGAGTGATATTCCATTGTACATAAGGACCACAACTTTTTTATCCATTTTTCGCTTTCCTGGGATATTTAAGGTGGAAGGAAGTGGAGGTCCTTGTCAACAGAGCAGCCCTAAACTTTGGGGTGCTTGTGTCTTGCTGATTTTCAATTTTCCCACTTTATCCCCCCATGCGTGGAAGTGCCCTATGCTCTCTAAGCTGTGTTTTTTAGATGTTTCAGGACACACCGTACACTTCTCCAGAGTGGCTGTTGGCAATTTACATCCCGCCCATCAGTGTAGCAAGGCTCCCATTTCTCCATGGCCTGTCCTGCATTTCTGGTTTTGACACTTTTTTCAGCATGGCCCTTTTGACCGATGGGAAGCGAGACTTCTTTGTAGCGCTGATTTGCCTTTCCAGGTTGCTTGGTTGGCCAAAAAGGGCGTATGCGTTTTTTCCTGAATATATTCAGGAAAAAACGCATACGCCCTTTTTGGCCAAGGGCATCATTGTCAACGTTTTGCCGCTTTTCATGTGCTTTAAAGGCGATTCGAATCTACCTCCTGAAATCTGTTTCCTGCAATTCTGCCTTGATTTCAGATCCTCTTCTTTGCCTTCCCTCAATATATTTGTGGACGAGAGTTATCATTTATAACTCTGCAGGTTTGTGAATTGCAGTGCCCTGAAGCTCCATTTTACAAGTCGCTTTTTTTGGAGCCGGCCGCAAAAGCGCAGGATGGCTTCAGGCCCTGTTCTGGTTCAGGGGGGCAGGCTGAGCCTGTGGTTAATTCTTCTTCCTGTTGTTAAAATAGAGTGACCTGTGCCTGTCCCAACACCAAGAGCTAGTCTCTCATTGGTTCCCCGTCTTCCCGTTCATCCTCAGGACAAATTGCAACCTGTACAGAACAGGAGGTTAAAGGTGCTGATGCTCCAAGTAGGGAGATTGCTAGTAAAGTGGCTGGAATGGCGAACCCGAGCACAAGGAGATGAGAAATGAGGTGCGTTTTAGAAACGTTTCCCCATCACACGGTGTACCATCTTCTGGGTTTCTCATGCATGTTTTCGATGTAGGAAGATGCCCTTGAACCTGGAGATTTGGGACCCATGCGATGGGTAGCACGCAGTATTACTTTAAAGGGTCTGCGTTTCTCACCCAACCTCACCAGACCTCTCAGCCCCAAGAGTGTCCACCCTTATGTCTCATCCAGCTGTGGGTCTAGATATGGTCAATCCAGGTTGCATCACAGCCCCTGAACGAATTGTGTAAGAATTTCTCTCTCTTTCCCTGTCTTTGTTTCATGGGTTTTTAAAAGTAATTTATTTTTATAATGGGGTTTAGCTGCTTTTCACGGCTGTGTTTATGCCGCTTTACACCCACTTGACACACTAACAGAGAGATATCAATACATAGGTTTTAAGATTATTACTAGTCAGATATATTCTTGTGCGGTGAATCGGGCGTGTTGAGTCCAGTTCTCTGAGCAAGGAGTAGGTCTTGTCTATTCCATATTGGGTTTATGGAACGGTATCTGAGCTAATTTGAAACTCTTGTTTTATGTATCACCCCACCTCACCTTTTCCGTTAAGCAGCCATAGTGTGTTTTCTGCATGTGTGACTCTGTTCTGTTTTGTAATTCAGTTCAAGTGTAACGGTTTTTACATTCCCTCTATAAGTGACACCTTATGAGAAGTGTCCTTTTCTGTGTGACTTATTTCACTTAGAATCGTCTTACCTAAATCCACTCATCATGCTGCTACTAGCCTTATGACATTGATTTCATGGCTGAGTGATATTCCATTGTACCTAAGGACCACAACTTTTTTATCCATTTTTCGCTTTCCTGGGATATTTAAGGTGGAAGGAAGTGGAGGTCCTTGTCAACAGAGCAGCCCTAAACTTTGGGGTGCTTGTGTCTTGCTGATTTTCAATTTTCCCACTTTATCCCCCCATGCGTGGAAGTGCCCTATGCTCTCTAAGCTGTGTTTTTTAGATGTTTCAGGACACACCGTACACTTCTCCAGAGTGGCTGTTGGCAATTTACATCCCGCCCATCAGTGTAGCAAGGCTCCCATTTCTCCATGGCCTGTCCTGCATTTCTGGTTTTGACACTTTTTTCAGCATGGCCCTTTTGACCGATGGGAAGCGAGACTTCTTTGTAGCGCTGATTTGGCTTTCCAGGTTGCTTGGTTGGCCAAAAAGGGCGTATGCGTTTTTTCCTGAATATATTCAGGAAAAAACGCATACGCCCTTTTTGGCCAAGGGCATCATTGTCAACGTTTTGCCGCTTTTCATGTGCTTTAAAGGCGATTCGAATCTACCTCCTGAAATCTGTTTCCTGCAATTCTGCCTTGATTTCAAATCCTCTTCTTTGCCTTCCCTCAATATATTTGTGGACGAGAGTTATCATTTATAACTCTGCAGGTTTGTGAATTGCAGTGCCCTGAAGCTCCATTTTACAAGTCGGTTTTTTGGGAGCTCACCGCAAAAGCGCCGGATGGCTTCAGGCCCTGTTCTGGTTCAGGGGGGCAGGCTGAGCCTGTGGTTAATTCTTCTTCCTGATGGGAAAATAGAGTGACCTGTGCCTGTCCCAACACCAAGAGCTAGTCTCTCATTGGTTCCCCGTCTTCCCGTTCATCCTCAGGACAAATTGCAACCTGTACGGAACAGGAGGTTAAAGGTGCTGATGCTCCAAGTAGGGAGATTGCTAGTAAAGTGGCTGGAATGGCGAACCCGAGCACAAGGAGATGAGAAATGAGGTGCGTTTTAGAAACCTTTCCCCATCACACGGTGTACCATCTTCTGGGTTTCTCATGCATGTTTTCGATGTAGGAAGATGCCCTTGAACCTGGAGATTTGGGACCCATGCGATGGGTAGCACGCAGTATTACTTTAAAGGGTCTGCGTTTGCTCACCCAACCTCACCAGACCTCTCAGCCCCAAGAGTGTCCACCCTTATGTCTCATCCAGCTGTGGGTCTAGATATGGTCAATCCAGGTTGCATCACAGCCCCTGAACGAATTGTGTAAGAATTTCTCTCTCTTTCCCTGTCTTTGTTTCATGGGTTTTTAAAAGTAATTTATTTTTATAATGGGGTTTAGCTGCCTTTCACGGCTGTGTTTAGGCCGCTTTACACCCACTTGACACACTAACAGAGAGATATCAATACATAGGTTTTAAGATTATTTCTAGTCAGATATATTCTTGTGCGGTGAATCGGGCGTGTTGAGTCCAGTTCTCTGAGCAAGGAGTAGGTCTTGTCTATTCCATATTGGGTTTATGGAACGGTATCTGAGCTAATTTGAAACTCTTGTTTTATGTATCACCCCACCTCACCTTTCCCGTTAAGCAGCCATAGTGTGTTTTCTGCATGTGTGACTCTATTCTGTTTTGTAATTCAGTTCAAGTGTAACGGTTTTTACATTCCCTCTATAAGTGACACCTTATGAGAAGTGTCCTTTTCTGTGTGACTTATTTCACTTAGAATCGTCTTACCTAAATCCACTCATCATGCTGCTACTAGCCTTATGACATTGATTTCATGGCTGAGTGATATTCCATTGTACATAAGGACCACAACTTTTTTATCCATTTTTCGCTTTCCTGGGATATTTAAGGTGGAAGGAAGTGGAGGTCCTTGTCAACAGAGCAGCCCTAAACTTTGGGGTGCTTGTGTCTTGCTGATTTTCAATTTTCCCACTTTATCCCCCCATGCGTGGAAGTGCCCTATGCTCTCTAAGCTGTGTTTTTTAGATGTTTCAGGACACACCGTACACTTCTCCAGAGTGGCTGTTGGCAATTTACATCCCGCCCATCAGTGTAGCAAGGCTCCCATTTCTCCATGGCCTGTCCTGCATTTCTGGTTTTGACACTTTTTTCAGCATGGCCCTTTTGACCGATGGGAAGCGAGACTTCTTTGTAGCGCTGATTTGCCTTTCCAGGTTGCTTGGTTGGCCAAAAAGGGCGTATGCGTTTTTTCCTGAATATATTCAGGAAAAAACGCATACGCCCTTTTTGGCCAAGGGCATCATTGTCAACGTTTTGCCGCTTTTCATGTGCTTTAAAGGCGATTCGAATCTACCTCCTGAAATCTGTTTCCTGCAATTCTGCCTTGATTTCAAATCCTCTTCTTTGCCTTCCCTCAATATATTTGTGGACGAGAGTTATCATTTATAACTCTGCAGGTTTGTGAATTGCAGTGCCCTGAAGCTCCATTTTACAAGTCGGTTTTTTGGGAGCCGGCCGCAAAAGCGCCGGATGGCTTCAGGCCCTGTTCTGGTTCAGGGGGGCAGGCTGAGCCTGTGGTTAATTCTTCTTCCTGATGGGAAAATAGAGTGACCTGTGCCTGTCCCAAAACCAAGAGCTAGTCTCTCATTGGTTCCCCGTCTTCCCGTTCATCCTCAGGACAAATTGCAACCTGTACGGAACAGGAGGTTAAAGGTGCTGATGCTCCAAGTAGGGAGATTGCTAGTAAAGTGGCTGGAATGGCGAACCCGAGCACAAGGAGATGAGAAATGAGGTGCGTTTTAGAAACCTTTCCCCATCACACGGTGTACCATCTTCTGGGTTTCTCATGCATGTTTTCGATGTAGGAAGATGCCCTTGAACCTGGAGATTTGGGACCCATGCGATGGGTAGCACGCAGTATTACTTTAAAGGGTCTGCGTTTGCTCACCCAACCTCACCAGACCTCTCAGCCCCAAGAGTGTCCACCCTTATGTCTCATCCAGCTGTGGGTCTAGATATGGTCAATCCAGGTTGCATCACAGCCCCTGAACGAATTGTGTAAGAATTTCTCTCTCTTTCCCTGTCTTTGTTTCATGGGTTTTTAAAAGTAATTTATTTTTATAATGGGGTTTAGCTGCCTTTCACGGCTGTGTTTAGGCCGCTTTACACCCACTTGACACACTAACAGAGAGATATCAATACATAGGTTTTAAGATTATTTCTAGTCAGATATATTCTTGTGCGGTGAATCGGGCGTGTTGAGTCCAGTTCTCTGAGCAAGGAGTAGGTCTTGTCTATTCCATATTGGGTTTATGGAACGGTATCTGAGCTAATTTGAAACTCTTGTTTTATGTATCACCCCACCTCACCTTTCCCGTTAAGCAGCCATAGTGTGTTTTCTGCATGTGTGACTCTATTCTGTTTTGTAATTCAGTTCATGTGTAACGGTTTTTACATTCCCTCTATAAGTGACACCTTATGAGAAGTGTCCTTTTCTGTGTGACTTATTTCACTTAGAATCGTCTTACCTAAATCCACTCATCATGCTGCTACTAGCCTTATGACATTGATTTCATGGCTGAGTGATATTCCATTGTACATAAGGACCACAACTTTTTTATCCATTTTTTGCTTTCCTGGGATATTTAAGGTGGAAGGAAGTGGAGGTCCTTGTCAACAGAGCAGCCCTAAACTTTGGGGTGCTTGTGTCTTGCTGATTTTCAATTTTCCCACTTTATCCCCCCATGCGTGGAAGTGCCCTATGCTCTCTAAGCTGTGTTTTTTAGATGTTTCAGGACACACCGTACACTTCTCCAGAGTGGCTGTTGGCAATTTACATCCCGCCCATCAGTGTAGCAAGGCTCCCATTTCTCCATGGCCTGTCCTGCATTTCTGGTTTTGACACTTTTTTCAGCATGGCCCTTTTGACCGATGGGAAGCGAGACTTCTTTGTAGCGCTGATTTGCCTTTCCAGGTTGCTTGGTTGGCCAAAAAGGGCGTATGCGTTTTTTCCTGAATATATTCAGGAAAAAACGCATACGCCCTTTTTGGCCAAGGGCATCATTGTCAACGTTTTGCCGCTTTTCATGTGCTTTAAAGGCGATTCGAATCTACCTCCTGAAATCTGTTTCCTGCAATTCTGCCTTGATTTCAAATCCTCTTCTTTGCCTTCCCTCAATATATTTGTGGACGAGAGTTATCATTTATAACTCTGCAGGTTTGTGAATTGCAGTGCCCTGAAGCTCCATTTTACAAGTCGGTTTTTTGGGAGCCGGCCGCAAAAGCGCCGGATGGCTTCAGGCCCTGTTCTGGTTCAGGGGGGCAGGCTGAGCCTGTGGTTAATTCTTCTTCCTGATGGGAAAATAGAGTGACCTGTGCCTGTCCCAACACCAAGAGCTAGTCTCTCATTGGTTCCCCGTCTTCCCGTTCATCCTCAGGACAAATTGCAACCTGTACGGAACAGGAGGTTAAAGGTGCTGATGCTCCAAGTAGGGAGATTGCTAGTAAAGTGGCTGGAATGGCGAACCCGAGCACAAGGAGATGAGAAATGAGGTGCGTTTTAGAAACCTTTCCCCATCACACGGTGTACCATCTTCTGGGTTTCTCATGCATGTTTTCGATGTAGGAAGATGCCCTTGAACCTGGAGATTTGGGACCCATGCGATGGGTAGCACGCAGTATTACTTTAAAGGGTCTGCGTTTGCTCACCCAACCTCACCAGACCTCTCAGCCCCAAGAGTGTCCACCCTTATGTCTCATCCAGCTGTGGGTCTAGATATGGTCAATCCAGGTTGCATCACAGCCCCTGAACGAATTGTGTAAGAATTTCTCTCTCTTTCCCTGTCTTTGTTTCATGGGTTTTTAAAAGTAATTTATTTTTATAATGGGGTTTAGCTGCCTTTCACGGCTGTGTTTAGGCCGCTTTACACCCACTTGACACACTAACAGAGAGATATCAATACATAGGTTTTAAGATTATTTCTAGTCAGATATATTCTTGTGCGGTGAATCGGGCGTGTTGAGTCCAGTTCTCTGAGCAAGGTGTAGGTCTTGTCTATTCCATATTGGGTTTATGGAACGGTATCTGAGCTAATTTGAAACTCTTGTTTTATGTATCACCCCACCTCACCTTTCCCGTTAAGCAGCCATAGTGTGTTTTCTGCATGTGTGACTCTGTTCTGTTTTGTAATTCAGTTCAAGTGTAACGGTTTTTACATTCCCTCTATAAGTGACACCTTATGAGAAGTGTCCTTTTCTGTGTGACTTATTTCACTTAGAATCGTCTTACCTAAATCCACTCATCATGCTGCTACTAGCCTTATGACATTGATTTCATGGCTGAGTGATATTCCATTGTACATAAGGACCACAACTTTTTTATCCATTTTTCGCTTTCCTGGGATATTTAAGGTGGAAGGAAGTGGAGGTCCTTGTCAACAGAGCAGCCCTAAACTTTGGGGTGCTTGTGTCTTGCTGATTTTCAATTTTCCCACTTTATCCCCCCATGCGTGGAAGTGCCCTATGCTCTCTAAGCTGTGTTTTTTAGATGTTTCAGGACACACCGTACACTTCTCCAGAGTGGCTGTTGGCAATTTACATCCCGCCCATCAGTGTAGCAAGGCTCCCATTTCTCCATGGCCTGTCCTGCATTTCTGGTTTTGACACTTTTTTCAGCATGGCCCTTTTGACCGATGGGAAGCGAGACTTCTTTGTAGCGCTGATTTGCCTTTCCAGGTTGCTTGGTTGGCCAAAAAGGGCGTATGCGTTTTTTCCTGAATATATTCAGGAAAAAACGCATACGCCCTTTTTGGCCAAGGGCATCATTGTCAACGTTTTGCCGCTTTTCATGTGCTTTAAAGGCGATTCGAATCTACCTCCTGAAATCTGTTTCCTGCAATTCTGCCTTGATTTCAAATCCTCTTCTTTGCCTTCCCTCAATATATTTGTGGACGAGAGTTATCATTTATAACTCTGCAGGTTTGTGAATTGCAGTGCCCTGAAGCTCCATTTTACAAGTCGGTTTTTTGGGAGCTCTCCGCAAAAGCGCCGGATGGCTTCAGGCCCTGTTCTGGTTCAGGGGGGCAGGCTGAGCCTGTGGTTAATTCTTCTTCCTGATGGGAAAATAGAGTGACCTGTGCCTGTCCCAACACCAAGAGCTAGTCTCTCATTGGTTCCCCGTCTTCCCGTTCATCCTCAGGACAAATTGCAACCTGTACGGAACAGGAGGTTAAAGGTGCTGATGCTCCAAGTAGGGAGATTGCTAGTAAAGTGGCTGGAATGGCGAACCCGAACACAAGGAGATGAGAAATGAGGTGCGTTTTAGAAACCTTTCCCCATCACACGGTGTACCATCTTCTGGGTTTCTCATGCATGTTTTCGATGTAGGAAGATGCCCTTGAACCTGGAGATTTGGGACCCATGCGATGGGTAGCACGCAGTATTACTTTAAAGGGTCTGCGTTTGCTCACCCAACCTCACCAGACCTCTCAGCCCCAAGAGTGTCCACCCTTATGTGTCATCCAGCTGTGGGTCTAGATATGGTCAATCCAGGTTGCATCACAGCCCCTGAACGAATTGTGTAAGAATTTCTCTCTCTTTCCCTGTCTTTGTTTCATGGGTTTTTAAAAGTAATTTATTTTTATAATGGGGTTTAGCTGCTTTTCACGGCTGTGTTTAGGCCGCTTTACACCCACTTGACACACTAACAGAGAGATATCAATACATAGGTTTTAAGATTATTACTAGTCAGATATATTCTTGTGCGGTGAATCGGGCGTGTTGAGTCCAGTTCTCTGAGCAAGGAGTAGGTCTTGTCTATTCCATATTGGGTTTATGGAACGGTATCTGAGCTAATTTGAAACTCTTGTTTTATGTATCACCCCACCTCACCTTTCCCGTTAAGCAGCCATAGTGTGTTTTCTGCATGTGTGACTCTGTTCTGTTTTGTAATTCAGTTCAAGTGTAACGGTTTTTACATTCCCTCTATAAGTGACACCTTATGAGAAGTGTCCTTTTCTGTGTGACTTATTTCACTTAGAATCGTCTTACCTAAATCCACTCATCATGCTGCTACTAGCCTTATGACATTGATTTCATGGCTGAGTGATATTCCATTGTACATAAGGACCACAACTTTTTTATCCATTTTTCGCTTTCCTGGGATATTTAAGGTGGAAGGAAGTGGAGGTCCTTGTCAACAGAGCAGCCCTAAACTTTGGGGTGCTTGTGTCTTGCTGATTTTCAATTTTCCCACTTTATCCCCCCATGCGTGGAAGTGCCCTATGCTCTCTAAGCTGTGTTTTTTAGATGTTTCAGGACACACCGTACACTTCTCCAGAGTGGCTGTTGGCAATTTACATCCCGCCCATCAGTGTAGCAAGGCTCCCATTTCTCCATGGCCTGTCCTGCATTTCTGGTTTTGACACTTTTTTCAGCATGGCCCTTTTGACCGATGGGAAGCGAGACTTCTTTGTAGCGCTGATTTGCCTTTCCAGGTTGCTTGGTTGGCCAAAAAGGGCGTATGCGTTTTTTCCTGAATATATTCAGGAAAAAACGCATACGCCCTTTTTGGCCAAGGGCATCATTGTCAACGTTTTGCCGCTTTTCATGTGCTTTAAAGGCGATTCGAATCTACCTCCTGAAATCTGTTTCCTGCAATTCTGCCTTGATTTCAAATCCTCTTCTTTGCCTTCCCTCAATATATTTGTGGACGAGAGTTATCATTTATAACTCTGCAGGTTTGTGAATTGCAGTGCCCTGAAGCTCCATTTTACAAGTCGGTTTTTTGGGAGCCGGCCGCAAAAGCGCCGGATGGCTTCAGGCCCTGTTCTGGTTCAGGGGGGCAGGCTGAGCCTGTGGTTAATTCTTCTTCCTGATGGGAAAATAGAGTGACCTGTGCCTGTCCCAACACCAAGAGCTAGTCTCTCATTGGTTCCCGGTCTTCCCGTTCATCCTCAGGACAAATTGCAACCTGTACGGAACAGGAGGTTAAAGGAGCTGATGCTCCAAGTAGGGAGATTGCTAGTAAAGTGGCTGGAATGGCGAACCCGAGCACAAGGAGATGAGAAATGAGGTGCGTTTTAGAAACATTTCCCCATCACACGGTGTACCATCTTCTGGGTTTCTCATGCATGTTTTCGATGTAGGAAGATGCCCTTGAACCTGGAGATTTGGGACCCATGCGATGGGTAGCACGCAGTATTACTTTAAAGGGTCTGCGTTTGCTCACCCAACCTCACCAGACCTCTCAGCCCCAAGAGTGTCCACCCTTATGTCTCATCCAGCTGTGGGTCTAGATATGGTCAATCCAGGTTGCATCACAGCCCCTGAACGAATTGTGTAAGAATTTCTCTCTCTTTCCCTGTCTTTGTTTCATGGGTTTTTAAAAGTAATTTATTTTTATAATGGGGTTTAGCTGCTTTTCACGGCTGTGTTTAGGCCGCTTTACACCCACTTGACACACTAACAGAGAGATATCAATACATAGGTTTTAAGATTATTTCTAGTCAAATATATTCTTGTGCGGTGAATCGGGCGTGTTGAGTCCAGTTCTCTGAGCAAGGAGTAGGTCTTGTCTATTCCATATTGGGTTTATGGAACGGTATCTGAGCTAATTTGAAACTCTTGTTTTATGTATCACCCCACCTCACCTTTCCCGTTAAGCAGCCATAGTGTGTTTTCTGCATGTGTGACTCTGTTCTGTTTTGTAATTCAGTTCAAGTGTAACGGTTTTTACATTCCCTCTATAAGTCACACCTTATGAGAAGGGTCCTTTTCTGTGTGACTTATTTCACTTAGAATCGTCTTACCTAAATCCACTCATCATGCTGCTACTAGCCTTATGACATTGATTTCATGGCTGAGTGATATTCCATTGTACATAAGGACCACAACTTTTTTATCCATTTTTCGCTTTCCTGGGATATTTAAGGTGGAAGGAAGTGGAGGTCCTTGTCAACAGAGCAGCCCTAAACTTTGGGGTGCTTGTGTCTTGCTGATTTTCAATTTTCCCACTTTATCCCCCCATGCGTGGAAGTGCCCTATGCTCTCTAAGCTGTGTTTTTTAGATGTTTCAGGACACACCGTACACTTCTCCAGAGTGGCTGTTGGCAATTTACATCCCGCCCATCAGTGTAGCAAGGCTCCCATTTCTCCATGGCCTGTCCTGCATTTCTGGTTTTGACACTTTTTTCAGCATGGCCCTTTTGACCGATGGGAAGCGAGACTTCTTTGTAGCGCTGATTTGCCTTTCCAGGTTGCTTAGTTGGCCAAAAAGGGCGTATGCGTTTTTTCCTGAATATATTCAGGAAAAAACGCATACGCCCTTTTTGGCCAAGGGCATCATTGTCAACGTTTTGCCGCTTTTCATGTGCTTTAAAGGCGATTCGAATCTACCTCCTGAAAACTGTTTCCTGCAATTCTGCCTTGATTTCAAATCCTCTTCTTTGCCTTCCCTCAATATATTTGTGGACGAGAGTTATCATTTATAACTCTGCAGGTTTGTGAATTGCAGTGCCCTGAAGCTCCATTTTACAAGTCGCTTTTTTGGGAGCTCTCCGCAAAAGCGCCGGATGGCTTCAGGCCCTGTTCTGGTTCAGGGGGGCAGGCTGAACCTGTGGTTAATTCTTCTTCCTGATGGGAAAATAGAGTGACCTGTGCCTGTCCCAACACCAAGAGCTAGTCTCTCATTGGTTCCCCGTCTTCCCGTTCATCCTCAGGACAAATTGCAACCTGTACGGAACAGGAGGTTAAAGGAGCTGATGCTCCAAGTAGGGAGATTGCTAGTAAAGTGGCTGGAATGGCGAACCCGAGCACAAGGAGATGAGAAATGAGGTGCGTTTTTGAAACCTTTCCCCATCACACGGTGTACCATCTTCTGGGTTTCTCATGCATGTTTTCGATGTAGGAAGATGCCCTTGAACCTGGAGATTTGGGACCCATGCGATGGGTAGCACGCAGTATTACTTTAAAGGGTCTGCGTTTGCTCACCCAACCTCACCAGACCTCTCATCCCCAAGAGTGTCCACCCTTATGTCTCATCCAGCTGTGGGTCTAGATATGGTCAATCCAGGTTGAATCACAGCCCCTGAACGAATTGTGTAAGAATTTCTCTCTCTTTCCCTGTCTTTGTTTCATGGGTTTTTAAAAGTAATTTATTTTTATAATGGGGTTTAGCTGCTTTTCACGGCTGTGTTTAGGCCGCTTTACACCCACTTGACACACTAACAGAGAGATATCAATACATAGGTTTTAAGATTATTACTAGTCAGATATATTCTTGTGCGGTGAATCGGGCGTGTTGTGTCCAGTTCTCTGAGCAAGGAGTAGGTCTTGTCTATTCCATATTGGGTTTATGGAACGGTATCTGAGCTAATTTGAAACTCTTGTTTTATGTATCACCCCACCTCACCTTTCCCGTTAAGCAGCCATAGTGTGTTTTCTGCATGTGTGACTCTGTTCTGTTTTGTAATTCAGTTCAAGTGTAACGGTTTTTACATTCCCTCTATAAGTGACACCTTATGAGAAGTGTCCTTTTCTGTGTGACTTATTTCACTTAGAATCGTCTTACCTAAATCCACTCATCATGCTGCTACTAGCCTTATGACATTGATTTCATGGCTGAGTGATATTCCATTGTACATAAGGACCACAACTTTTTTATCCATTTTTCGCTTTCCTGGGATATTTAAGGTGGAAGGAAGTGGAGGTCCTTGTCAACAGAGCAGCCCTAAACTTTGGGGTGCTTGTGTCTTGCTGATTTTCAATTTTCCCACTTTATCCCCCCATGCGTGGAAGTGCCCTATGCTCTCTAAGCTGTGTTTTTTAGATGTTTCAGGACACACCGTACACTTCTCCAGAGTGGCTGTTGGCAATTTACATCCCGCCCATCAGTGTAGCAAGGCTCCCATTTCTCCATGGCCTGTCCTGCATTTCTGGTTTTGACACTTTTTTCAGCATGGCCCTTTTGACCGATGGGAAGCGAGACTTCTTTGTAGCGCTGATTTGCCTTTCCAGGTTGCTTGGTTGGCCAAAAATGGCGTATGCGTTTTTTCCTGAATATATTCACTAAAAAACGCATACGCCCTTTTTGGCCAAGGGCATCATTGTCAACGTTTTGCCGCTTTTCATGTGCTTTAAAGGCGATTCGAATCTACCTCCTGAAATCTGTTTCCTGCAATTCTGCCTTGATTTCAAATCCTCTTCTTTGCCTTCCTTCAATATATTTGTGGACGAGAGTTATCATTTATAACTCTGCAGGTTTGTGAATTGCAGTGCCCTGAAGCTCCATTTTACAAGTCGGTTTTTTGGGAGCTGGCCGCAAAAGCGCAGGATGGCTTCAGGCCCTGTTCTGGTTCAGGGGGGCAGGCTGAGCCTGTGGTTAATTCTTCTTCCTGATGGGAAAATAGAGTGGCCTGTGCCTGTCCCAACACCAAGAGCTAGTCTCTCATTGGTTCCCCGTCTTCCCGTTCATCCTCAGGACAAATTGCAACCTGTACGGAACAGGAGGTTAAAGGTGCTGATGCTCCAAGTAGGGAGATTGCTAGTAAAGTGGCTGGAATGGCGAACCCGAGCACAAGGAGATGAGAAATGAGGTGCGTTTTAGAAACCTTTCCCCATCACACGGTGTACCATCTTCTGGGTTTCTCATGCATGTTTTCGATGTAGGAAGATGCCCTTGAACCTGGAGATTTGGGACCCATGCGATGGGTAGCACGCAGTATTACTTTAAAGGGTCTGCGTTTGCTCACCCAACCTCACCAAACCTCTCAGCCCCAAGAGTGTCCACCCTTATGTCTCATCCAGCTGTGGGTCTAGATATGGTCAATCCAGGTTGCATCACAGCCCCTGAACGAATTGTGTAAGAATTTCTCTCTCTTTCCCTGTCTTTGTTTCATGGGTTTTTAAAAGTAATTTATTTTTATAATGGGGTTTAGCTGCTTTTCACGGCTGTGTTTATGCCGCTTTACACCCACTTGACACACTAACAGAGAGATATCAATACATAGGTTTTAAGATTATTACTAGTCAGATATATTCTTGTGCGGTGAATCGGGCGTGTTGAGTCCAGTTCTCTGAGCAAGGAGTAGGTCTTGTCTATTCCATATTGGGTTTATGGAACAGTATCTGAGCTAATTTGAAACTCTTGTTTTATGTATCACCCCACCTCACCTTTCCCGTTAAGCAGCCATAGTGTGTTTTCTGCATGTGTGACTCTGTTGTGTTTTGTAATTCAGTTCAAGTGTAACGGTTTTTACATTCCCTCTATAAGTGACACCTTATGAGAAGTGTCCTTTTCTGTGTGACTTATTTCACTTAGAATCGTCTTACCTAAATCCACTCATCATGCTGCTACTAGCCTTATGACATTGATTTCATGGCTGAGTGATATTCCATTGTACATAAGGACCACAACTTTTTTATCCATTTTTCGCTTTCCTGGGATATTTAAGGTGGAAGGAAGTGGAGGTCCTTGTCAACAGAGCAGCCCTAAACTTTGGGGTGCTTGTGTCTTGCTGATTTTCAATTTTCCCACTTTATCCCCCCATGCGTGGAAGTGCCCTATGCTCTCTAAGCTGTGTTTTTTAGATGTTTCAGGACACACCGTACACTTCTCCAGAGTGGCTGTTGGCAATTTACATCCCGCCCATCAGTGTAGCAAGGCTCCCATTTCTCCATGGCCTGTCCTGCATTTCTGGTTTTGACACTTTTTTCAGCATGGCCCTTTTGACCGATGGGAAGCGAGACTTCTTTGTAGTGCTGATTTGCCTTTCCAGGTTGCTTGGTTGGCCAAAAAGGGCGTATGCGTTTTTTCCTGAATATATTCAGGAAAAAACGCATACGCCCTTTTTGGCCAAGGGCATCATTGTCAACGTTTTGCCGCTTTTCATGTGCTTTAAAGGCGATTCGAATCTACCTCCTGAAATCTGTTTCCTGCAATTCTGCCTTGATTTCAAATCCTCTTCTTTGCCTTCCCTCAATATATTTGTGGACGAGAGTTATCATTTATAACTCTGCAGGTTTGTGAATTGCAGTGCCCTGAAGCTCCAATTTACAAGTCGCTTTTTTGGGAGCCGGCCGCAAAAGCGCAGGATGGCTTCAGGCCCTGTTCTGGTTCCGGGGGGCAGGCTGAGCCTGTGGTTAATTCTTCTTCCTGATGGGAAAATAGAGTGACCTGTGCCTGTCCCAACACCAAGAGCTAGTCTCTCATTGGTTCCCCGTCTTCCCGTTCATCCTCAGGACAAATTGCAACCTGTACGGAACAGGAGGTTAAAGGTGCTGATGCTCCAAGTAGGGAGATTGCTAGTAAAGTGGCTGGAATGGCGAACCCGAGCACAAGGAGATGAGAAATGAGGTGCGTTTTAGAAACCTTTCCCCATCACACAGTGTACCATCTTCTGGGTTTCTCATGCATGTTTTCGATGTAGGAAGATGCCCTTGAACCTGGAGATTTGGGACCCATGCGATGGGTAGCACGCAGTATTACTTTAAAGGGTCTGCGTTTGCTCACCCAACCTCACCAAACCTCTCAGCCCCAAGAGTGTCCACCCTTATGTCTCATCCAGCTGTGGGTCTAGATATGGTCAATCCAGGTTGCATCACAGCTCCTGAACGAATTGTGTAAGAATTTCTCTCTCTTTCCCTGTCTTTGTTTCATGGGTTTTTAAAAGTAATTTATTTTTATAATGGGGTTTAGCTGCTTTTCACGGCTGTGTTTATGCCGCTTTACACCCACTTGACACACTAACAGAGAGATATCAATACATAGGTTTTAAGATTATTACTAGTCAGATATATTCTTGTGCGGTGAATCGGGAGTGTTGAGTCCAGTTCTCTGAGCAAGGAGTAGGTCTTGTCTATTACATATTGGGTTTATGGAACGGTATCTGAGCTAATTTGAAACTCTTGTTTTATGTATCACCCCACCTCACCTTTCCCGTTAAGCAGCCATAGTGTGTTTTCTGCATGTGTGACTCTGTTCTGTTTTGTAATTCAGTTCAAGTGTAACGGTTTTTACATTCCCTCTATAAGTGACACCTTATGAGAAGTGTCCTTTTCTGTGTGACTTATTTCACTTAGAATCGTCTTACCTAAATCCACTCATCATGCTGCTACTAGCCTTATGACATTGATTTCATGGCTGAGTGATATTCCATTGTACATAAGGACCACAACTTTTTTATCCATTTTTCGCTTTCCTGGGATATTTAAGGTGGAAGGAAGTGGAGGTCCTTGTCAACAGAGCAGCCCTAAACTTTGGGGTGCTTGTGTCTTGCTGATTTTCAATTTTCCCACTTTATCCCCCCATGCGTGGAAGTGCCCTATGCTCTCTAAGCTGTGTTTTTTAGATGTTTCAGGACACACCGTACACTTCTCCAGAGTGGCTGTTGGCAATTTACATCCCGCCCATCAGTGTAGCAAGGCTCCCATTTCTCCATGGCCTGTCCTGCATTTCTGGTTTTGACACTTTTTTCAGCATGGCCCTTTTGACCGATGGGAAGCGAGACTTCTTTGTAGCGCTGATTTGCCTTTCCAGGTTGCTTGGTTGGCCAAAAAGGGCGTATGCGTTTTTTCCTGAATATATTCAGGAAAAAACGCATACGCCCTTTTTGGCCAAGGGCATCATTGTCAACGTTTTGCCGCTTTTCATGTGCTTTAAAGGCGATTCGAATCTACCTCCTGAAATCTGTTTCCTGCAATTCTGCCTTGATTTCAAATCCTCTTCTTTGCCTTCCCTCAATATATTTGTGGACGAGAGTTATCATTTATAACTCTGCAGGTTTGTGAATTGCAGTGCCCTGAAGCTCCATTTTACAAGTCGCTCTTTTGGGAGCCGGCCGCAAAAGCGCAGGATGGCTTCAGGCCCTGTTCTGGTTCCGGGGGGCAGGCTGAGCCTGTGGTTAATTCTTCTTCCTGATGGGAAAATAGAGTGACCTGTGCCTGTCCCAACACCAAGAGCTAGTCTCTCATTGGTTCCCCGTCTTCCCGTTCATCCTCAGGACAAATTGCAACCTGTACGGAACAGGAGGTTAAAGGTGCTGATGCTCCAAGTAGGGAGATTGCTAGTAAAGTGGCTGGAATGGCGAACCCGAGCACAAGGAGATGAGAAATGAGGTGCGTTTTAGAAACCTTTCCCCATCACACAGTGTACCATCTTCTGGGTTTCTCATGCATGTTTTCGATGTAGGAAGATGCCCTTGAACCTGGAGATTTGGGACCCATGCGATGGGTAGCACGCAGTATTACTTTAAAGGGTCTGCGTTTGCTCACCCAACCTCACCAAACCTCTCAGCCCCAAGAGTGTCCACCCTTATGTCTCATCCAGCTGTGGGTCTAGATATGGTCAATCCAGGTTGCATCACAGCTCCTGAACGAATTGTGTAAGAATTTCTCTCTCTTTCCCTGTCTTTGTTTCATGGGTTTTTAAAAGTAATTTATTTTTATAATGGGGTTTAGCTGCTTTTCACGGCTGTGTTTATGCCGCTTTACACCCACTTGACACACTAACAGAGAGATATCAATACATAGGTTTTAAGATTATTACTAGTCAGATATATTCTTGTGCGGTGAATCGGGAGTGTTGAGTCCAGTTCTCTGAGCAAGGAGTAGGTCTTGTCTATTACATATTGGGTTTATGGAACGGTATCTGAGCTAATTTGAAACTCTTGTTTTATGTATCACCCCACCTCACCTTTCCCGTTAAGCAGCCATAGTGTGTTTTCTGCATGTGTGACTCTGTTCTGTTTTGTAATTCAGTTCAAGTGTAACGGTTTTTACATTCCCTCTATAAGTGACACCTTATGAGAAGTGTCCTTTTCTGTGTGACTTATTTCACTTAGAATCGTCTTACCTAAATCCACTCATCATGCTGCTACTAGCCTTATGACATTGATTTCATGGCTGAGTGATATTCCATTGTACATAAGGACCACAACTTTTTTATCCATTTTTCGCTTTCCTGGGATATTTAAGGTGGAAGGAAGTGGAGGTCCTTGTCAACAGAGCAGCCCTAAACTTTGGGGTGCTTGTGTCTTGCTGATTTTCAATTTTCCCACTTTATCCCCCCATGCGTGGAAGTGCCCTATGCTCTCTAAGCTGTGTTTTTTAGATGTTTCAGGACACACCGTACACTTCTCCAGAGTGGCTGTTGGCAATTTACATCCCGCCCATCAGTGTAGCAAGGCTCCCATTTCTCCATGGCCTGTCCTGCATTTCTGGTTTTGACAGTTTTTTCAGCATGGCCCTTTTGACCGATGGGAAGCGAGACTTCTTTGTAGCGCTGATTTGCCTTTCCAGGTTGCTTGGTTGGCCAAAAAGGGCGTATGCGTTTTTTCCTGAATATATTCAGGAAAAAACGCATACGCCCTTTTTGGCCAAGGGCATCATTGTCAACGTTTTGCCGCTTTTCATGTGCTTTAAAGGCGATTCGAATCTACCTCCTGAAATCTGTTTCCTGCAATTCTGCCTTGATTTCAAATCCTCTTCTTTGCCTTCCCTCAATATATTTGTGGTCGAGAGTTATCATTTATAACTCTGCAGGTTTGTGAATTGCAGTGCCCTGAAGCTCCACTTTACAAGTCGCTTTTTTGGGAGCCGGCCGCAAAAGCGCAGGATGGCTTCAGGCCCTGTTCTGGTTCAGGGGGGCAGGCTGAGCCTGTGGTTAATTCTTCTTCCTGATGGGAAAATAGAGTGACCTGTGCCTGTCCCAACACCAAGAGCTAGTCTCTCATTGGTTCCCCGTCTTCCCGTTCATCCTCAGGACAAATTGCAACCTGTACGGAACAGGAGGTTAAAGGTGCTGATGCTCCAAGTAGGGAGATTGCTAGTAAAGTGGCTGGAATGGCGAACCCGAGCACAAGGAGATGAGAAATGAGGTGCGTTTTAGAAACCTTTCCCCATCACACGGTGTACCATCCTCTGGGTTTCTCATGCATGTTTTCGATGTAGGAAGATGCCCTTGAACCTGGAGATTTGGGACCCATGCGATGGGTAGCACGCAGTATTACTTTAAAGGGTCTGCGTTTGCTCACCCAACCTCACCAAACCTCTCAGCCCCAAGAGTATCCACCCTTATGTCTCATCCAGCTGTGGGTCTAGATATGGTCAATCCAGGTTGCATCACAGCCCCTGAACGAATTGTGTAAGAATTTCTCTCTCTTTCCCTGTCTTTGTTTCATGGGTTTTTAAAAGTAATTTATTTTTATAATGGGGTTTAGCTGCTTTTCACGGCTGTGTTTAGGCCGCTTTACACCCACTTGACACACTAACAGAGAGATATCAATACATAGGTTTTAAGATTATTACTAGTCAGATATATTCTTGTGCGGTGAATCGGGCGTGTTGAGTCCAGTTCTCTGAGCAAGGAGTAGGTCTTGTCTATTCCATATTGGGTTTATGGAACGGTATCTGAGCTAATTTGAAACTCTTGTTTTATGTATCACCCCACCTCACCTTTCCCGTTAAGCAGCCATAGTGTGTTTTCTGCATGTGTGACTCTGTTCTGTTTTGTAATTCAGTTCAAGTGTAACGGTTTTTACATTCCCTCTATAAGTGACACCTTATGAGAAGTGTCCTTTTCTGTGTGACTTATTTCACTTAGAATCGTCTTACCTAAATCCACTCATCATGCTGCTACTAGCCTTATGACATTGATTTCATGGCTGAGTGATATTCCATTGTACATAAGGACCACAACTTTTTTATCCATTTTTCGCTTTCCTGGGATATTTAAGGTGGAAGGAAGAGGAGGTCCTTGTCAACAGAGCAGCCCTAAACTTTGGGGTGCTTGTGTCTTGCTGATTTTCAATTTTCCCACTTTATCCCCCCATGCGTGGAAGTGCCCTATGCTCTCTAAGCTGTGTTTTTTAGATGTTTCAGGACACACCGTACACTTCTCCAGAGTGGCTGTTGGCAATTTACATCCCGCCCATCAGTGTAGCAAGGCTCCCATTTCTCCATGGCCTGTCCTGCATTTCTGGTTTTGACAGTTTTTTCAGCATGGCCCTTTTGACCGATGGGAAGCGAGACTTCTTTGTAGCGCTGATTTGCCTTTCCAGGTTGCTTGGTTGGCCAAAAAGGGCGTATGCGTTTTTTCCTGAATATATTCAGGAAAAAACGCATACGCCCTTTTTGGCCAAGGGCATCATTGTCAACGTTTTGCCGCTTTTCATGTGCTTTAAAGGCGATTCGAATCTACCTCCTGAAATCTGTTTCCTGCAATTCTGCCTTGATTTCAAATCCTCTTCTTTGCCTTCCCTCAATATATTTGTGGACGAGAGTTATCATTTATAACTCTGCAGGTTTGTGAATTGCAGTGCCCTGAAGCTCCATTTTACAAGTCGCTTTTTTGGGAGCCGGCCGCAAAAGCGCAGGATGGCTTCAGGCCCTGTTCTGGTTCAGGGGGGCAGGCTGAGCCTGTGGTTAATTCTTCTTCCTGATGGGAAAATAGAGTGACCTGTGCCTGTCCCAACACCAAGAGCTAGTCTCTCATTGGTTCCCCGTCTTCCCGTTCATCCTCAGGACAAATTGCAACCTGTACGGAACAGGAGGTTAAAGGTGCTGATGCTCCAAGTAGGGAGATTGCTAGTAAAGTGGCTGGAATGGCGAACCCGAGCACAAGGAGATGAGAAATGAGGTGCGTTTTAGAAACCTTTCCCCATCACACGGTGTACCATCCTCTGGGTTTCTCATGCATGTTTTCGATGTAGGAAGATGCCCTTGAACCTGGAGATTTGGGACCCATGCGATGGGTAGCACGCAGTATTACTTTAAAGGGTCTGCGTTTGCTCACCCAACCTCACCAAACCTCTCAGCCCCAAGAGTATCCACCCTTATGTCTCATCCAGCTGTGGGTCTAGATATGGTCAATCTAGGTTGCATCACAGCCCCTGAACGAATTGTGTAAGAATTTCTCTCTCTTTCCCTGTCTTTGTTTCATGGGTTTTTAAAAGTAATTTATTTTTAT
This sequence comes from Balaenoptera physalus, assembly GCF_965194825.1. NCBI lineage: Eukaryota > Metazoa > Chordata > Mammalia > Artiodactyla > Balaenopteridae > Balaenoptera > Balaenoptera physalus. The sequence goes on along the minus strand of NW_028126360.1, from coordinate 860,631 downwards.
AATGGGGTTTAGCTGCTTTTCACGGCTGTGTTTAGGCCGCTTTACACCCACTTGACACACTAACAGAGAGATATCAATACATAGGTTTTAAGATTATTACTAGTCAGATATATTCTTGTGCGGTGAATCGGGCGTGTTGAGTCCAGTTCTCTGAGCAAGGAGTAGGTCTTGTCTATTCCATATTGGGTTTATGGAACGGTATCTGAGCTAATTTGAAACTCTTGTTTTATGTATCACCCCACCTCACCTTTCCCGTTAAGCAGCCATAGTGTGTTTTCTGCATGTGTGACTCTGTTCTGTTTTGTAATTCAGTTCAAGTGTAACGGTTTTTACATTCCCTCTATAAGTGACACCTTATGAGAAGTGTCCTTTTCTGTGTGACTTATTTCACTTAGAATCGTCTTACCTAAATCCACTCATCATGCTGCTACTAGCCTTATGACATTGATTTCATGGCTGAGTGATATTCCATTGTACATAAGGACCACAACTTTTTTATCCATTTTTCGCTTTCCTGGGATATTTAAGGTGGAAGGAAGAGGAGGTCCTTGTCAACAGAGCAGCCCTAAACTTTGGGGTGCTTGTGTCTTGCTGATTTTCAATTTTCCCACTTTATCCCCCCATGCGTGGAAGTGCCCTATGCTCTCTAAGCTGTGTTTTTTAGATGTTTCAGGACACACCGTACACTTCTCCAGAGTGGCTGTTGGCAATTTACATCCCGCCCATCAGTGTAGCAAGGCTCCCATTTCTCCATGGCCTGTCCTGCATTTCTGGTTTTGACACTTTTTTCAGCATGGCCCTTTTGACTGATGGGAAGCGAGACTTCTTTGTAGCGCTGATTTGCCTTTCCAGGTTGCTTGGTTGGCCAAAAAGGGCGTATGCGTTTTTTCCTGAATATATTCAGGAAAAAACGCATACGCCCTTTTTGGCCAAGGGCATCATTGTCAACGTTTTGCCGCTTTTCATGTGCTTTAAAGGCGATTCGAATCTACCTCCTGAAATCTGTTTCCTGCAATTCTGCCTTGATTTCAAATCCTCTTCTTTGCCTTCCCTCAATATATTTGTGGACGAGAGTTATCATTTATAACTCTGCAGGTTTGTGAATTGCAGTGCCCTGAAGCTCCATTTTACAAGTCGCTTTTTTGGGAGCCGGCCGCAAAAGCGCAGGATGGCTTCAGGCCCTGTTCTGGTTCAGGGGGGCAGGCTGAGCCTGTGGTTAATTCTTCTTCCTGATGGGAAAATAGAGTGACCTGTGCCTGTCCCAACACCAAGAGCTAGTCTCTCATTGGTTCCCCGTCTTCCCGTTCATCCTCAGGACAAATTGCAACCTGTACGGAACAGGAGGTTAAAGGTGCTGATGCTCCAAGTAGGGAGATTGCTAGTAAAGTGGCTGGAATGGCGAACCCGAGCACAAGGAGATGAGAAATGAGGTGCGTTTTAGAAACCTTTCCCCATCACACGGTGTACCATCCTCTGGGTTTCTCATGCATGTTTTCGATGTAGGAAGATGCCCTTGAACCTGGAGATTTGGGACCCATGCGATGGGTAGCACGCAGTATTACTTTAAAGGGTCTGCGTTTGCTCACCCAACCTCACCAAACCTCTCAGCCCCAAGAGTATCCACCCTTATGTCTCATCCAGCTGTGGGTCTAGATATGGTCAATCCAGGTTGCATCACAGCCCCTGAACGAATTGTGTAAGAATTTCTCTCTCTTTCCCTGTCTTTGTTTCATGGGTTTTTAAAAGTAATTTATTTTTATAATGGGGTTTAGCTGCTTTTCACGGCTGTGTTTAGGCCGCTTTACACCCACTTGACACACTAACAGAGAGATATCAATACATAGGTTTTAAGATTATTACTAGTCAGATATATTCTTGTGCGGTGAATCGGGCGTGTTGAGTCCAGTTCTCTGAGCAAGGAGTAGGTCTTGTCTATTCCATATTGGGTTTATGGAACGGTATCTGAGCTAATTTGAAACTCTTGTTTTATGTATCACCCCACCTCACCTTTCCCGTTAAGCAGCCATAGTGTGTTTTCTGCATGTGTGACTCTGTTCTGTTTTGTAATTCAGTTCAAGTGTAACGGTTTTTACATTCCCTCTATAAGTGACACCTTATGAGAAGTGTCCTTTTCTGTGTGACTTATTTCACTTAGAATCGTCTTACCTAAATCCACTCATCATGCTGCTACTAGCCTTATGACATTGATTTCATGGCTGAGTGATATTCCATTGTACATAAGGACCACAACTTTTTTATCCATTTTTCGCTTTCCTGGGATATTTAAGGTGGAAGGAAGTGGAGGTCCTTGTCAACAGAGCAGCCCTAAACTTTGGGGTGCTTGTGTCTTGCTGATTTTCAATTTTCCCACTTTATCCCCCCATGCGTGGAAGTGCCCTATGCTCTCTAAGCTGTGTTTTTTAGATGTTTCAGGACACACCGTACACTTCTCCAGAGTGGCTGTTGGCAATTTACATCCCGCCCATCAGTGTAGCAAGGCTCCCATTTCTCCATGGCCTGTCCTGCATTTCTGGTTTTGACACTTTTTTCAGCATGGCCCTTTTGACCGATGGGAAGCTAGACTTCTTTGTAGCGCTGATTTGCCTTTCCAGGTTGCTTGGTTGGCCAAAAAGGGCGTATGCGTTTTTTCCTGAATATATTCAGGAAAAAACGCATACGCCCTTTTTGGCCAAGGGCATCATTGTCAACGTTTTGCCGCTTTTCATGTGCTTTAAAGGCGATTCGAATCTACCTCCTGAAATCTGTTTCCTGCAATTCTGCCTTGATTTCAAATCCTCTTCTTTGCCTTCCCTCAATATATTTGTGGACGAGAGTTATCATTTATAACTCTGCAGGTTTGTGAATTGCAGTGCCCTGAAGCTCCATTTTACAAGTCGGTTTTTTGGGAGCTGGCCGCAAAAGCGCAGGATGGCTTCAGGCCCTGTTCTGGTTCAGGGGGGCAGGCTGAGCCTGTGGTTAATTCTTCTTCCTGATGGGAAAATAGAGTGGCCTGTGCCTGTCCCAACACCAAGAGCTAGTCTCTCATTGGTTCCCCGTCTTCCCGTTCATCCTCAGGACAAATTGCAACCTGTACGGAACAGGAGGTTAAAGGTGCTGATGCTCCAAGTAGGGAGATTGCTAGTAAAGTGGCTGGAATGGCGAACCCGAGCACAAGGAGATGAGAAATGAGGTGCGTTTTAGAAACCTTTCCCCATCACACGGTGTACCATCTTCTGGGTTTCTCATGCATGTTTTCGATGTAGGAAGATGCCCTTGAACCTGGAGATTTGGGACCCATGCGATGGGTAGCACGCAGTATTACTTTAAAGGGTCTGCGTTTGCTCACCCAACCTCACCAGACCTCTCAGCCCCAAGAGTGTCCACCCTTATGTCTCATCCAGCTGTGGGTCTAGATATGGTCAATCCAGGTTGCATCACAGCCCCTGAACGAATTGTGTAAGAATTTCTCTCTCTTTCCCTGTCTTTGTTTCATGGGTTTTTAAAAGTAATTTATTTTTATAATGGGGTTTAGCTGCTTTTCACGGCTGTGTTTAGGCCGCTTTACACCCACTTGACACACTAACAGAGAGATATCAATACATAGGTTTTAAGATTATTACTAGTCAGATATATTCTTGTGCGGTGAATCGGGCGTGTTGAGTCCAGTTCTCTGAGCAAGGAGTAGGTCTTGTCTATTCCATATTGGGTTTATGGAACGGTATCTGAGCTAATTTGAAACTCTTGTTTTATGTATCACCCCACCTCACCTTTCCCGTTAAGCAGCCATAGTGTGTTTTCTGCATGTGTGACTCTGTTCTGTTTTGTAATTCAGTTCAAGTGTAACGGTTTTTACATTCCCTCTATAAGTGACACCTTATGAGAAGTGTCCTTTTCTGTGTGACTTATTTCACTTAGAATCGTCTTACCTAAATCCACTCATCATGCTGCTACTAGCCTTATGACATTGATTTCATGGCTGAGTGATATTCCATTGTACATAAGGACCACAACTTTTTTATCCATTTTTCGCTTTCCTGGGATATTTAAGGTGGAAGGAAGTGGAGGTCCTTGTCAACAGAGCAGCCCTAAACTTTGGGGTGCTTGTGTCTTGCTGATTTTCAATTTTCCCACTTTATCCCCCCATGCGTGGAAGTGCCCTATGCTCTCTAAGCTGTGTTTTTTAGATGTTTCAGGACACACCGTACACTTCTCCAGAGTGGCTGTTGGCAATTTACATCCCGCCCATCAGTGTAGCAAGGCTCCCATTTCTCCATGGCCTGTCCTGCATTTCTGGTTTTGACACTTTTTTCAGCATGGCCCTTTTGACCGATGGGAAGCGAGACTTCTTTGTAGCGCTGATTTGCCTTTCCAGGTTGCTTGGTTGGCCAAAAAGGGCGTATGCGTTTTTTCCTGAATATATTCAGGAAAAAACGCATACGCCCTTTTTGGCCAAGGGCATCATTGTCAACGTTTTGCCGCTTTTCATGTGCTTTAAAGGCGATTCGAATCTACCTCCTGAAATCTGTTTCCTGCAATTCTGCCTTGATTTCAAATCCTCTTCTTTGCCTTCCCTCAATATATTTGTGGACGAGAGTTATCATTTATAACTCTGCAGGTTTGTGAATTGCAGTGCCCTGAAGCTCCATTTTACAAGTCGCTTTTTTGGGAGCTGGCCGCAAAAGCGCCGGATGGCTTCAGGCCCTGTTCTGGTTCAGGGGGGCAGGCTGAGCCTGTGGTTGATTCTTCTTCCTGATGGGAAAATAGAGTGACCTGTGCCTGTCCCAACACCAAGAGCTAGTCTCTCATTGGTTCCCCGTCTTCCCGTTCATCCTCAGGACAAATTGCAACCTGTACGGAACAGGAGGTTAAAGGTGCTGATGCTCCAAGTAGGGAGATTGCTAGTAAAGTGGCTGGAATGGCGAACCCGAACACAAGGAGATGAGAAATGAGGTGCGTTTTAGAAACCTTTCCCCATCACACGGTGTACCATCTTCTGGGTTTCTCATGCATGTTTTCGATGTAGGAAGATGCCCTTGAACCTGGAGATTTGGGACCCATGCGATGGGTAGCACGCAGTATTACTTTAAAGGGTCTGCGTTTGCTCACCCAACCTCACCAAACCTCTCAGCCCCAAGAGTGTCCACCCTTATGTCTCATCCAGCTGTGGGTCTAGATATGGTCAATCCAGGTTGCATCACAGCCCCTGAACGAATTGTGTAAGAATTTCTCTCTCTTTCCCTGTCTTTGTTTCATGGGTTTTTAAAAGTAATTTATTTTTATAATGGGGTTTAGCTGCTTTTCACGGCTGTGTTTATGCCGCTTTACACCCACTTGACACACTAACAGAGAGATATCAATACATAGGTTTTAAGATTATTACTAGTCAGATATATTCTTGTGCGGTGAATCGGGCGTGTTGAGTCCAGTTCTCTGAGCAAGGAGTAGGTCTTGTCTATTACATATTGGGTTTATGGAACGGTATCTGAGCTAATTTGAAACTCTTGTTTTATGTATCACCCCACCTCACCTTTCCCGTTAAGCAGCCATAGTGTGTTTTCTGCATGTGTGACTCTGTTCTGTTTTGTAATTCAGTTCAAGTGTAACGGTTTTTACATTCCCTCTATAAGTGACACCTTATGAGAAGTGTCCTTTTCTGTGTGACTTATTTCACTTAGAATCGTCTTACCTAAATCCACTCATCATGCTGCTACTAGCCTTATGACATTGATTTCATGGCTGAGTGATATTCCATTGTACATAAGGACCACAACTTTTTTATCCATTTTTCGCTTTCCTGGGATATTTAAGGTGGAAGGAAGTGGAGGTCCTTGTCAACAGAGCAGCCCTAAACTTTGGGGTGCTTGTGTCTTGCTGATTTTCAATTTTCCCACTTTATCCCCCCATGCGTGGAAGTGCCCTATGCTCTCTAAGCTGTGTTTTTTAGATGTTTCAGGACACACCGTACACTTCTCCAGAGTGGCTGTTGGCAATTTACATCCCGCCCATCAGTGTAGCAAGGCTCCCATTTCTCCATGGCCTGTCCTGCATTTCTGGTTTTGACAGTTTTTTCAGCATGGCCCTTTTGACCGATGGGAAGCGAGACTTCTTTGTAGCGCTGATTTGCCTTTCCAGGTTGCTTGGTTGGCCAAAAAGGGCGTATGCGTTTTTTCCTGAATATATTCAGGAAAAAACGCATACGCCCTTTTTGGCCAAGGGCATCATTGTCAACGTTTTGCCGCTTTTCATGTGCTTTAAAGGCGATTCGAATCTACCTCCTGAAATCTGTTTCCTGCAATTCTGCCTTGATTTCAAATCCTCTTCTTTGCCTTCCCTCAATATATTTGTGGACGAGAGTTATGATTTATAACTCTGCAGGTTTGTGAATTGCAGTGCCCTGAAGCTCCATTTTACAAGTCGGTTTTTTGGGAGCTGGCCGCAAAAGCGCAGGATGGCTTCAGGCCCTGTTCTGGTTCAGGGGGGCAGGCTGAGCCTGTGGTTAATTCTTCTTCCTGATGGGAAAATAGAGTGACCTGTGCCTGTCCCAACACCAAGAGCTAGTCTCTCATTGGTACCCCGTCTTCCCGTTCATCCTCAGGACAAATTGCAACCTGTACGGAACAGGAGGTTAAAGGTGCTGATGCTCCAAGTAGGGAGATTGCTAGTAAAGTGGCTGGAATGGCGAACCCGAGCACAAGGAGATGAGAAATGAGGTGCGTTTTAGAAACCTTTCCCCATCACACGGTGTACCATCTTCTGGGTTTCTCATGCATGTTTTCGATGTAGGAAGATGCCCTTGAACCTGGAGATTTGGGAACCATGTGATGGGTTGCACGCAGTATTACTTTAAAGGGTCTGCGTTTGCTCACCCAACCTCACCAAACCTCTCAGCCCCAAGAGTGTCCACCCTTATGTCTCATCCAGCTGTGGGTCTAGATATGGTCAATCCAGGTTGCATCACAGCCCCTGAACGAATTGTGTAAGAATTTCTCTCTCTTTCCCTGTCTTTGTTTCATGGGTTTTTAAAAGTAATTTATTTTTATAATGGGGTTTAGCTGCTTTTCACGGCTGTGTTTATGCCGCTTTACACCCACTTGACACACTAACAGAGAGATATCAATACATAGGTTTTAAGATTATTACTAGTCAGATATATTCTTGTGCGGTGAATCGGGCGTGTTGAGTCCAGTTCTCTGAGCAAGGAGTAGGTCTTGTCTATTACATATTGGGTTTATGGAACGGTATCTGAGCTAATTTGAAACTCCTGTTTTATGTATCACCCCACCTCACCTTTCCCGTTAAGCAGCCATAGTGTGTTTTCTGCATGCGTGACTCTGTTCTGTTTTGTAATTCAGTTCAAGTGTAACGGTTTTTACATTCCCTCTATAAGTGACACCTTATGAGAAGTGTCCTTTTCTGTGTGACTTATTTCACTTAGAATCGTCTTACCTAAATCCACTCATCATGCTGCTACTAGCCTTATGACATTGATTTCATGGCTGAGTGATATTCCATTGTACATAAGGACCACAACTTTTTTATCCATTTTTCGCTTTCCTGGGATATTTAAGGTGGAAGGAAGTGGAGGTCCTTGTCAACAGAGCAGCCCTAAACTTTGGGGTGCTTGTGTCTTGCTGATTTTCAATTTTCCCACTTTATCCCCCCATGCGTGGAAGTGCCCTATGCTCTCTAAGCTGTGTTTTTTAGATGTTTCAGGACACACCGTACACTTCTCCAGAGTGGCTGTTGGCAATTTACATCCCGCCCATCAGTGTAGCAAGGCTCCCATTTCTCCATGGCCTGTCCTGCATTTCTGGTTTTGACACTTTTTTCAGCATGGCCCTTTTGACCGATGGGAAGCGAGACTTCTTTGTAGCGCTGATTTGCCTTTCCAGGTTGCTTGGTTGGCCAAAAAGGGCGTATGCGTTTTTTCCTGAATATATTCAGGAAAAAACGCATACGCCCTTTTTGGCCAAGGGCATCATTGTCAACGTTTTGCCGTTTTCATGTGCTTTAAAGGCGATTCGAATCTACCTCCTGAAATCTGTTTCCTGCAATTCTGCCTTGATTTCAAATCCTCTTCTTTGCCTTCCCTCAATATATTTGTGGACGAGAGTTATCATTTATAACTCTGCAGGTTTGTGAATTGCAGTGCCCTGAAGCTCCATTTTACAAGTCGCTTTTTTGGGAGCTGGCCGCAAAAGCGCAGGATGGCTTCAGGCCCTGTTCTGGTTCTGGGGGGCAGGCTGAGCCTGTGGTTAATTCTTCTTCCTGATGGGAAAATAGAGTGACCTGTGCCTGTCCCAACACCAAGAGCTAGTCTCTCATTGGTTCCCCATCTTCCCGTTCATCCTCAGGACAAATTGCAACCTGTACGGAACAGGAGGTTAAAGGTGCTGATGCTCCAAGTAGGGAGATTGCTAGTAAAGTGGCTGGAATGGCGAACCCGAGCACAAGGAGATGAGAAATGAGGTGCGTTTTAGAAACCTTTCCCCATCACACGGTGTACCATCTTCTGGGTTTCTCATGCATGTTTTCGATGTAGGAAGATGCCCTTGAACCTGGAGATTTGGGACCCATGTGATGGGTAGCACGCAGTATTACTTTAAAGGGTCTGCGTTTGCTCACCCAACCTCACCAAACCTCTCAGCCCCAAGAGTGTCCACCCTTATGTCTCATCCAGCTGTGGGTCTAGATATGGTCAATCCAGGTTGCATCACAGCCCCTGAACGAATTGTGTAAGAATTTCTCTCTCTTTCCCTGTCTTTGTTTCATGGGTTTTTAAAAGTAATTTATTTTTATAATGGGGTTTAGCTGCTTTTCACGGCTGTGTTTATGCCGCTTTACACCCACTTGACACACTAACAGAGAGATATCAATACATAGGTTTTAAGATTATTACTAGTCAGATATATTCTTGTGCGGTGAATCGGGCGTGTTGAGTCCAGTTCTCTGAGCAAGGAGTAGGTCTTGTCTATTACATATTGGGTTTATGGAACGGTATCTGAGCTAATTTGAAACTCTTGTTTTATGTATCACCCCACCTCACCTTTCCCGTTAAGCAGCCATAGTGTGTTTTCTGCATGTGTGACTCTGTTCTGTTTTGTAATTCAGTTCAAGTGTAACGGTTTTTACATTCCCTCTATAAGTGACACCTTATGAGAAGTGTCCTTTTCTGTGTGACTTATTTCACTTAGAATCGTCTTACCTAAATCCACTCATCATGCTGCTACTAGCCTTATGACATTGATTTCATGGCTGAGTGATATTCCATTGTACATAAGGACCACAACTTTTTTATCCATTTTTCGCTTTCCTGGGATATTTAAGGTGGAAGGAAGTGGAGGTCCTTGTCAACAGAGCAGCCCTAAACTTTGGGGTGCTTGTGTCTTGCTGATTTTCAATTTTCCCACTTTATCCCCCCATGCGTGGAAGTGCCCTATGCTCTCTAAGCTGTGTTTTTTAGATGTTTCAGGACACACCGTACACTTCTCCAGAGTGGCTGTTGGCAATTTACATCCCGCCCATCAGTGTAGCAAGGCTCCCATTTCTCCATGGCCTGTCCTGCATTTCTGGTTTTGACAGTTTTTTCAGCATGGCCCTTTTGACCGATGGGAAGCGAGACTTCTTTGTAGCGCTGATTTGCCTTTCCAGGTTGCTTGGTTGGCCAAAAAGGGCGTATGCGTTTTTTCCTGAATATATTCAGGAAAAAACGCATACGCCCTTTTTGGCCAAGGGCATCATTGTCAACGTTTTGCCGCTTTTCATGTGCTTTAAAGGCGATTCGAATCTACCTCCTGAAGTCTGTTTCCTGCAATTCTGCCTTGATTTCAAATCCTCTTCTTTGCCTTCCCTCAATATATTTGTGGACGAGAGTTATGATTTATAACTCTGCAGGTTTGTGAATTGCAGTGCCCTGAAGCTCCATTTTACAAGTCGGTTTTTTGGGAGCTGGCCGCAAAAGCGCAGGATGGCTTCAGGCCCTGTTCTGGTTCAGGGGGGCAGGCTGAGCCTGTGGTTAATTCTTCTTCCTGATGGGAAAATAGAGTGACCTGTGCCTGTCCCAACACCAAGAGCTAGTCTCTCATTGGTACCCCGTCTTCCCGTTCATCCTCAGGACAAATTGCAACCTGTACGGAACAGGAGGTTAAAGGTGCTGATGCTCCAAGTAGGGAGATTGCTAGTAAAGTGGCTGGAATGGCGAACCCGAGCACAAGGAGATGAGAAATGAGGTGCGTTTTAGAAACCTTTCCCCATCACACGGTGTACCATCTTCTGGGTTTCTCATGCATGTTTTCGATGTAGGAAGATGCCCTTGAACCTGGAGATTTGGGAACCATGTGATGGGTAGCACGCAGTATTACTTTAAAGGGTCTGCGTTTGCTCACCCAACCTCACCAAACCTCTCAGCCCCAAGAGTGTCCACCCTTATGTCTCATCCAGCTGTGGGTCTAGATATGGTCAATCCAGGTTGCATCACAGCCCCTGAACGAATTGTGTAAGAATTTCTCTCTCTTTCCCTGTCTTTGTTTCATGGGTTTTTAAAAGTAATTTATTTTTATAATGGGGTTTAGCTGCTTTTCACGGCTGTGTTTATGCCGCTTTACACCCACTTGACACACTAACAGAGAGATATCAATACATAGGTTTTAAGATTATTACTAGTCAGATATATTCTTGTGCGGTGAATCGGGCGTGTTGAGTCCAGTTCTCTGAGCAAGGAGTAGGTCTTGTCTATTACATATTGGGTTTATGGAACGGTATCTGAGCTAATTTGAAACTCTTGTTTTATGTATCACCCCACCTCACCTTTCCCGTTAAGCAGCCATAGTGTGTTTTCTGCATGCGTGACTCTGTTCTGTTTTGTAATTCAGTTCAAGTGTAACGGTTTTTACATTCCCTCTATAAGTGACACCTTATGAGAAGTGTCCTTTTCTGTGTGACTTATTTCACTTAGAATCGTCTTACCTAAATCCACTCATCATGCTGCTACTAGCCTTATGACATTGATTTCATGGCTGAGTGATATTCCATTGTACATAAGGACCACAACTTTTTTATCCATTTTTCGCTTTCCTGGGATATTTAAGGTGGAAGGAAGTGGAGGTCCTTGTCAACAGAGCAGCCCTAAACTTTGGGGTGCTTGTGTCTTGCTGATTTTCAATTTTCCCACTTTATCCCCCCATGCGTGGAAGTGCCCTATGCTCTCTAAGCTGTGTTTTTTAGATGTTTCAGGACACACCGTACACTTCTCCAGAGTGGCTGTTGGCAATTTACATCCCGCCCATCAGTGTAGCAAGGCTCCCATTTCTCCATGGCCTGTCCTGCATTTCTGGTTTTGACAGTTTTTTCAGCATGGCCCTTTTGACCGATGGGAAGCGAGACTTCTTTGTAGCGCTGATTTGCCTTTCCAGGTTGCTTGGTTGGCCAAAAAGGGCGTATGCGTTTTTTCCTGAATATATTCAGGAAAAAACGCATACGCCCTTTTTGGCCAAGGGCATCATTGTCAACGTTTTGCCGCTTTTCATGTGCTTTAAAGGCGATTCGAATCTACCTCCTGAAATCTGTTTCCTGCAATTCTGCCTTGATTTCAAATCCTCTTCTTTTCCTTCCCTCAATATATTTGTGGACGAGAGTTATCATTTATAACTCTGCAGGTTTGTGAATTGCAGTGCCCTGAAGCTCCATTTTACAAGTCGCTTTTTTGGGAGCTGGCCGCAAAAGCGCAGGATGGCTTCAGGCCCTGTTCTGGTTCTGGGGGGCAGGCTGAGCCTGTGGTTAATTCTTCTTCCTGATGGGAAAATAGAGTGACCTGTGCCTGTCCCAACACCAAGAGCTAGTCTCTCATTGGTTCCCCATCTTCCCGTTCATCCTCAGGACAAATTGCAACCTGTACGGAACAGGAGGTTAAAGGTGCTGATGCTCCAAGTAGGGAGATTGCTAGTAAAGTGGCTGGAATGGCGAACCCGAGCACAAGGAGATGAGAAATGAGGTGCGTTTTAGAAACCTTTCCCCATCACACGGTGTACCATCTTCTGGGTTTCTCATGCATGTTTTCGATGTAGGAAGATGCCCTTGAACCTGGAGATTTGGGACCCATGTGATGGGTAGCACGCAGTATTACTTTAAAGGGTCTGCGTTTGCTCACCCAACCTCACCAAACCTCTCAGCCCCAAGAGTGTCCACCCTTATGTCTCATCCAGCTGTGGGTCTAGATATGGTCAATCCAGGTTGCATCACAGCCCCTGAACGAATTGTGTAAGAATTTCTCTCTCTTTCCCTGTCTTTGTTTCATGGGTTTTTAAAAGTAATTTATTTTTATAATGGGGTTTAGCTGCTTTTCACGGCTGTGTTTATGCCGCTTTACACCCACTTGACACACTAACAGAGAGATATCAATACATAGGTTTTAAGATTATTACTAGTCAGATATATTCTTGTGCGGTGAATCGGGCGTGTTGAGTCCAGTTCTCTGAGCAAGGAGTAGGTCTTGTCTATTACATATTGGGTTTATGGAACGGTATCTGAGCTAATTTGAAACTCTTGTTTTATGTATCACCCCACCTCACCTTTCCCGTTAAGCAGCCATAGTGTGTTTTCTGCATGTGTGACTCTGTTCTGTTTTGTAATTCAGTTCAAGTGTAACGGTTTTTACATTCCCTCTATAAGTGACACCTTATGAGAAGTGTCCTTTTCTGTGTGACTTATTTCACTTAGAATCGTCTTACCTAAATCCACTCATCATGCTGCTACTAGCCTTATGACATTGATTTCATGGCTGAGTGATATTCCATTGTACATAAGGACCACAACTTTTTTATCCATTTTTCGCTTTCCTGGGATATTTAAGGTTGAAGGAAGTGGAGGTCCTTGTCAACAGAGCAGCCCTAAACTTTGGGGTGCTTGTGTCTTGCTGATTTTCAATTTTCCCACTTTATCCCCCCATGCGTGGAAGTGCCCTATGCTCTCTAAGCTGTGTTTTTTAGATGTTTCAGGACACACCGTACACTTCTCCAGAGTGGCTGTTGGCAATTTACATCCCGCCCATCAGTGTAGCAAGGCTCCCATTTCTCCATGGCCTGTCCTGCATTTCTGGTTTTGACACTTTTTTCAGCATGGCCCTTTTGACCGATGGGAAGCGAGACTTCTTTGTAGCGCTGATTTGCCTTTCCAGGTTGCTTGGTTGGCCAAAAAGGGCGTATGCGTTTTTTCCTGAATATATTCAGGAAAAAACGCATACGCCCTTTTTGGCCAAGGGCATCATTGTCAACGTTTTGCCGCTTTTCATGTGCTTTAAAGGCGATTCGAATCTACCTCCTGAAATCTGTTTCCTGCAATTCTGCCTTGATTTCAAATCCTCTTCTTTGCCTTCCCTCAATATATTTGTGGACGAGAGTTATGATTTATAACTCTGCAGGTTTGTGAATTGCAGTGCCCTGAAGCTCCATTTTACAAGTCGGTTTTTTGGGAGCTGGCCGCAAAAGCGCAGGATGGCTTCAGGCCCTGTTCTGGTTCCGGGGGGCAGGCTGAGCCTGTGGTTAATTCTTCTTCCTGATGGGAAAATAGAGTGACCTGTGCCTGTCCCAACACCAAGAGCTAGTCTCTCATTGGTACCCCGTCTTCCCGTTCATCCTCAGGACAAATTGCAACCTGTACGGAACAGGAGGTTAAAGGTGCTGATGCTCCAAGTAGGGAGATTGCTAGTAAAGTGGCTGGAATGGCGAACCCGAGCACAAGGAGATGAGAAATGAGGTGCGTTTTAGAAACCTTTCCCCATCACACAGTGTACCATCTTCTGGGTTTCTCATGCATGTTTTCGATGTAGGAAGATGCCCTTGAACCTGGAGATTTGGGCACCATGCGATGGGTAGCACGCAGTATTACTTTAAAGGGTCTGCGTTTGCTCACCCAACCTCACCAAACCTCTCAGCCCCAAGAGTGTCCACCCTTATGTCTCATCCAGCTGTGGGTCTAGATATGGTCAATCCAGGTTGCATCACAGCCCCTGAACGAATTGTGTAAGAATTTCTCTCTCTTTCCCTGTCTTTGTTTCATGGGTTTTTAAAAGTAATTTATTTTTATAATGGGGTTTAGCTGCTTTTCACGGCTGTGTTTATGCCGCTTTACACCCACTTGACACACTAACAGAGAGATATCAATACATAGGTTTTAAGATTATTACTAGTCAGATATATTCTTGTGCGGTGAATCGGGCGTGTTGAGTCCAGTTCTCTGAGCAAGGAGTAGGTCTTTTCTATTACATATTGGGTTTATGGAACGGTATCTGAGCTAATTTGAAACTCTTGTTTTATGTATCACCCCACCTCACCTTTCCCGTTAAGCAGCCATAGTGTGTTTTCTGCATGCGTGACTCTGTTCTGTTTTGTAATTCAGTTCAAGTGTAACGGTTTTTACATTCCCTCTATAAATGACACCTTATGAGAAGTGTCCTTTTCTGTGTGACTTATTTCACTTAGAATCGTCTTACCTAAATCCACTCATCATGCTGCTACTAGCCTTATGACATTGATTTCATGGCTGAGTGATATTCCATTGTACATAAGGACCACAACTTTTTTATCCATTTTTCGCTTTCCTGGGATATTTAAGGTGGAAGGAAGTGGAGGTCCTTGTCAACAGAGCAGCCCTAAACTTTGGGGTGCTTGTGTCTTGCTGATTTTCAATTTTCCCACTTTATCCCCCCATGCGTGGAAGTGCCCTATGCTCTCTAAGCTGTGTTTTTTAGATGTTTCAGGACACACCGTACACTTCTCCAGAGTGGCTGTTGGCAATTTACATCCCGCCCATCAGTGTAGCAAGGCTCCCATTTCTCCATGGCCTGTCCTGCATTTCTGGTTTTGACACTTTTTTCAGCATGGCCCTTTTGACCGATGGGAAGCGAGACTTCTTTGTAGCGCTGATTTGCCTTTCCAGGTTGCTTGGTTGGCCAAAAAGGGCGTATGCGTTTTTTCCTGAATATATTCAGGAAAAAACGCATACGCCCTTTTTGGCCAAGGGCATCATTGTCAACGTTTTGCCGCTTTTCATGTGCTTTAAAGGCGATTCGAATCTACCTCCTGAAATCTGTTTCCTGCAATTCTGCCTTGATTTCAAATCCTCTTCTTTGCCTTCCCTCAATATATTTGTGGACGAGAGTTATCATTTATAACTCTGCAGGTTTGTGAATTGCAGTGCCCTGAAGCTCCATTTTACAAGTCGCTTTTTTGGGAGCTGGCCGCAAAAGCGCCGGATGGCTTCAGGCCCTGTTCTGGTTCCGGGGGGCAGGCTGAGCCTGTGGTTAATTCTTCTTCCTGATGGGAAAATAGAGTGACCTGTGCCTGTCCCAACACCAAGAGCTAGTCTCTCATTGGTTCCCCATCTTCCCGTTCATCCTCAGGACAAATTGCAACCTGTACGGAACAGGAGGTTAAAGGTGCTGATGCTCCAAGTAGGGAGATTGCTAGTAAAGTGGCTGGAATGGCGAACCCGAGCACAAGGAGATGAGAAATGAGGTGCGTTTTAGAAACCTTTCCCCATCACACGGTGTACCATCTTCTGGGTTTCTCATGCATGTTTTCGATGTAGGAAGATGCCCTTGAACCTGGAGATTTGGGACCCATGCGATGGGTAGCACGCAGTATTACTTTAAATGGTCTGCGTTTGCTCACCCAACCTCACCAAACCTCTCAGCCCCAAGAGTGTCCACCCTTATGTCTCATCCAGCTGTGGGTCTAGATATGGTCAATCCAGGTTGCATCACAGCTCCTGAACGAATTGTGTAAGAATATCTCTCTCTTTCCCTGTCTTTGTTTCATGGGTTTTTAAAAGTAATTTATTTTTATAATGGGGTTTAGCTGCTTTTCACGGCTGTGTTTATGCCGCTTTACACCCACTTGACACACTAACAGAGAGATATCAATACATAGGTTTTAAGATTATTACTAGTCAGATATATTCTTGTGCGGTGAATCGGGCGTGTTGAGTCCAGTTCTCTGAGCAAGGAGTAGGTCTTGTCTATTACATATTGGGTTTATGGAACGGTATCTGAGCTAATTTGAAACTCTTGTTTTATGTATCCCCCCACCTCACCTTTCCCGTTAAGCAGCCATAGTGTGTTTTCTGCATGTGTGACTCTGTTCTGTATTGTAAGTCAGTTCAAGTGTAACGGTTTTTACATTCCCTCTATAAGTGACACCTTATGAGAAGTGTCCTTTTCTGTGTGACTTATTTCACTTAGAATCGTCTTACCTAAATCCACTCATCATGCTGCTACTAGCCTTATGACATTGATTTCATGGCTGAGTGATATTCCATTGTACATAAGGACCACAACTTTTTTATCCATTTTTCGCTTTCCTGGGATATTTAAGGTGGAATGAAGTGGAGGTCCTTGTCAACAGAGCAGCCCTAAACTTTGGGGTGCTTGTGTCTTGCTGATTTTCAATGTTCCCACTTTATCCCCCCATGCGTGGAAGTGCCCTATGCTCTCTAAGCTGTGTTTTTTAGATTTTTCAGGACACACCGTACACTTCTCCAGAGTGGCTGTTGGCAATTTACATCCCGCCCATCAGTGTAGCAAGGCTCCCATTTCTCCATGGCCTGTCCTGCATTTCTGGTTTTGACAGTTTTTTCAGCATGGCCCTTTTGACCGATGGGAAGCGAGACTTCTTTGTAGCGCTGATTTGCCTTTCCAGGTTGCTTGGTTGGCCAAAAAGGGCGTATGCGTTTTTTCCTGAATATATTCAGGAAAAAACGCATACGCCCTTTTTGGCCAAGGGCATCATTGTCAACGTTTTGCCGCTTTTCATGTGCTTTAAAGGCGATTCGAATCTACCTCCTGAAATCTGTTTCCTGCAATTCTGCCTTGATTTCAAATCCTCTTCTTTGCCTTCCCTCAATATATTTGTGGACGAGAGTTATGATTTATAACTCTGCAGGTTTGTGAATTGCAGTGCCCTGAAGCTCCATTTTACAAGTCGGTTTTTTGGGAGCTGGCCGCAAAAGCGCCGGATGGCTTCAGGCCCTGTTCTGGTTCAGGGGGGCAGGCTGAGCCTGTGGTTAATTCTTCTTCCTGATGGGAAAATAGAGTGACCTGTGCCTGTCCCAACACCAAGAGCTAGTCTCTCATTGGTTCCCCGTCTTCCCGTTCATCCTCAGGACAAATTGCAACCTGTACGGAACAGGAGGTTAAAGGTGCTGATGCTCCAAGTAGGGAGATTGCTAGTAAAGTGGCTGGAATGGCGAACCCGAGCACAAGGAGATGAGAAATGAGGTGCGTTTTAGAAACCTTTCCCCATCACACGGTGTACCATCTTCTGGGTTTCTCATGCATGTTTTCGATGTAGGAAGATGCCCTTGAACCTGGAGATTTGGGACCCATGTGATGGGTAGCACGCAGTATTACTTTAAAGGGTCTGCGTTTGCTCACCCAACCTCACCAAACCTCTCAGCCCCAAGAGTGTCCACCCTTATGTCTCATCCAGCTGTGGGTCTAGATATGGTCAATCCAGGTTGCATCACAGCCCCTGAACGAATTGTGTAAGAATTTCTCTCTCTTTCCCTGTCTTTGTTTCATGGGTTTTTAAAAGTAATTTATTTTTATAATGGGGTTTAGCTGCTTTTCACGGCTGTGTTTATGCCGCTTTACACCCACTTGACACACTAACAGAGAGATATCAATACATAGGTTTTAAGATTATTACTAGTCAGATATATTCTTGTGCGGTGAATCGGGCGTGTTGAGTCCAGTTCTCTGAGCAAGGAGTAGGTCTTGTCTATTACGTATTGGGTTTATGGAACGGTATCTGAGCTAATTTGAAACTCTTGTTTTATGTATCACCCCACCTCACCTTTCCCGTTAAGCAGCCATAGTGTGTTTTCTGCATGTGTGACTCTGTTCTGTTTTGTAATTCAGTTCAAGTGTAACGGTTTTTACATTCCCTCTATAAGTGACACCTTATGAGAAGTGTCCTTTTCTGTGTGACTTATTTCACTTAGAATCGTCTTACCTAAATCCACTCATCATGCTGCTACTAGCCTTATGACATTGATTTCATGGCTGAGTGATATTCCATTGTACATAAGGATCACAACTTTTTTATCCATTTTTCGCTTTCCTGGGATATTTAAGGTGGAAGGAAGTGGAGGTCCTTGTCAACAGAGCAGCCCTAAACTTTGGGGTGCTTGTGTCTTGCTGATTTTCAATTTTCCCACTTTATCCCCCCATACGTGGAAGTGCCCTATGCTCTCTAAGCTGTGTTTTTTAGATGTTTCAGGACACACCGTACACTTCTCCAGAGTGGCTGTTGGCAATTTACATCCCGCCCATCAGTGTAGCAAGGCTCCCATTTCTCCATGGCCTGTCCTGCATTTCTGGTTTTGACACTTTTTTCAGCATGGCCCTTTTGACCGATGGGAAGCGAGACTTCTTTGTAGCGCTGATTTGCCTTTCCAGGTTGCTTGGTTGGCCAAAAAGGGCGTATGCGTTTTTTCCTGAATATATTCAGGAAAAAACGCATACGCCCTTTTTGGCCAAGGGCATCATTGTCAACGTTTTGCCGCTTTTCATGTGCTTTAAAGGCGATTCGAATCTACCTCCTGAAATCTGTTTCCTGCAATTCTGCCTTGATTTCAAATCCTCTTCTTTGCCTTCCCTCAATATATTTGTGGACGAGAGTTATCATTTATAACTCTGCAGGTTTGTGAATTGCAGTGCCCTGAAGCTCCATTTTACAAGTCGCTTTTTTGGGAGCCGGCCGCAAAAGCGCAGGATGGCTTCAGGCCCTGTTCTGGTTCCGCGGGGCAGGCTGAGCCTGTGGTTAATTCTTCTTCCTGATGGGAAAATAGAGTGACCTGTGCCTGTCCCAACACCAAGAGCTAGTCTCTCATTGGTTCCCCGTCTTCCCGTTCATCCTCAGGACAAATTGCAACCTGTACGGAACAGGAGGTTAAAGGTGCTGATGCTCCAAGTAGGGAGATTGCTAGTAAAGTGGCTGGAATGGCGAACCCGAGCACAAGGAGATGAGAAATTAGGTGCGTTTTAGAAACCTTTCCCCATCACACGGTGTACCATCTTCTGGGTTTCTCATGCATGTTTTCGATGTAGGAAGATGCCCTTGAACCTGGAGATTTGGGACCCATGCGATGGGTAGCACGCAGTATTACTTTAAAGGGTCTGCGTTTGCTCACCCAACCTCACCAAACCTCTCAGCCCCAAGAGTGTCCACCCTTATGTCTCATCCAGCTGTGGGTCTAGATATGGTCAATCCAGGTTGCATCACAGCTCCTGAACGAATTGTGTAAGAATTTCTCTCTCTTTCCCTGTCTTTGTTTCATGGGTTTTTAAAAGTAATTTATTTTTATAATGGGGTTTAGCTGCTTTTCACGGCTGTGTTTATGCCGCTTTACACCCACTTGACACACTAACAGAGAGATATCAATACATAGGTTTTAAGATTATTACTAGTCAGATATATTCTTGTGCGGTGAATCGGGAGTGTTGAGTCCAGTTCTCTGAGCAAGGAGTAGGTCTTGTCTATTACGTATTGGGTTTATGGAACGGTATCTGAGCTAATTTGAAACTCTTGTTTTATGTATCACCCCACCTCACCTTTCCCGTTAAGCAGCCATAGTGTGTTTTCTGCATGTGTGACTCTGTTCTGTTTTGTAATTCAGTTCAAGTGTAACGGTTTTTACATTCCCTCTATAAGTGACACCTTATGAGAAGTGTCCTTTTCTGTGTGACTTATTTCACTTAGAATCGTCTTACCTAAATCCACTCATCATGCTGCTACTAGCCTTATGACATTGATTTCATGGCTGAGTGATATTCCATTGTACATAAGGACCACAACTTTTTTATCCATTTTTCGCTTTCCTGGGATATTTAAGGTGGAAGGAAGTGGAGGTCCTTGTCAACAGAGCAGCCCTAAACTTTGGGGTGCTTGTGTCTTGCTGATTTTCAATTTTCCCACTTTATCCCCCCATGCGTGGAAGTGCCCTATGCTCTCTAAGCTGTGTTTTTTAGATGTTTCAGGACACACCGTACACTTCTCCAGAGTGGCTGTTGGCAATTTACATCCCGCCCATCAGTGTAGCAAGGCTCCCATTTCTCCATGGCCTGTCCTGCATTTCTGGTTTTGACACTTTTTTCAGCATGGCCCTTTTGACCGATGGGAAGCGAGACTTCTTTGTAGCGCTGATTTGCCTTTCCAGGTTGCTTGGTTGGCCAAAAAGGGCGTATGCGTTTTTTCCTGAATATATTCAGGAAAAAACGCATACGCCCTTTTTGGCCAAGGGCATCATTGTCAACGTTTTGCCGCTTTTCATGTGCTTTAAAGGCGATTTGAATCTACCTCCTGAAATCTGTTTCCTGCAATTCTGCCTTGATTTCAAATCCTCTTCTTTGCCTTCCCTCAATATATTTGTGGACGAGAGTTATCATTTATAACTCTGCAGGTTTGTGAATTGCAGTGCCCTGAAGCTCCATTTTACAAGTCGCTTTTTTGGGAGCTGGCCGCAAAAGCGCCGGATGGCTTCAGGCCCTGTTCTGGTTCTGGGGGGCAGGCTGAGCCTGTGGTTAATTCTTCTTCCTGATGGGAAAATAGAGTGACCTGTGCCTGTCCCAACACCAAGAGCTAGTCTCTCATTGGTTCCCCGTCTTCCCGTTCATCCTCAGGACAAATTGCAACCTGTACGGAACAGGAGGTTAAAGGTGCTGATGCTCCAAGTAGGGAGATTGCTAGTAAAGTGGCTGGAATGGCGAACCCGAGCACAAGGAGATGAGAAATGAGGTGCGTTTTAGAAACCTTTCCCCATCACACGGTGTACCATCTTCTGGGTTTCTCATGCATGTTTTCGATGTAGGAAGATGCCCTTGAACCTGGAGATTTGGGACCCATGCGATGGGTAGCACGCAGTATTACTTTAAAGGGTCTGCGTTTGCTCACCCAACCTCACCAAACCTCTCAGCCCCAAGAGTGTCCACCCTTATGTCTCATCCAGCTGTGGGTCTAGATATGGTCAATCCAGGTTGCATCACAGCTCCTGAACGAATTGTGTAAGAATATCTCTCTCTTTCCCTGTCTTTGTTTCATGGGTTTTTAAAAGTAATTTATTTTTATAATGGGGTTTAGCTGCTTTTCACGGCTGTGTTTATGCCGCTTTACACCCACTTGACACACTAACAGAGAGATATCAATACATAGGTTTTAAGATTATTACTAGTCAGATATATTCTTGTGCGGTGAATCGGGCGTGTTGAGTCCAGTTCTCTGAGCAAGGAGTAGGTCTTGTCTATTACATATTGGGTTTATGGAACGGTATCTGAGCTAATTTGAAACTCTTGTTTTATGTATCACCCCACCTCACCTTTCCCGTTAAGCAGCCATAGTGTGTTTTCTGCATGTGTGACTCTGTTCTGTATTGTAAGTCAGTTCAAGTGTAACGGTTTTTACATTCCCTCTATAAGTGACACCTTATGAGAAGTGTCCTTTTCTGTGTGACTTATTTCACTTAGAATCGTCTTACCTAAATCCACTCATCATGCTGCTACTAGCCTTATGACATTGATTTCATGGCTGAGTGATATTCCATTGTACATAAGGACCACAACTTTTTTATCCATTTTTCGCTTTCCTGGGATATTTAAGGTGGAAGGAAGTGGAGGTCCTTGTCAACAGAGCAGCCCTAAACTTTGGGGTGCTTGTGTCTTGCTGATTTTCAATGTTCCCACTTTATCCCCCCATGCGTGGAAGTGCCCTATGCTCTCTAAGCTGTGTTTTTTAGATGTTTCAGGACACACCGTACACTTCTCCAGAGTGGCTGTTGGCAATTTACATCCCGCCCATCAGTGTAGCAAGGCTCCCATTTCTCCATGGCCTGTCCTGCATTTCTGGTTTTGACAGTTTTTTTCAGCATGGCCCTTTTGACCGATGGGAAGCGAGACTTCTTTGTAGCGCTGATTTGCCTTTCCAGGTTGCTTGGTTGGCCAAAAAGGGCGTATGCGTTTTTTCCTGAATATATTCAGGAAAAAACGCATACGCCCTTTTTGGCCAAGGGCATCATTGTCAACGTTTTGCCGCTTTTCATGTGCTTTAAAGGCGATTCGAATCTACCTCCTGAAATCTGTTTCCTGCAATTCTGCCTTGATTTCAAATCCTCTTCTTTGCCTTCCCTCAATATATTTGTGGACGAGAGTTATCATTTATAACTCTGCATGTTTGTGAATTGCAGTGCCCTGAAGCTCCATTTTACAAGTCGGTTTTTTGGGAGCTGGCCGCAAAAGCGCAGGATGGCTTCAGGCCCTGTTCTGGTTCAGGGGGGCAGGCTGAGCCTGTGGTTAATTCTTCTTCCTGATGGGAAAATAGAGTGGCCTGTGCCTGTCCCAACACCAAGAGCTAGTCTCTCATTGGTTCCCCGTCTTCCCGTTCATCCTCAGGACAAATTGCAACCTGTACGGAACAGGAGGTTAAAGGTGCTGATGCTCCAAGTAGGGAGATTGCTAGTAAAGTGGCTGGAATGGCGAACCCGAGCACAAGGAGATGAGAAATGAGGTGCGTTTTAGAAACCTTTCCCCATCACACGGTGTACCATCTTCTGGGTTTCTCATGCATGTTTTCGATGTAGGAAGATGCCCTTGAACCTGGAGATTTGGGACCCATGCGATGGGTAGCACGCAGTATTACTTTAAAGGGTCTGCGTTTGCTTACCCAACCTCACCAAACCTCTCAGCCCCAAGAGTGTCCACCCTTATGTCTCATCCAGCTGTGGGTCTAGATATGGTCAATCCAGGTTGCATCACAGCCCCTGAACGAATTGTGTAAGAATTTCTCTCTCTTTCCCTGTCTTTGTTTCATGGGTTTTTAAAAGTAATTTATTTTTATAATGGGGTTTAGCTGCTTTTCACGGCTGTGTTTAGGCCGCTTTACACCCACTTGACACACTAACAGAGAGATATCAATACATAGGTTTTAAGATTATTACTGGTCAGATATATTCTTGTGCGGTGAATCGGGAGTGTTGAGTCCAGTTCTCTGAGCAAGGAGTAGGTCTTGTCTATTACATATTGGGTTTATGGAACGGTATCTGAGCTAATTTGAAACTCTTGTTTTATGTATCACCCCGCCTCACCTTTCCCGTTAAGCAGCCATAGTGTGTTTTCTGCATGTGTGACTCTGTTCTGTTTTGTAATTCAGTTCAAGTGTAACGGTTTTTACATTCCCTCTATAAGTGACACCTTATGAGAAGTGTCCTTTTCTGTGTGACTTATTTCACTTAGAATCGTCTTACCTAAATCCACTCATCATGCTGCTACTAGCCTTATGACATTGATTTCATGGCTGAGTGATATTCCATTGTACATAAGGACCACAACTTTTTTATCCATTTTTCGCTTTCCTGGGATATTTAAGGTGGAAGGAAGTGGAGGTCCTTGTCAACAGAGCAGCCCTAAACTTTGGGGTGCTTGTGTCTTGCTGATTTTCAATTTTCCCACTTTATCGCCCCATGCGTGGAAGTGCCCTATGCTCTCTAAGCTGTGTTTTTTAGATGTTTCAGGACACACCGTACACTTCTCCAGAGTGGCTGTTGGCAATTTACATCCCGCCCATCAGTGTAGCAAGGCTCCCATTTCTCCATGGCCTGTCCTGCATTTCTGGTTTTGACAGTTTTTTCAGCATGGCCCTTTTGACCGATGGGAAGCGAGACTTCTTTGTAGCGCTGATTTGCCTTTCCAGGTTGCTTGGTTGGCCAAAAAGGGCGTATGCGTTTTTTCCTGAATATATTCAGGAAAAAACGCATACGCCCTTTTTGGCCAAGGGCATCATTGTCAACGTTTTGCCGCTTTTCATGTGCTTTAAAGGCGATTCGAATCTACCTCCTGAAATCTGTTTCCTGCAATTCTGCCTTGATTTCAAATCCTCTTCTTTGCCTTCCCTCAATATATTTGTGGACGAGAGTTATGATTTATAACTCTGCAGGTTTGTGAATTGCAGTGCCCTGAAGCTCCATTTTACAAGTCGGTTTTTTGGGAGCTGGCCGCAAAAGCGCCGGATGGCTTCAGGCCCTGTTCTGGTTCAGGGGGGCAGGCTGAGCCTGTGGTTAATTCTTCTTCCTGATGGGAAAATAGAGTGGCCTGTGCCTGTCCCAACACCAAGAGCTAGTCTCTCATTGGTTCCCCGTCTTCCCGTTCATCCTCAGGACAAATTGCAACCTGTACGGAACAGGAGGTTAAAGGTGCTGATGCTCCAAGTAGGGAGATTGCTAGTAAAGTGGCTGGAATGGCGAACCCGAGCACAAGGAGATGAGAAATGAGGTGCGTTTTAGAAACCTTTCCCCATCACACGGTGTACCATCTTCTGGGTTTCTCATGCATGTTTTCGATGTAGGAAGATGCCCTTGAACCTGGAGATTTGGGACCCATGTGATGGGTAGCACGCAGTATTACTTTAAAGGGTCTGCGTTTGCTCACCCAACCTCACCAAACCTCTCAGCCCCAAGAGTGTCCACCCTTATGTCTCATCCAGCTGTGGGTCTAGATATGGTCAATCCAGGTTGCATCACAGCCCCTGAACGAATTGTGTAAGAATTTCTCTCTCTTTCCCTGTCTTTGTTTCATGGGTTTTTAAAAGTAATTTATTTTTATAATGGGGTTTAGCTGCTTTTCACGGCTGTGTTTATGCCGCTTTACACCCACTTGACACACTAACAGAGAGATATCAATACATAGGTTTTAAGATTATTACTAGTCAGATATATTCTTGTGCGGTGAATCGGGCGTGTTGAGTCCAGTTCTCTGAGCAAGGAGTAGGTCTTGTCTATTACGTATTGGGTTTATGGAACGGTATCTGAGCTAATTTGAAACTCTTGTTTTATGTATCACCCCACCTCACCTTTCCCGTTAAGCAGCCATAGTGTGTTTTCTGCATGTGTGACTCTGTTCTGTTTTGTAATTCAGTTCAAGTGTAACGGTTTTTACATTCCCTCTATAAGTGACACCTTATGAGAAGTGTCCTTTTCTGTGTGACTTATTTCACTTAGAATCGTCTTACCTAAATCCACTCATCATGCTGCTACTAGCCTTATGACATTGATTTCATGGCTGAGTGATATTCCATTGTACATAAGGACCACAACTTTTTTATCCATTTTTCGCTTTCCTGGGATATTTAAGGTGGAAGGAAGTGGAGGTCCTTGTCAACAGAGCAGCCCTAAACTTTGGGGTGCTTGTGTCTTGCTGATTTTCAATTTTCCCACTTTATCCCCCCATGCGTGGAAGTGCCCTATGCTCTCTAAGCTGTGTTTTTTAGATGTTTCAGGACACACCGTACACTTCTCCAGAGTGGCTGTTGGCAATTTACATCCCGCCCATCAGTGTAGCAAGGCTCCCATTTCTCCATGGCCTGTCCTGCATTTCTGGTTTTGACAGTTTTTTCAGCATGGCCCTTTTGACCGATGGGAAGCGAGACTTCTTTGTAGCGCTGATTTGCCTTTCCAGGTTGCTTGGTTGGCCAAAAAGGGCGTATGCGTTTTTTCCTGAATATATTAAGGAAAAAACGCATACGCCCTTTTTGGCCAAGGGCATCATTGTCAACGTTTTGCCGCTTTTCATGTGCTTTAAAGGCGATTCGAATCTACCTCCTGAAATCTGTTTCCTGCAATTCTGCCTTGATTTCAAATCCTCTTCTTTGCCTTCCCTCAATATATTTGTGGACGAGAGTTATGATTTATAACTCTGCAGGTTTGTGAATTGCAGTGCCCTGAAGCTCCATTTTACAAGTCGGTTTTTTGGGAGCTGGCCGCAAAAGCGCCGGATGGCTTCAGGCCCTGTTCTGGTTCAGGGGGGCAGGCTGAGCCTGTGGTTAATTCTTCTTCCTGATGGGAAAATAGAGTGGCCTGTGCCTGTCCCAACACCAAGAGCTAGTCTCTCATTGGTTCCCCGTCTTCCCGTTCATCCTCAGGACAAATTGCAACCTGTACGGAACAGGAGGTTAAAGGTGCTGATGCTCCAAGTAGGGAGATTGCTAGTAAAGTGGCTGGAATGGCGAACCCGAGCACAAGGAGATGAGAAATGAGGTGCGTTTTAGAAACCTTTCCCCATCACACGGTGTACCATCTTCTGGGTTTCTCATGCATGTTTTCGATGTAGGAAGATGCCCTTGAACCTGGAGATTTGGGACCCATGTGATGGGTAGCACGCAGTATTACTTTAAAGGGTCTGCGTTTGCTCACCCAACCTCACCAAACCTCTCAGCCCCAAGAGTGTCCACCCTTATGTCTCATCCAGCTGTGGGTCTAGATATGGTCAATCCAGGTTGCATCACAGCCCCTGAACGAATTGTGTAAGAATTTCTCTCTCTTTCCCTGTCTTTGTTTCATGGGTTTTTAAAAGTAATTTATTTTTATAATGGGGTTTAGCTGCTTTTCACGGCTGTGTTTATGCCGCTTTACACCCACTTGACACACTAACAGAGAGATATCAATACATAGGTTTTAAGATTATTACTAGTCAGATATATTCTTGTGCGGTGAATCGGGCGTGTTGAGTCCAGTTCTCTGAGCAAGGAGTAGGTCTTGTCTATTACGTATTGGGTTTATGGAACGGTATCTGAGCTAATTTGAAACTCTTGTTTTATGTATCACCCCACCTCACCTTTCCCGTTAAGCAGCCATAGTGTGTTTTCTGCATGTGTGACTCTGTTCTGTTTTGTAATTCAGTTCAAGTGTAACGGTTTTTACATTCCCTCTATAAGTGACACCTTATGAGAAGTGTCCTTTTCTGTGTGACTTATTTCACTTAGAATCGTCTTACCTAAATCCACTCATCATGCTGCTACTAGCCTTATGACATTGATTTCATGGCTGAGTGATATTCCATTGTACATAAGGACCACAACTTTTTTATCCATTTTTCGCTTTCCTGGGATATTTAAGGTGGAAGGAAGTGGAGGTCCTTGTCAACAGAGCAGCCCTAAACTTTGGGGTGCTTGTGTCTTGCTGATTTTCAATTTTCCCACTTTATCCCCCCATGCGTGGAAGTGCCCTATGCTCTCTAAGCTGTGTTTTTTAGATGTTTCAGGACACACCGTACACTTCTCCAGAGTGGCTGTTGGCAATTTACATCCCGCCCATCAGTGTAGCAAGGCTCCCATTTCTCCATGGCCTGTCCTGCATTTCTGGTTTTGACAGTTTTTTCAGCATGGCCCTTTTGACCGATGGGAAGCGAGACTTCTTTGTAGCGCTGATTTGCCTTTCCAGGTTGCTTGGTTGGCCAAAAAGGGCGTATGCGTTTTTTCCTGAATATATTAAGGAAAAAACGCATACGCCCTTTTTGGCCAAGGGCATCATTGTCAACGTTTTGCCGCTTTTCATGTGCTTTAAAGGCGATTCGAATCTACCTCCTGAAATCTGTTTCCTGCAATTCTGCCTTGATTTCAAATCCTCTTCTTTGCCTTCCCTCAATATATTTGTGGACGAGAGTTATCATTTATAACTCTGCAGGTTTGTGAATTGCAGTGCCCTGAAGCTCCATTTTACAAGTCGCTTTTTTGGGAGCCGGCCGCAAAAGCGCAGGATGGCTTCAGGCCCTGTTCTGGTTCCGGGGGGCAGGCTGAGCCTGTGGTTAATTCTTCTTCCTGATGGGAAAATAGAGTGACCTGTGCCTGTCCCAACACCAAGAGCTAGTCTCTCATTGGTTCCCCGTCTTCCCGTTCATCCTCAGGACAAATTGCAACCTGTACGGAACAGGAGGTTAAAGGTGCTGATGCTCCAAGTAGGGAGATTGCTAGTAAAGTGGCTGGAATGGCGAACCCGAGCACAAGGAGATGAGAAATGAGGTGCGTTTTAGAAACCTTTCCCCATCACACGGTGTACCATCTTCTGGGTTTCTCATGCATGTTTTCGATGTAGGAAGATGCCCTTGAACCTGGAGATTTGGGACCCATGCGATGGGTAGCACGCAGTATTACTTTAAAGGGTCTGCGTTTGCTCACCCAACCTCACCAAACCTCTCAGCCCCAAGAGTATCCACCCTTATGTCTCATCCAGCTGTGGGTCTAGATATGGTCAATCCAGGTTGCATCACAGCTCCTGAACGAATTGTGTAAGAATTTCTCTCTCTTTCCCTGTCTTTGTTTCATGGGTTTTTAAAAGTAATTTATTTTTATAATGGGGTTTAGCTGCTTTTCACGGCTGTGTTTATGCCGCTTTACACCCACTTGACACACTAACAGAGAGATATCAATACATAGGTTTTAAGATTATTACTAGTCAGATATATTCTTGTGCGGTGAATCGGGAGTGTTGAGTCCAGTTCTCTGAGCAAGGAGTAGGTCTTGTCTATTACGTATTGGGTTTATGGAACGGTATCTGAGCTAATTTGAAACTCTTGTTTTATGTATCACCCCACCTCACCTTTCCCGTTAAGCAGCCATAGTGTGTTTTCTGCATGTGTGACTCTGTTCTGTTTTGTAATTCAGTTCAAGTGTAACGGTTTTTACATTCCCTCTATAAGTGACACCTTATGAGAAGTGTCCTTTTCTGTGTGACTTATTTCACTTAGAATCGTCTTACCTAAATCCACTCATCATGCTGCTACTAGCCTTATGACATTGATTTCATGGCTGAGTGATATTCCATTGTACATAAGGACCACAACTTTTTTATCCATTTTTCGCTTTCCTGGGATATTTAAGGTGGAAGGAAGTGGAGGTCCTTGTCAACAGAGCAGCCCTAAACTTTGGGGTGCTTGTGTCTTGCTGATTTTCAATTTTCCCACTTTATCCCCCCATGCGTGGAAGTGCCCTATGCTCTCTAAGCTGTGTTTTTTAGATGTTTCAGGACACACCGTACACTTCTCCAGAGTGGCTGTTGGCAATTTACATCCCGCCCATCAGTGTAGCAAGGCTCCCATTTCTCCATGGCCTGTCCTGCATTTCTGGTTTTGACACTTTTTTCAGCATGGCCCTTTTGACCGATGGGAAGCGAGACTTCTTTGTAGCGCTGATTTGCCTTTCCAGGTTGCTTGGTTGGCCAAAAAGGGCGTATGCGTTTTTTCCTGAATATATTCAGGAAAAAACGCATACGCCCTTTTTGGCCAAGGGCATCATTGTCAACGTTTTGCCGCTTTTCATGTGCTTTAAAGGCGATTCGAATCTACCTCCTGAAATCTGTTTCCTGCAATTCTGCCTTGATTTCAAATCCTCTTCTTTGCCTTCCCTCAATATATTTGTGGACGAGAGTTATCATTTATAACTCTGCAGGTTTGTGAATTGCAGTGCCCTGAAGCTCCATTTTACAAGTCGCTTTTTTGGGAGCCGGCCGCAAAAGCGCAGGATGGCTTCAGGCCCTGTTCTGGTTCCGGGAGGCAGGCTGAGCCTGTGGTTAATTTTTCTTCCTGATGGGAAAATAGAGTGACCTGTGCCTGTCCCAACACCAAGAGCTAGTCTCTCATTGGTTCCCCGTCTTCCCGTTCATCCTCAGGACAAATTGCAACCTGTACGGAACAGGAGGTTAAAGGTGCTGATGCTCCAAGTAGGGAGATTGCTAGTAAAGTGGCTGGAATGGCGAACCCGAGCACAAGGAGATGAGAAATGAGGTGCGTTTTAGAAACCTTTCCCCATCACACGGTGTACCATCTTCTGGGTTTCTCATGCATGTTTTCGATGTAGGAAGATGCCCTTGAACCTGGAGATTTGGGACCCATGCGATGGGTAGCACGCAGTATTACTTTAAAGGGTCTGCGTTTGCTCACCCAACCTCACCAAACCTCTCAGCCCCAAGAGTGTCCACCCTTATGTCTCATCCAGCTGTGGGTCTAGATATGGTCAATCCAGGTTGCATCACAGCTCCTGAACGAATTGCGTAAGAATTTCTCTCTCTTTCCCTGTCTTTGTTTCATGGGTTTTTAAAAGTAATTTATTTTTATAATGGGGTTTAGCTGCTTTTCACGGCTGTGTTTATGCCGCTTTACACCCACTTGACACACTAACAGAGAGATATCAATACATAGGTTTTAAGATTATTACTAGTCAGATATATTCTTGTGCGGTGAATCGGGAGTGTTGAGTCCAGTTCTCTGAGCAAGGAGTAGGTCTTGTCTATTACGTATTGGGTTTATGGAACGGTATCTGAGCTAATTTGAAACTCTTGTTTTATGTATCACCCCACCTCACCTTTCCCGTTAAGCAGCCATAGTGTGTTTTCTGCATGTGTGACTCTGTTCTGTTTTGTAATTCAGTTCAAGTGTAACGGTTTTTACATTCCCTCTATAAGTGACACCTTATGAGAAGTGTCCTTTTCTGTGTGACTTATTTCACTTAGAATCGTCTTACCTAAATCCACTCATCATGCTGCTACTAGCCTTATGACATTGATTTCATGGCTGAGTGATATTCCATTGTACATAAGGACCACAACTTTTTTATCCATTTTTCGCTTTCCTGGGATATTTAAGGTGGAAGGAAGTGGAGGTCCTTGTCAACAGAGCAGCCCTAAACTTTGGGGTGCTTGTGTCTTGCTGATTTTCAATTTTCCCACTTTATCCCCCCATGCGTGGAAGTGCCCTATGCTCTCTAAGCTGTGTTTTTTAGATGTTTCAGGACACACCGTACACTTCTCCAGAGTGGCTGTTGGCAATTTACATCCCGCCCATCAGTGTAGCAAGGCTCCCATTTCTCCATGGCCTGTCCTGCATTTCTGGTTTTGACACTTTTTTCAGCATGGCCCTTTTGACCGATGGGAAGCGAGACTTCTTTGTAGCGCTGATTTGCCTTTCCAGGTTGCTTGGTTGGCCAAAAAGGGCGTATGCGTTTTTTCCTGAATATATTCAGGAAAAAACGCATACGCCCTTTTTGGCCAAGGGCATCATTGTCAACGTTTTGCCGCTTTTCATGTGCTTTAAAGGCGATTCGAATGTACCTCCTGAAATCTGTTTCCTGCAATTCTGCCTTGATTTCAAATCCTCTTCTTTGCCTTCCCTCAATATATTTGTGGACGAGAGTTATCATTTATAACTCTGCAGGTTTGTGAATTGCAGTGCCCTGAAGCTCCATTTTACAAGTCGCTTTTTTGGGAGCCGGCCGCAAAAGCGCAGGATGGCTTCAGGCCCTGTTCTGGTTCCGGGGGGCAGGCTGAGCCTGTGGTTAATTCTTCTTCCTGATGGGAAAATAGAGTGACCTGTGCCTGTCCCAACACCAAGAGCTAGTCTCTCATTGGTTCCCCGTCTTCCCGTTCATCCTCAGGACAAATTGCAACCTGTACGGAACAGGAGGTTAAAGGTGCTGATGCTCCAAGTAGGGAGATTGCTAGTAAAGTGGCTGGAATGGCGAACCCGAGCACAAGGAGATGAGAAATGAGGTGCGTTTTAGAAACCTTTCCCCATCACACGGTGTACCATCTTCTGGGTTTCTCATGCATGTTTTCGATGTAGGAAGATGCCCTTGAACCTGGAGATTTGGGACCCATGCGATGGGTAGCACGCAGTATTACTTTAAAGGGTCTGCGTTTGCTCACCCAACCTCACCAAACCTCTCAGCCCCAAGAGTGTCCACCCTTATGTCTCATCCAGCTGTGGGTCTAGATATGGTCAATCCAGGTTGCATCACAGCTCCTGAACGAATTGTGTAAGAATTTCTCTCTCTTTCCCTGTCTTTGTTTCATGGGTTTTTAAAAGTAATTTATTTTTATAATGGGGTTTAGCTGCTTTTCACGGCTGTGTTTATGCCGCTTTACACCCACTTGACACACTAACAGAGAGATATCAATACATAGGTTTTAAGATTATTACTAGTCAGATATATTCTTGTGCGGTGAATCGGGAGTGTTGAGTCCAGTTCTCTGAGCAAGGAGTAGGTCTTGTCTATTACATATTGGGTTTATGGAACGGTATCTGAGCTAATTTGAAACTCTTGTTTTATGTATCACCCCACCTCACCTTTCCCGTTAAGCAGCCATAGTGTGTTTTCTGCATGTGTGACTCTGTTCTGTTTTGTAATTCAGTTCAAGTGTAACGGTTTTTACATTCCCTCTATAAGTGACACCTTATGAGAAGTGTCCTTTTCTGTGTGACTTATTTCACTTAGAATCGTCTTACCTAAATCCACTCATCATGCTGCTACTAGCCTTATGACATTGATTTCATGGCTGAGTGATATTCCATTGTACATAAGGACCACAACTTTTTTATCCATTTTTCGCTTTCCTGGGATATTTAAGGTGGAAGGAAGTGGAGGTCCTTGTCAACAGAGCAGCCCTAAACTTTGGGGTGCTTGTGTCTTGCTGATTTTCAATGTTCCCACTTTATCCCCCCATGCGTGGAAGTGCCCTATGCTCTCTAAGCTGTGTTTTTTAGATGTTTCAGGACACACCGTACACTTCTCCAGAGTGGCTGTTGGCAATTTACATCCCGCCCATCAGTGTAGCAAGGCTCCCATTTCTCCATGGCCTGTCCTGCATTTCTGGTTTTGACACTTTTTTCAGCATGGCCCTTTTGACCGATGGGAAGCGAGACTTCTTTGTAGCGCTGATTTGCCTTTCCAGGTTGCTTGGTTGGCCAAAAAGGGCGTATGCGTTTTTTCCTGAATATATTCAGGAAAAAACGCATACGCCCTTTTTGGCCAAGGGCATCATTGTCAACGTTTTGCCGCTTTTCATGTGCTTTAAAGGCGATTTGAATCTACCTCCTGAAATCTGTTTCCTGCAATTCTGCCTTGATTTCAAATCCTCTTCTTTGCCTTCCCTCAATATATTTGTGGACGAGAGTTATCATTTATAACTCTGCAGGTTTGTGAATTGCAGTGCCCTGAAGCTCCATTTTACAAGTCGCTTTTTTGGGAGCTGGCCGCAAAAGCGCCGGATGGCTTCAGGCCCTGTTCTGGTTCTGGGGGGCAGGCTGAGCCTGTGGTTAATTCTTCTTCCTGATGGGAAAATAGAGTGACCTGTGCCTGTCCCAACACCAAGAGCTAGTCTCTCATTGGTTCCCCGTCTTCCCGTTCATCCTCAGGACAAATTGCAACCTGTACGGAACAGGAGGTTAAAGGTGCTGATGCTCCAAGTAGGGAGATTGCTAGTAAAGTGGCTGGAATGGCGAACCCGAGCACAAGGAGATGAGAAATGAGGTGCGTTTTAGAAACCTTTCCCCATCACACGGTGTACCATCCTCTGGGTTTCTCATGCATGTTTTCGATGTAGGAAGATGCCCTTGAACCTGGAGATTTGGGACCCATGCGATGGGTAGCACGCAGTATTACTTTAAAGGGTCTGCGTTTGCTCACCCAACCTCACCAAACCTCTCAGCCCCACGAGTATCCACCCTTATGTCTCATCCAGCTGTGGGTCTAGATATGGTCAATCCAGGTTGCATCACAGCCCCTGAACGAATTGTGTAAGAATTTCTCTCTCTTTCCCTGTCTTTGTTTCATGGGTTTTTAAAAGTAATTTATTTTTATAATGGGGTTTAGCTGCTTTTCACGGCTGTGTTTAGGCCGCTTTACACCCACTTGACACACTAACAGAGAGATATCAATACATAGGTTTTAAGATTATTACTAGTCAGATATATTCTTGTGCGGTGAATCGGGCGTGTTGAGTCCAGTTCTCTGAGCAAGGAGTAGGTCTTGTCTATTCCATATTGGGTTTATGGAACGGTATCTGAGCTAATTTGAAACTCTTGTTTTATGTATCACCCCACCTCACCTTTCCCGTTAAGCAGCCATAGTGTGTTTTCTGCATGTGTGACTCTGTTCTGTTTTGTAATTCAGTTCAAGTGTAACGGTTTTTACATTCCCTCTATAAGTGACACCTTATGAGAAGTGTCCTTTTCTGTGTGACTTATTTCACTTAGAATCGTCTTACCTAAATCCACTCATCATGCTGCTACTAGCCTTATGACATTGATTTCATGGCTGAGTGATATTCCATTGTACATAAGGACCACAACTTTTTTATCCATTTTTCGCTTTCCTGGGATATTTAAGGTGGAAGGAAGAGGAGGTCCTTGTCAACAGAGCAGCCCTAAACTTTGGGGTGCTTGTGTCTTGCTGATTTTCAATTTTCCCACTTTATCCCCCTATGCGTGGAAGTGCCCTATGCTCTCTAAGCTGTGTTTTTTAGATGTTTCAGGACACACCGTACACTTCTCCAGAGTGGCTGTTGGCAATTTACATCCCGCCCATCAGTGTAGCAAGGCTCCCATTTCTCCATGGCCTGTCCTGCATTTCTGGTTTTGACACTTTTTTCAGCATGGCCCTTTTGACCGATGGGAAGCGAGACTTCTTTGTAGCGCTGATTTGCCTTTCCAGGTTGCTTGGTTGGCCAAAAAGGGCGTATGCGTTTTTTCCTGAATATATTCAGGAAAAAACGCATACGCCCTTTTTGGCCAAGGGCATCATTGTCAACGTTTTGCCGCTTTTCATGTGCTTTAAAGGCGATTCGAATCTACCTCCTGAAATCTGTTTCCTGCAATTCTGCCTTGATTTCAAATCCTCTTCTTTGCCTTCCCTCAATATATTTGTGGACGAGAGTTATCATTTATAACTCTGCAGGTTTGTGAATTGCAGTGCCCTGAAGCTCCATTTTACAAGTCGGTTTTTTGGGAGCTGGCCGCAAAAGCGCAGGATGGCTTCAGGCCCTGTTCTGGTTCAGGGGGGCAGGCTGAGCCTGTGGTTAATTCTTCTTCCTGATGGGAAAATAGAGTGGCCTGTGCCTGTCCCAACACCAAGAGCTAGTCTCTCATTGGTTCCCCGTCTTCCCGTTCATCCTCAGGACAAATTGCAACCTGTACGGAACAGGAGGTTAAAGGTGCTGATGCTCCAAGTAGGGAGATTGCTAGTAAAGTGGCTGGAATGGCGAACCCGAGCACAAGGAGATGAGAAATGAGGTGCGTTTTAGAAACCTTTCCCCATCACACGGTGTACCATCTTCTGGGTTTCTCATGCATGTTTTCGATGTAGGAAGATGCCCTTGAACCTGGAGATTTGGGACCCATGCGATGGGTAGCACGCAGTATTACTTTAAAGGGTCTGCGTTTGCTCACCCAACCTCACCAAACCTCTCAGCCCCAAGAGTGTCCACCCTTATGTCTCATCCAGCTGTGGGTCTAGATATGGTCAATCCAGGTTGCATCACAGCCCCTGAACGAATTGTGTAAGAATTTCTCTCTCTTTCCCTGTCTTTGTTTCATGGGTTTTTAAAAGTAATTTATTTTTATAATGGGGTTTAGCTGCTTTTCACGGCTGTGTTTATGCCGCTTTACACCCACTTGACACACTAACAGAGAGATATCAATACATAGGTTTTAAGATTATTACTAGTCAGATATATTCTTGTGCGGTGAATCGGGCGTGTTGAGTCCAGTTCTCTGAGCAAGGAGTAGGTCTTGTCTATTCCATATTGGGTTTATGGAACGGTATCTGAGCTAATTTGAAACTCTTGTTTTATGTATCACCCCACCTCACCTTTCCCGTTAAGCAGCCATAGTGTGTTTTCTGCATGTGTGACTCTGTTCTGTTTTGTAATTCAGTTCAAGTGTAACGGTTTTTACATTCCCTCTATAAGTGACACCTTATGAGAAGTGTCCTTTTCTGTGTGACTTATTTCACTTAGAATCGTCTTACCTAAATCCACTCATCATGCTGCTACTAGCCTTATGACATTGATTTCATGGCTGAGTGATATTCCATTGTACATAAGGACCACAACTTTTTTATCCATTTTTCGCTTTCCTGGAATATTTAAGGTGGAAGGAAGAGGAGGTCCTTGTCAACAGAGCAGCCCTAAACTTTGGGGTGCTTGTGTCTTGCTGATTTTCAATTTTCCCACTTTATCCCCCCATGCGTGGAAGTGCCCTATGCTCTCTAAGCTGTGTTTTTTAGATGTTTCAGGACACACCGTACACTTCTCCAGAGTGGCTGTTGGCAATTTACATCCCGCCCATCAGTGTAGCAAGGCTCCCATTTCTCCATGGCCTGTCCTGCATTTCTGGTTTTGACAGTTTTTTCAGCATGGCCCTTTTCACCGATGGGAAGCGAGACTTCTTTGTAGCGCTGATTTGCCTTTCCAGGTTGCTTGGTTGGCCAAAAAGGGCGTATGCGTTTTTTCCTGAATATATTCAGGAAAAAACGCATACGCCCTTTTTGGCCAAGGGCATCATTGTCAACGTTTTGCCGCTTTTCATGTGCTTTAAAGGCGATTCGAATCTACCTCCTGAAATCTGTTTCCTGCAATTCTGCCTTGATTTCAAATCCTCTTCTTTGCCTTCCCTCAATATATTTGTGGACGAGAGTTATCATTTATAACTCTGCAGGTTTGTGAATTGCAGTGCCCTGAAGCTCCATTTTACAAGTCGCTTTTTTGGGAGCCGGCCGCAAAAGCGCAGGATGGCTTCAGGCCCTGTTCTGGTTCAGGGGGGCAGGCTGAGCCTGTGGTTAATTCTTCTTCCTGATGGGAAAATAGAGTGACCTGTGCCTGTCCCAACACCAAGAGCTAGTCTCTCATTGGTTCCCCGTCTTCCCGTTCATCCTCAGGACAAATTGCAACCTGTACGGAACAGGAGGTTAAAGGTGCTGATGCTCCAAGTAGGGAGATTGCTAGTAAAGTGGCTGGAATGGCGAACCCGAGCACAAGGAGATGAGAAATGAGGTGCGTTTTAGAAACCTTTCCCCATCACACGGTGTACCATCTTCTGGGTTTCTCATGCATGTTTTCGATGTAGGAAGATGCCCTTGAACCTGGAGATTTGGGACCCATGCGATGGGTAGCACGCAGTATTACTTTAAAGGGTCTGCGTTTGCTCACCCAACCTCACCAGACCTCTCAGCCCCAAGAGTGTCCACCCTTATGTCTCATCCAGCTGTGGGTCTAGATATGGTCAATCCAGGTTGCATCACAGCCCCTGAACGAATTGTGTAAGAATTTCTCTCTCTTTCCCTGTCTTTGTTTCATGGGTTTTTAAAAGTAATTTATTTTTATAATGGGGTTTAGCTGCTTTTCACGGCTGTGTTTAGGCCGCTTTACACCCACTTGACACACTAACAGAGAGATATCAATACATAGGTTTTAAGATTATTACTAGTCAGATATATTCTTGTGCGGTGAATCGGGCGTGTTGTGTCCAGTTCTCTGAGCAAGGAGTAGGTCTTGTCTATTCCATATTGGGTTTATGGAACGGTATCTGAGCTAATTTGAAACTCTTGTTTTATGTATCACCCCACCTCACCTTTCCCGTTAAGCAGCCATAGTGTGTTTTCTGCATGTGTGACTCTGTTCTGTTTTGTAATTCAGTTCAAGTGTAACGGTTTTTACATTCCCTCTATAAGTGACACCTTATGAGAAGTGTCCTTTTCTGTGTGACTTATTTCACTTAGAATCGTCTTACCTAAATCCACTCATCATGCTGCTACTAGCCTTATGACATTGATTTCATGGCTGAGTGATATTCCATTGTACATAAGGACCACAACTTTTTTATCCATTTTTCGCTTTCCTGGGATATT
Source organism: Balaenoptera physalus (assembly GCF_965194825.1). Lineage (NCBI taxonomy): Eukaryota > Metazoa > Chordata > Mammalia > Artiodactyla > Balaenopteridae > Balaenoptera > Balaenoptera physalus. The sequence continues at coordinate 823,147 of NW_028126360.1, read as the reverse complement.
TAAGGTGGAAGGAAGTGGAGGTCCTTGTCAACAGAGCAGCCCTAAACTTTGGGGTGCTTGTGTCTTGCTGATTTTCAATTTTCCCACTTTATCCCCCCATGCGTGGAAGTGCCCTATGCTCTCTAAGCTGTGTTTTTTAGATGTTTCAGGACACACCGTACACTTCTCCAGAGTGGCTGTTGGCAATTTACATCCCGCCCATCAGTGTAGCAAGGCTCCCATTTCTCCATGGCCTGTCCTGCATTTCTGGTTTTGACACTTTTTTCAGCATGGCCCTTTTGACCGATGGGAAGCGAGACTTCTTTGTAGCGCTGATTTGCCTTTCCAGGTTGCTTGGTTGGCCAAAAAGGGCGTATGCGTTTTTTCCTGAATATATTCAGGAAAAAACGCATACGCCCTTTTTGGCCAAGGGCATCATTGTCAACGTTTTGCCGCTTTTCATGTGCTTTAAAGGCGATTCGAATCTACCTCCTGAAATCTGTTTCCTGCAATTCTGCCTTGATTTCAAATCCTCTTCTTTGCCTTCCCTCAATATATTTGTGGACGAGAGTTATCATTTATAACTCTGCAGGTTTGTGAATTGCAGTGCCCTGAAGCTCCATTTTACAAGTCGGTTTTTTGGGAGCCGGCCGCAAAAGCGCAGGATGGCTTCAGGCCCTGTTCTGGTTCAGGGGGGCAGGCTGAGCCTCTGGTTAATTCTTCTTCCTGATGGGAAAATAGAGTGGCCTGTGCCTGTCCCAACACCAAGAGCTAGTCTCTCATTGGTTCCCCGTCTTCCCGTTCATCCTCAGGACAAATTGCAACCTGTACGGAACAGGAGGTTAAAGGTGCTGATGCTCCAAGTAGGGAGATTCATAGTAAAGTGGCTGGAATGGCGAACCCGAGCACAAGGAGATGAGAAATGAGGTGCGTTTTAGAAACCTTTCCCCATCACACGGTGTACCATCTTCTGGGTTTCTCATGCATGTTTTCGATGTAGGAAGATGCCCTTGAACCTGGAGATTTGGGACCCATGCGATGGGTAGCACGCAGTATTACTTTAAAGGGTCTGCGTTTGCTCACCCAACCTCACCAAACCTCTCAGCCCCAAGAGTGTCCACCCTTATGTCTCATCCAGCTGTGGGTCTAGATATGGTCAATCCAGGTTGCATCACAGCCCCTGAACGAATTGTGTAAGAATTTCTCTCTCTTTCCCTGTCTTTGTTTCATGGGTTTTTAAAAGTAATTTATTTTTATAATGGGGTTTAGCTGCTTTTCACGGCTGTGTTTATGCCGCTTTACACCCACTTGACACACTAACAGAGAGATATCAATACATAGGTTTTAAGATTATTACTAGTCAGATATATTCTTGTGCGGTGAATCGGGCGTGTTGAGTCCAGTTCTCTGAGCAAGGAGTAGGTCTTGTCTATTCCATATTGGGTTTATGGAACGGTATCTGAGCTAATTTGAAACTCTTGTTTTATGTATCACCCCACCTCACCTTTCCCGTTAAGCAGCCATAGTGTGTTTTCTGCATGTGTGACTCTGTTCTGTTTTGTAATTCAGTTCAAGTGTAACGGTTTTTACATTCCCTCTATAAGTGACACCTTATGAGAAGTGTCCTTTTCTGTGTGACTTATTTCACTTAGAATCGTCTTACCTAAATCCACTCATCATGCTGCTACTAGCCTTATGACATTGATTTCATGGCTGAGTGATATTCCATTGTACATAAGGACCACAACTTTTTTATCCATTTTTCGCTTTCCTGGGATATTTAAGGTGGAAGGAAGAGGAGGTCCTTGTCAACAGAGCAGCCCTAAACTTTGGGGTGCTTGTGTCTTGCTGATTTTCAATTTTCCCACTTTATCCCCCCATGCGTGGAAGTGCCCTATGCTCTCTAAGCTGTGTTTTTTAGATGTTTCAGGACACACCGTACACTTCTCCAGAGTGGCTGTTGGCAATTTACATCCCGCCCATCAGTGTAGCAAGGCTCCCATTTCTCCATGGCCTGTCCTGCATTTCTGGTTTTGACACTTTTTTCAGCATGGCCCTTTTGACCGATGGGAAGCGAGACTTCTTTGTAGCGCTGATTTGCCTTTCCAGGTTGCTTGGTTGGCCAAAAAGGGCGTATGCGTTTTTTCCTGAATATATTCAGGAAAAAACGCATACGCCCTTTTTGGCCAAGGGCATCATTGTCAACGTTTTGCCGCTTTTCATGTGCTTTAAAGGCGATTCGAATCTACCTCCTGAAATCTGTTTCCTGCAATTCTGCCTTGATTTCAAATCCTCTTCTTTGCCTTCCCTCAATATATTTGTGGACGAGAGTTATCATTTATAACTCTGCAGGTTTGTGAATTGCAGTGCCCTGAAGCTCCATTTTACAAGTCGGTTTTTTGGGAGCTGGCCGCAAAAGCGCAGGATGGCTTCAGACCCTGTTCTGGTTCAGGGGGGCAGGCTGAGCCTGTGGTTAATTCTTCTTCCTGATGGGAAAATAGAGTGGCCTGTGCCTGTCCCAACACCAAGAGCTAGTCTCTCATTGGTTCCCCGTCTTCCCGTTCATCCTCAGGACAAATTGCAACCTGTACGGAACAGGAGGTTAAAGGTGCTGATGCTCCAAGTAGGGAGATTGCTAGTAAAGTGGCTGGAATGGCGAACCCGAGCACAAGGAGATGAGAAATGAGGTGCGTTTTAGAAACCTTTCCCCATCACACGGTGTACCATCTTCTGGGTTTCTCATGCATGTTTTCGATGTAGGAAGATGCCCTTGAACCTGGAGATTTGGGACCCATGCGATGGGTAGCACGCAGTATTACTTTAAAGGGTCTGCGTTTGCTCACCCAACCTCACCAGACCTCTCAGCCCCAAGAGTGTCCACCCTTATGTCTCATCCAGCTGTGGGTCTAGATATGGTCAATCCAGGTTGCATCACAGCCCCTGAACGAATTGTGTAAGAATTTCTCTCTGTTTCCCTGTCTTTGTTTCATGGGTTTTTAAAAGTAATTTATTTTTATAATGGGGTTTAGCTGCTTTTCACGGCTGTGTTTAGGCCGCTTTACACCCACTTGACACACTAACAGAGAGATATCAATACATAGGTTTTAAGATTATTACTAGTCAGATATATTCTTGTGCGGTGAATCGGGCGTGTTGTGTCCAGTTCTCTGAGCAAGGAGTAGGTCTTGTCTATTCCATATTGGGTTTATGGAACGGTATCTGAGCTAATTTGAAACTCTTGTTTTATGTATCACCCCACCTCACCTTTCCCGTTAAGCAGCCATAGTGTGTTTTCTGCATGTGTGACTCTGTTCTGTTTTGTAATTCAGTTCAAGTGTAACGGTTTTTACATTCCCTCTATAAGTGACACCTTATGAGAAGTGTCCTTTTCTGTGTGACTTATTTCACTTAGAATCGTCTTACCTAAATCCACTCATCATGCTGCTACTAGCCTTATGACATTGATTTCATGGCTGAGTGATATTCCATTGTACATAAGGACCACAACTTTTTTATCCATTTTTCGCTTTCCTGGGATATTTAAGGTGGAAGGAAGAGGAGGTCCTTGTCAACAGAGCAGCCCTAAACTTTGGGGTGCTTGTGTCTTGCTGATTTTCAATTTTCCCACTTTATCCCCCCATGCGTGGAAGTGCCCTATGCTCTCTAAGCTGTGTTTTTTAGATGTTTCAGGACACACCGTACACTTCTCCAGAGTGGCTGTTGGCAATTTACATCCCGCCCATCAGTGTAGCAAGGCTCCCATTTCTCCATGGCCTGTCCTGCATTTCTGGTTTTGACACTTTTTTCAGCATGGCCCTTTTGACCGATGGGAAGCGAGACTTCTTTGTAGCGCTGATTTGCCTTTCCAGGTTGCTTGGTTGGCCAAAAAGGGCGTATGCGTTTTTTCCTGAATATATTCAGGAAAAAACGCATACGCCCTTTTTGGCCAAGGGCATCATTGTCAACGTTTTGCCGCTTTTCATGTGCTTTAAAGGCGATTCGAATGTACCTCCTGAAATCTGTTTCCTGCAATTCTGCCTTGATTTCAAATCCTCTTCTTTGCCTTCCCTCAATATATTTGTGGACGAGAGTTATCATTTATAACTCTGCAGGTTTGTGAATTGCAGTGCCCTGAAGCTCCATTTTACAAGTCGGTTTTTTGGGAGCTGGCCGCAAAAGCGCAGGATGGCTTCAGGCCCTGTTCTGGTTCAGGGGGGCAGGCTGAGCCTGTGGTTAATTCTTCTTCCTGATGGGAAAATAGAGTGGCCTGTGCCTGTCCCAACACCAAGAGCTAGTCTCTCATTGGTTCCCCGTCTTCCCGTTCATCCTCAGGACAAATTGCAACCTGTACGGAACAGGAGGTTAAAGGTGCTGATGCTCCAAGTAGGGAGATTGCTAGTAAAGTGGCTGGAATGGCGAACCCGAGCACAAGGAGATGAGAAATGAGGTGCGTTTTAGAAACCTTTCCCCATCACACGGTGTACCATCTTCTGGGTTTCTCATGCATGTTTTCGATGTAGGAAGATGCCCTTGAACCTGGAGATTTGGGACCCATGCGATGGGTAGCACGCAGTATTACTTTAAAGGGTCTGCGTTTGCTCACCCAACCTCACCAAACCTCTCAGCCCCAAGAGTGTCCACCCTTATGTCTCATCCAGCTGTGGGTCTAGATATGGTCAATCCAGGTTGCATCACAGCCCCTGAACGAATTGTGTAAGAATTTCTCTCTCTTTCCCTGTCTTTGTTTCATGGGTTTTTAAAAGTAATTTATTTTTATAATGGGGTTTAGCTGCTTTTCACGGCTGTGTTTATGCCGCTTTACACCCACTTGACACACTAACAGAGAGATATCAATACATAGGTTTTAAGATTATTACTAGTCAGATATATTCTTGTGCGGTGAATCGGGCGTGTTGTGTCCAGTTCTCTGAGCAAGGAGTAGGTCTTGTCTATTCCATATTGGGTTTATGGAACGGTATCTGAGCTAATTTGAAACTCTTGTTTTATGTATCACCCCACCTCACCTTTCCCGTTAAGCAGCCATAGTGTGTTTTCTGCATGTGTGACTCTGTTCTGTTTTGTAATTCAGTTCAAGTGTAACGGTTTTTACATTCCCTCTATAAGTGACACCTTATGAGAAGTGTCCTTTTCTGTGTGACTTATTTCACTTAGAATCGTCTTACCTAAATCCACTCATCATGCTGCTACTAGCCTTATGACATTGATTTCATGGCTGAGTGATATTCCATTGTACATAAGGACCACAACTTTTTTATCCATTTTTCGCTTTCCTGGGATATTTAAGGTGGAAGGAAGAGGAGGTCCTTGTCAACAGAGCAGCCCTAAACTTTGGGGTGCTTGTGTCTTGCTGATTTTCAATTTTCCCACTTTATCCCCCCATGCGTGGAAGTGCCCTATGCTCTCTAAGCTGTGTTTTTTAGATGTTTCAGGACACACCGTACACTTCTCCAGAGTGGCTGTTGGCAATTTACATCCCGCCCATCAGTGTAGCAAGGCTCCCATTTCTCCATGGCCTGTCCTGCATTTCTGGTTTTGACACTTTTTTCAGCATGGCCCTTTTGACCGATGGGAAGCGAGACTTCTTTGTAGCGCTGATTTGCCTTTCCAGGTTGCTTGGTTGGCCAAAAAGGGCGTATGCGTTTTTTCCTGAATATATTCAGGAAAAAACGCATACGCCCTTTTTGGCCAAGGGCATCATTGTCAACGTTTTGCCGCTTTTCATGTGCTTTAAAGGCGATTCGAATCTACCTCCTGAAATCTGTTTCCTGCAATTCTGCCTTGATTTCAAATCCTCTTCTTTGCCTTCCCTCAATATATTTGTGGACGAGAGTTATCATTTATAACTCTGCAGGTTTGTGAATTGCAGTGCCCTGAAGCTCCATTTTACAAGTCGGTTTTTTGGGAGCTGGCCGCAAAAGCGCAGGATGGCTTCAGACCCTGTTCTGGTTCAGGGGGGCAGGCTGAGCCTGTGGTTAATTCTTCTTCCTGATGGGAAAATAGAGTGGCCTGTGCCTGTCCCAACACCAAGAGCTAGTCTCTCATTGGTTCCCCGTCTTCCCGTTCATCCTCAGGACAAATTGCAACCTGTACGGAACAGGAGGTTAAAGGTGCTGATGCTCCAAGTAGGGAGATTGCTAGTAAAGTGGCTGGAATGGCGAACCCGAGCACAAGGAGATGAGAAATGAGGTGCGTTTTAGAAACCTTTCCCCATCACACGGTGTACCATCTTCTGGGTTTCTCATGCATGTTTTCGATGTAGGAAGATGCCCTTGAACCTGGAGATTTGGGACCCATGCGATGGGTAGCACGCAGTATTACTTTAAAGGGTCTGCGTTTGCTCACCCAACCTCACCAGACCTCTCAGCCCCAAGAGTGTCCACCCTTATGTCTCATCCAGCTGTGGGTCTAGATATGGTCAATCCAGGTTGCATCACAGCCCCTGAACGAATTGTGTAAGAATTTCTCTCTGTTTCCCTGTCTTTGTTTCATGGGTTTTTAAAAGTAATTTATTTTTATAATGGGGTTTAGCTGCTTTTCACGGCTGTGTTTAGGCCGCTTTACACCCACTTGACACACTAACAGAGAGATATCAATACATAGGTTTTAAGATTATTACTAGTCAGATATATTCTTGTGCGGTGAATCGGGCGTGTTGTGTCCAGTTCTCTGAGCAAGGAGTAGGTCTTGTCTATTCCATATTGGGTTTATGGAACGGTATCTGAGCTAATTTGAAACTCTTGTTTTATGTATCACCCCACCTCACCTTTCCCGTTAAGCAGCCATAGTGTGTTTTCTGCATGTGTGACTCTGTTCTGTTTTGTAATTCAGTTCAAGTGTAACGGTTTTTACATTCCCTCTATAAGTGACACCTTATGAGAAGTGTCCTTTTCTGTGTGACTTATTTCACTTAGAATCGTCTTACCTAAATCCACTCATCATGCTGCTACTAGCCTTATGACATTGATTTCATGGCTGAGTGATATTCCATTGTACATAAGGACCACAACTTTTTTATCCATTTTTCGCTTTCCTGGGATATTTAAGGTGGAAGGAAGAGGAGGTCCTTGTCAACAGAGCAGCCCTAAACTTTGGGGTGCTTGTGTCTTGCTGATTTTCAATTTTCCCACTTTATCCCCCCATGCGTGGAAGTGCCCTATGCTCTCTAAGCTGTGTTTTTTAGATGTTTCAGGACACACCGTACACTTCTCCAGAGTGGCTGTTGGCAATTTACATCCCGCCCATCAGTGTAGCAAGGCTCCCATTTCTCCATGGCCTGTCCTGCATTTCTGGTTTTGACACTTTTTTCAGCATGGCCCTTTTGACCGATGGGAAGCGAGACTTCTTTGTAGCGCTGATTTGCCTTTCCAGGTTGCTTGGTTGGCCAAAAAGGGCGTATGCGTTTTTTCCTGAATATATTCAGGAAAAAACGCATACGCCCTTTTTGGCCAAGGGCATCATTGTCAACGTTTTGCCGCTTTTCATGTGCTTTAAAGGCGATTCGAATGTACCTCCTGAAATCTGTTTCCTGCAATTCTGCCTTGATTTCAAATCCTCTTCTTTGCCTTCCCTCAATATATTTGTGGACGAGAGTTATCATTTATAACTCTGCAGGTTTGTGAATTGCAGTGCCCTGAAGCTCCATTTTACAAGTCGGTTTTTTGGGAGCTGGCCGCAAAAGCGCAGGATGGCTTCAGGCCCTGTTCTGGTTCAGGGGGGCAGGCTGAGCCTGTGGTTAATTCTTCTTCCTGATGGGAAAATAGAGTGGCCTGTGCCTGTCCCAACACCAAGAGCTAGTCTCTCATTGGTTCCCCGTCTTCCCGTTCATCCTCAGGACAAATTGCAACCTGTACGGAACAGGAGGTTAAAGGTGCTGATGCTCCAAGTAGGGAGATTGCTAGTAAAGTGGCTGGAATGGCGAACCCGAGCACAAGGAGATGAGAAATGAGGTGCGTTTTAGAAACCTTTCCCCATCACACGGTGTACCATCTTCTGGGTTTCTCATGCATGTTTTCGATGTAGGAAGATGCCCTTGAACCTGGAGATTTGGGACCCATGCGATGGGTAGCACGCAGTATTACTTTAAAGGGTCTGCGTTTGCTCACCCAACCTCACCAAACCTCTCAGCCCCAAGAGTGTCCACCCTTATGTCTCATCCAGCTGTGGGTCTAGATATGGTCAATCCAGGTTGCATCACAGCCCCTGAACGAATTGTGTAAGAATTTCTCTCTCTTTCCCTGTCTTTGTTTCATGGGTTTTTAAAAGTAATTTATTTTTATAATGGGGTTTAGCTGCTTTTCACGGCTGTGTTTATGCCGCTTTACACCCACTTGACACACTAACAGAGAGATATCAATACATAGGTTTTAAGATTATTACTAGTCAGATATATTCTTGTGCGGTGAATCGGGCGTGTTGTGTCCAGTTCTCTGAGCAAGGAGTAGGTCTTGTCTATTCCATATTGGGTTTATGGAACGGTATCTGAGCTAATTTGAAACTCTTGTTTTATGTATCACCCCACCTCACCTTTCCCGTTAAGCAGCCATAGTGTGTTTTCTGCATGTGTGACTCTGTTCTGTTTTGTAATTCAGTTCAAGTGTAACGGTTTTTACATTCCCTCTATAAGTGACACCTTATGAGAAGTGTCCTTTTCTGTGTGACTTATTTCACTTAGAATCGTCTTACCTAAATCCACTCATCATGCTGCTACTAGCCTTATGACATTGATTTCATGGCTGAGTGATATTCCATTGTACATAAGGACCACAACTTTTTTATCCATTTTTCGCTTTCCTGGGATATTTAAGGTGGAAGGAAGAGGAGGTCCTTGTCAACAGAGCAGCCCTAAACTTTGGGGTGCTTGTGTCTTGCTGATTTTCAATTTTCCCACTTTATCCCCCCATGCGTGGAAGTGCCCTATGCTCTCTAAGCTGTGTTTTTTAGATGTTTCAGGACACACCGTACACTTCTCCAGAGTGGCTGTTGGCAATTTACATCCCGCCCATCAGTGTAGCAAGGCTCCCATTTCTCCATGGCCTGTCCTGCATTTCTGGTTTTGACACTTTTTTCAGCATGGCCCTTTTGACCGATGGGAAGCGAGACTTCTTTGTAGCGCTGATTTGCCTTTCCAGGTTGCTTGGTTGGCCAAAAAGGGCGTATGCGTTTTTTCCTGAATATATTCAGGAAAAAACGCATACGCCCTTTTTGGCCAAGGGCATCATTGTCAACGTTTTGCCGCTTTTCATGTGCTTTAAAGGCGATTCGAATCTACCTCCTGAAATCTGTTTCCTGCAATTCTGCCTTGATTTCAAATCCTCTTCTTTGCCTTCCCTCAATATATTTGTGGACGAGAGTTATCATTTATAACTCTGCAGGTTTGTGAATTGCAGTGCCCTGAAGCTCCATTTTACAAGTCGCTTTTTTGGGAGCCGGCCGCAAAAGCGCAGGATGGCTTCAGGCCCTGTTCTGGTTCAGGGGGGCAGGCTGAGCCTGTGGTTAATTCTTCTTCCTGATGGGAAAATAGAGTGACCTGTGCCTGTCCCAACACCAAGAGCTAGTCTCTCATTGGTTCCCCGTCTTCCCGTTCATCCTCAGGACAAATTGCAACCTGTACGGAACAGGAGGTTAAAGGTGCTGATGCTCCAAGTAGGGAGATTGCTAGTAAAGTGGCTGGAATGGCGAACCCGAGCACAAGGAGATGAGAAATGAGGTGCGTTTTAGAAACCTTTCCCCATCACACGGTGTACCATCCTCTGGGTTTCTCATGCATGTTTTCGATGTAGGAAGATGCCCTTGAACCTGGAGATTTGGGACCCATGCGATGGGTAGCACGCAGTATTACTTTAAAGGGTCTGCGTTTGCTCACCCAACCTCACCAAACCTCTCAGCCCCAAGAGTATCCACCCTTATGTCTCATCCAGCTGTGGGTCTAGATATGGTCAATCCAGGTTGCATCACAGCCCCTGAACGAATTGTGTAAGAATTTCTCTCTCTTTCCCTGTCTTTGTTTCATGGGTTTTTAAAAGTAATTTATTTTTATAATGGGGTTTAGCTGCTTTTCACGGCTGTGTTTAGGCCGCTTTACACCCACTTGACACACTAACAGAGAGATATCAATACATAGGTTTTAAGATTATTACTAGTCAGATATATTCTTGTGCGGTGAATCGGGCGTGTTGAGTCCAGTTCTCTGAGCAAGGAGTAGGTCTTGTCTATTCCATATTGGGTTTATGGAACGGTATCTGAGCTAATTTGAAACTCTTGTTTTATGTATCACCCCACCTCACCTTTCCCGTTAAGCAGCCATAGTGTGTTTTCTGCATGTGTGACTCTGTTCTGTTTTGTAATTCAGTTCAAGTGTAACGGTTTTTACATTCCCTCTATAAGTGACACCTTATGAGAAGTGTCCTTTTCTGTGTGACTTATTTCACTTAGAATCGTCTTACCTAAATCCACTCATCATGCTGCTACTAGCCTTATGACATTGATTTCATGGCTGAGTGATATTCCATTGTACATAAGGACCACAACTTTTTTATCCATTTTTCGCTTTCCTGGGATATTTAAGGTGGAAGGAAGTGGAGGTCCTTGTCAACAGAGCAGCCCTAAACTTTGGGGTGCTTGTGTCTTGCTGATTTTCAATTTTCCCACTTTATCCCCCCATGCGTGGAAGTGCCCTATGCTCTCTAAGCTGTGTTTTTTAGATGTTTCAGGACACACCGTACACTTCTCCAGAGTGGCTGTTGGCAATTTACATCCCGCCCATCAGTGTAGCAAGGCTCCCATTTCTCCATGGCCTGTCCTGCATTTCTGGTTTTGACACTTTTTTCAGCATGGCCCTTTTGACCGATGGGAAGCGAGACTTCTTTGTAGCGCTGATTTGCCTTTCCAGGTTGCTTGGTTGGCCAAAAAGGGCGTATGCGTTTTTTCCTGAATATATTCAGGAAAAAACGCATACGCCCTTTTTGGCCAAGGGCATCATTGTCAACGTTTTGCCGCTTTTCATGTGCTTTAAAGGCGATTCGAATCTACCTCCTGAAATCTGTTTCCTGCAATTCTGCCTTGATTTCAAATCCTCTTCTTTGCCTTCCCTCAATATATTTGTGGACGAGAGTTATCATTTATAACTCTGCAGGTTTGTGAATTGCAGTGCCCTGAAGCTCCATTTTACAAGTCGCTTTTTTGGGAGCCGGCCGCAAAAGCGCAGGATGGCTTCAGGCCCTGTTCTGGTTCCGGGGGGCAGGCTGAGCCTGTGGTTAATTCTTCCTCCTGATGGGAAAATAGAGTGACCTGTGCCTGTCCCAACACCAAGAGCTAGTCTCTCATTGGTTCCCCGTCTTCCCGTTCATCCTCAGGACAAATTGCAACCTGTACGGAACAGGAGGTTAAAGGTGCTGATGCTCCAAGTAGGGAGATTGCTAGTAAAGTGGCTGGAATGGCGAACCCGAGCACAAGGAGATGAGAAATGAGGTGCGTTTTAGAAACCTTTCCCCATCACACGGTGTACCATCTTCTGGGTTTCTCATGCATGTTTTCGATGTAGGAAGATGCCCTTGAACCTGGAGATTTGGGACCCATGCGATGGGTAGCACGCAGTATTACTTTAAAGGGTCTGCGTTTGCTCACCCAACCTCACCAAACCTCTCAGCCCCAAGAGTGTCCACCCTTATGTCTCATCCAGCTGTGGGTCTAGATATGGTCAATCCAGGTTGCATCACAGCTCCTGAACGAATTGTGTAAGAATTTCTCTCTCTTTCCCTGTCTTTGTTTCATGGGTTTTTAAAAGTAATTTATTTTTATAATGGGGTTTAGCTGCTTTTCACGGCTGTGTTTATGCCGCTTTACACCCACTTGACACACTAACAGAGAGATATCAATACATAGGTTTTAAGATTATTACTAGTCAGATATATTCTTGTGCGGTGAATAGGGAGTGTTGAGTCCAGTTCTCTGAGCAAGGAGTAGGTCTTGTCTATTACATATTGGGTTTATGGAACGGTATCTGAGCTAATTTGAAACTCTTGTTTTATGTATCACCCCACCTCACCTTTCCCGTTAAGCAGCCATAGTGTGTTTTCTGCATGTGTGACTCTGTTCTGTTTTGTAATTCAGTTCAAGTGTAACGGTTTTTACATTCCCTCTATAAGTGACACCTTATGAGAAGTGTCCTTTTCTGTGTGACTTATTTCACTTAGAATCGTCTTACCTAAATCCACTCATCATGCTGCTACTAGCCTTATGACATTGATTTCATGGCTGAGTGATATTCCATTATACATAAGGACCACAACTTTTTTATCCATTTTTCGCTTTCCTGGGATATTTAAGGTGGAATGAAGTGGAGGTCCTTGTCAACAGAGCAGCCCTAAACTTTGGGGTGCTTGTGTCTTGCTGATTTTCAATTTTCCCACTTTATCCCCCCATGCGTGGAAGTGCCCTATGCTCTCTAAGCTGTGTTTTTTAGATGTTTCAGGACACACCGTACACTTCTCCAGGGTGGCTGTTGGCAATTTACATCCCGCCCATCAGTGTAGCAAGGCTCCCATTTCTCCATGGCCTGTCCTGCATTTCTGGTTTTGACACTTTTTTCAGCATGGCCCTTTTGACCGATGGGAAGCGAGACTTCTTTGTAGCGCTGATTTGCCTTTCCAGGTTGCTTGGTTGGCCAAAAAGGGCGTATGCGTTTTTTCCTGAATATATTCAGGAAAAAACGCATACGCCCTTTTTGGCCAAGGGCATCATTGTCAACGTTTTGCCGCTTTTCATGTGCTTTAAAGGCGATTCGAATCTACCTCCTGAAATCTGTTTCCTGCAATTCTGCCTTGATTTCAAATCCTCTTCTTTGCCTTCCCTCAATATATTTGTGGACGAGAGTTATCATTTATAACTCTGCAGGTTTGTGAATTGCAGTGCCCTGAAGCTCCATTTTACAAGTCGGTTTTTTGGGAGCTCTCCGCAAAAGCGCCGGATGGCTTCAGGCCCTGTTCTTGTTCAGGGGGGCAGGCTGAGCCTGTGGTTAATTCTTCTTCCTGATGGGAAAATAGAGTGACCTGTGCCTGTCCCAACACCAAGAGCTAGTCTCTCATTGGTTCCCCGTCTTCCCGTTCATCCTCAGGACAAATTGCAACCTGTATGGAACAGGAGGTTAAAGGTGCTGATGCTCCAAGTAGGGAGATTGCTAGTAAAGTGGCTGGAATGGCGAACCCGAGCACAAGGAGATGAGAAATGAGGTGCGTTTTAGAAACCTTTCCCCATCACACGGTGTACCATCTTCTGGGTTTCTCATGCATGTTTTCGATGTAGGAAGATGCCCTTGAACCTGGAGATTTGGGACCCATGCGATGGGTAGCACGCAGTATTACTTTAAAGGGTCTGCGTTTGCTCACCCAACCTCACCAAACCTCTCAGCCCCAAGAGTGTCCACCGTTATGTCTCATCCAGCTGTGGGTCTAGATATGGTCAATCCAGGTTGCATCACAGCCCCTGAACGAATTGTGTAAGAATTTCTCTCTCTTTCCCTGTCTTTGTTTCATGGGTTTTTAAAAGTAATTTATTTTTATAATGGGGTTTAGCTGCTTTTCACGGCTGTGTTTAGGCCGCTTTACACCCACTTGACACACTAACAGAGAGATATCAATACATAGGTTTTAAGATTATTACTAGTCAGATATATTCTTGTGCGGTGAATCGGGAGTGTTGAGTCCAGTTCTCTGAGCAAGGAGTAGGTCTTGTCTATTACATATTGGGTTTATGGAACGGTATCTGAGCTAATTTGAAACTCTTGTTTTATGTATCACCCCACCTCACCTTTCCCGTTAAGCAGCCATAGTGTGTTTTCTGCATGTGTGACTCTGTTCTGTTTTGTAATTCAGTTCAAGTGTAACGGTTTTTACATTCCCTCTATAAGTGACACCTTATGAGAAGTGTCCTTTTCTGTGTGACTTATTTCACTTAGAATCGTCTTACCTAAATCCACTCATCATGCTGCTACTAGCCTTATGACATTGATTTCATGGCTGAGTGATATTCCATTATACATAAGGACCACAACTTTTTTATCCATTTTTCGCTTTCCTGGGATATTTAAGGTGGAATGAAGTGGAGGTCCTTGTCAACAGAGCAGCCTTAAACTTTGGGGTGCTTGTGTCTTGCTGATTTTCAATTTTCCCACTTTATCCCCCCATGCGTGGAAGTGCCCTATGCTCTCTAAGCTGTGTTTTTTAGATGTTTCAGGACACACCGTACACTTCTCCAGGGTGGCTGTTGGCAATTTACATCCCGCCCATCAGTGTAGCAAGGCTCCCATTTCTCCATGGCCTGTCCTGCATTTCTGGTTTTGACACTTTTTTCAGCATGGCCCTTTTGACCGATGGGAAGCGAGACTTCTTTGTAGCGCTGATTTGCCTTTCCAGGTTGCTTGGTTGGCCAAAAAGGGCGTATGCGTTTTTTCCTGAATATATTCAGGAAAAAACGCATACGCCCTTTTTGGCCAAGGGCATCATTGTCAACGTTTTGCCGCTTTTCATGTGCTTTAAAGGCGATTCGAATCTACCTCCTGAAATCTGTTTCCTGCAATTCTGCCTTGATTTCAAATCCTCTTCTTTGCCTTCCCTCAATATATTTGTGGACGAGAGTTATCATTTATAACTCTGCAGGTTTGTGAATTGCAGTGCCCTGAAGCTCCATTTTACAAGTCGGTTTTTTGGGAGCTCTCCGCAAAAGCGCCGGATGGCTTCAGGCCCTGTTCTGGTTCAGGGGGGCAGGCTGAGCCTGTGGTTAATTCTTCTTCCTGATGGGAAAATAGAGTGACCTGTGCCTGTCCCAACACCAAGAGCTAGTCTCTCATTGGTTCCCCGTCTTCCCGTTCATCCTCAGGACAAATTGCAACCTGTACGGAACAGGAGGTTAAAGGTGCTGATGCTCCAAGTAGGGAGATTGCTAGTAAAGTGGCTGGAATGGCGAACCCGAACACAAGGAGATGAGAAATGAGGTGCGTTTTAGAAACCTTTCCCCATCACACGGTGTACCATCTTCTGGGTTTCTCATGCATGTTTTCGATGTAGGAAGATGCCCTTGAACCTGGAGATTTGGGACCCATGCGATGGGTAGCACGCAGTATTACTTTAAAGGGTCTGCGTTTGCTCACCCAACCTCACCAAACCTCTCAGCCCCAAGAGTGTCCACCCTTATGCCTCATCCAGCTGTGGGTCTAGATATGGTCAATCCAGGTTGCATCACAGCCCCTGAACGAATTGTGTGAGAATTTCTCTCTCTTTCCCTGTCTTTGTTTCATGGGTTTTTAAAAGTAATTTATTTTTATAATGGGGTTTAGCTGCTTTTCACGGCTGTGTTTATGCTGCTTTACACCCACTTGACACACTAACAGAGAGATATCAATACATAGGTTTTAAGATTATTACTAGTCAGATATATTCTTGTGCGGTGAATCGGGCGTGTTGAGTCCAGTTCTCTGAGCAAGGAGTAGGTCTTGTCTATTCCATATTGGGTTTATGGAACGGTATCTGAGCTAATTTGAAACTCTTGTTTTATGTATCACCCCACCTCACCTTTCCCGTTAAGCAGCCATAGTGTGTTTTCTGCATGTGTGACTCTGTTCTGTTTTGTAATTCAGTTCAAGTGTAACGGTTTTTACATTCCCTCTATAAGTGACACCTTATGAGAAGTGTCCTTTTCTGTGTGACTTATTTCACTTAGAATCGTCTTACCTAAATCCACTCATCATGCTGCTACTAGCCTTATGACATTGATTTCATGGCTGAGTGATATTCCATTGTACATAAGGACCACAACTTTTTTATCCATTTTTCGCTTTCCTGGGATATTTAAGGTGGAAGGAAGTGGAGGTCCTTGTCAACAGAGCAGCCCTAAACTTTGGGGTGCTTGTGTCTTGCTGATTTTCAATGTTCCCACTTTATCCCCCCATGCGTGGAAGTGCCCTATGCTCTCTAAGCTGTGTTTTTTAGATGTTTCAGGACACACCGTACACTTCTCCAGAGTGGCTGTTGGCAATTTACATCCCGCCCATCAGTGTAGCAAGGCTCCCATTTCTCCATGGCCTGTCCTGCATTTCTGGTTTTGACACTTTTTTCAGCATGGCCCTTTTGACCGATGGGAAGCGAGACTTCTTTGTAGCGCTGATTTGCCTTTCCAGGTTGCTTGGTTGGCCAAAAAGGGCGTATGCGTTTTTTCCTGAATATATTCAGGAAAAAACGCATACGCCCTTTTTGGCCAAGGGCATCATTGTCAACGTTTTGCTGCTTTTCATGTGCTTTAAAGGCGATTTGAATCTACCTCCTGAAATCTGTTTCCTGCAATTCTGCCTTGATTTCAAATCCTCTTCTTTGCCTTCCCTCAATATATTTGTGGACGAGAGTTATCATTTATAACTCTGCAGGTTTGTGAATTGCAGTGCCCTGAAGCTCCATTTTACAAGTCGCTTTTTTGGGAGCTGGCCGCAAAAGCGCCGGATGGCTTCAGGCCCTGTTCTGGTTCTGGGGGGCAGGCTGAGCCTGTGGTTAATTCTTCTTCCTGATGGGAAAATAGAGTGACCTGTGCCTGTCCCAACACCAAGAGCTAGTCTCTCATTGGTTCCCCATCTTCCCGTTCATCCTCAGGACAAATTGCAACCTGTACGGAACAGGAGGTTAAAGGTGCTGATGCTCCAAGTAGGGAGATTGCTAGTAAAGTGGCTGGAATGGCGAACCCGAGCACAAGGAGATGAGAAATGAGGTGCGTTTTAGAAACCTTTCCCCATCACACGGTGTACCATCTTCTGGGTTTCTCATGCATGTTTTCGATGTAGGAAGATGCCCTTGAACCTGGAGATTTGGGACCCATGCGATGGGTAGCACGCAGTATTACTTTAAATGGTCTGCGTTTGCTCACCCAACCTCACCAAACCTCTCAGCCCCAAGAGTGTCCACCCTTATGTGTCATCCAGCTGTGGGTCTAGATATGGTCAATCCAGGTTGCATCACAGCTCCTGAACGAATTGTGTAAGAATTTCTCTCTCTTTCCCTGTCTTTGTTTCATGGGTTTTTAAAAGTAATTTATTTTTATAATGGGGTTTAGCTGCTTTTCACGGCTGTGTTTATGCCGCTTTACACCCACTTGACACACTAACAGAGAGATATCAATACATAGGTTTTAAGATTATTACTAGTCAGATATATTCTTGTGAGGTGAATCGGGCGTGTTGAGTCCAGTTCTCTGAGCAAGGAGTAGGTCTTGTCTATTACATATTAGGTTTATGGAACGGTATCTGAGCTAATTTGAAACTCTTGTTTTATGTATCACCCCACCTCACCTTTCCCGTTAAGCAGCCATAGTGTGTTTTCTGCATGTGTGACTCTGTTCTGTATTGTAAGTCAGTTCAAGTGTAACGGTTTTTACATTCCCTCTATAAGTGACACCTTATGAGAAGTGTCCTTTTCTGTGTGACTTATTTCACTTAGAATCGTCTTACCTAAATCCACTCATCATGCTGCTACTAGCCTTATGACATTGATTTCATGGCTGAGTGATATTCCATTGTACATAAGGACCACAACTTTTTTATCCATTTTTCGCTTTCCTGGGATATTTAAGGTGGAAGGAAGTGGAGGTCCTTGTCAACAGAGCAGCCCTAAACTTTGGGGTGCTTGTGTCTTGCTGATTTTCAATTTTCCCACTTTATCCCCCCATGCGTGGAAGTGCCCTATGCTCTCTAAGCTGTGTTTTTTAGATGTTTCAGGACACACCGTACACTTCTCCAGAGTGGCTGTTGGCAATTTACATCCCGCCCATCAGTGTAGCAAGGCTCCCATTTCTCCATGGCCTGTCGTGCATTTCTGGTTTTGACAGTTTTTTCAGCATGGCCCTTTTGACCGATGGGAAGCGAGACTTCTTTGTAGCGCTGATTTGCCTTTCCAGGTTGCTTGGTTGGCCAAAAAGGGCGTATGCGTTTTTTCCTGAATATATTCAGGAAAAAACGCATACGCCCTTTTTGGCCAAGGGCATCATTGTCAACGTTTTGCCGCTTTTCATGTGCTTTAAAGGCGATTCGAATCTACCTCCTGAAATCTGTTTCCTGCAATTCTGCCTTGATTTCAAATCCTCTTCTTTGCCTTCCCTCAATATATTTGTGGACGAGAGTTATGATTTATAACTCTGCAGGTTTGTGAATTGCAGTGCCCTGAAGCTCCATTTTACAAGTCGGTTTTTTGGGAGCTGGCCGCAAAAGCGCAGGATGGCTTCAGGCCCTGTTCTGGTTCAGGGGGGCAGGCTGAGCCTGTGGTTAATTCTTCTTCCTGATGGGAAAATAGAGTGACCTGTGCCTGTCCCAACACCAACAGCTAGTCTCTCATTGGTACCCCGTCTTCCCGTTCATCCTCAGGACAAATTGCAACCTGTACGGAACAGGAGGTTAAAGGTGCTGATGCTCCAAGTAGGGAGATTGCTAGTAAAGTGGCTGGAATGGCGAACCCGAGCACAAGGAGATGAGAAATGAGGTGCGTTTTAGAAACCTTTCCCCATCACACGGTGTACCATCTTCTGGGTTTCTCATGCATGTTTTCGATGTAGGAAGATGCCCTTGAACCTGGAGATTTGGGAACCATGTGATGGGTAGCACGCAGTATTACTTTAAAGGGTCTGCGTTTGCTCACCCAACCTCACCAAACCTCTCAGCCCCAAGAGTGTCCACCCTTATGTCTCATCCAGCTGTGGGTCTAGATATGGTCAATCCAGGTTGCATCACAGCCCCTGAACGAATTGTGTAAGAATTTCTCTCTCTTTCCCTGTCTTTGTTTCATGGGTTTTTAAAAGTAATTTATTTTTATAATGGGGTTTAGCTGCTTTTCACGGCTGTGTTTATGCCGCTTTACACCCACTTGACACACTAACAGAGAGATATCAATACATAGGTTTTAAGATTATTACTAGTCAGATATATTCTTGTGCGGTGAATCGGGCGTGTTGAGTCCAGTTCTCTGAGCAAGGAGTAGGTCTTGTCTATTACATATTGGGTTTATGGAACGGTATCTGAGCTAATTTGAAACTCTTGTTTTATGTATCACCCCACCTCACCTTTCCCGTTAAGCAGCCATAGTGTGTTTTCTGCATGCGTGACTCTGTTCTGTTTTGTAATTCAGTTCAAGTGTAACGGTTTTTACATTCCCTCTATAAGTGACACCTTATGAGAAGTGTCCTTTTCTGTGTGACTTATTTCACTTAGAATCGTCTTACCTAAATCCACTCATCATGCTGCTACTAGCCTTATGACATTGATTTCATGGCTGAGTGATATTCCATTGTACATAAGGACCACAACTTTTTTATCCATTTTTCGCTTTCCTGGGATATTTAAGGTGGAAGGAAGTGGAGGTCCTTGTCAACAGAGCAGCCCTAAACTTTGGGGTGCTTGTGTCTTGCTGATTTTCAATTTTCCCACTTTATCCCCCCATGCGTGGAAGTGCCCTATGCTCTCTAAGCTGTGTTTTTTAGATGTTTCAGGACACACCGTACACTTCTCCAGAGTGGCTGTTGGCAATTTACATCCCGCCCATCAGTGTAGCAAGGCTCCCATTTCTCCATGGCCTGTCCTGCATTTCTGGTTTTGACACTTTTTTCAGCATGGCCCTTTTGACCGATGGGAAGCGAGACTTCTTTGTAGCGCTGATTTGCCTTTCCAGGTTGCTTGGTTGGCCAAAAAGGCCGTATGCTTTTTTTCCTGAATATATTCAGGAAAAAACGCATACGCCCTTTTTGGCCAAGGGCATCATTGTCAACGTTTTGCTGCTTTTCATGTGCTTTAAAGGCGATTCGAATCTACCTCCTGAAATCTGTTTCCTGCAATTCTGCCTTGATTTCAAATCCTCTTCTTTGCCTTCCCTCAATATATTTGTGGACGAGAGTTATCATTTATAACTCTGCAGGTTTGTGAATTGCAGTGCCCTGAAGCTCCATTTTACAAGTCGCTTTTTTGGGAGCTGGCCGCAAAAGCACCGGATGGCTTCAGGCCCTGTTCTGGTTCTGGGGGGCAGGCTGAGCCTGTGGTTAATTCTTCTTCCTGATGGGAAAATAGAGTGACCTGTGCCTGTCCCAACACCAAGAGCTAGTCTCTCATTGGTTCCCCATCTTCCCGTTCATCCTCAGGACAAATTGCAACCTGTACGGAACAGGAGGTTAAAGGTGCTGATGCTCCAAGTAGGGAGATTGCTAGTAAAGTGGCTGGAATGGCGAACCCGAGCACAAGGAGATGAGAAATGAGGTGCGTTTTAGAAACCTTTCCCCATCACACGGTGTACCATCTTCTGGGTTTCTCATGCATGTTTTCGATGTAGGAAGATGCCCTTGAACCTGGAGATTTGGGACCCATGCGATGGGTAGCACGCAGTATTACTTTAAATGGTCTGCGTTTGCTCACCCAACCTCACCAAACCTCTCAGCCCCAAGAGTGTCCACCCTTATGTGTCATCCAGCTGTGGGTCTAGATATGGTCAATCCAGGTTGCATCACAGCTCCTGAACGAATTGTGTAAGAATTTCTCTCTCTTTCCCTGTCTTTGTTTCATGGGTTTTTAAAAGTAATTTATTTTTATAATGGGGTTTAGCTGCTTTTCACGGCTGTGTTTATGCCGCTTTACACCCACTTGACACACTAACAGAGAGATATCAATACATAGGTTTTAAGATTATTACTAGTCAGATATATTCTTGTGAGGTGAATCGGGCGTGTTGAGTCCAGTTCTCTGAGCAAGGAGTAGGTCTTGTCTATTACATATTAGGTTTATGGAACGGTATCTGAGCTAATTTGAAACTCTTGTTTTATGTATCACCCCACCTCACCTTTCCCGTTAAGCAGCCATAGTGTGTTTTCTGCATGTGTGACTCTGTTCTGTATTGTAAGTCAGTTCAAGTGTAACGGTTTTTACATTCCCTCTATAAGTGACACCTTATGAGAAGTGTCCTTTTCTGTGTGACTTATTTCACTTAGAATCGTCTTACCTAAATCCACTCATCATGCTGCTACTAGCCTTATGACATTGATTTCATGGCTGAGTGATATTCCATTGTACATAAGGACCACAACTTTTTTATCCATTTTTCGCTTTCCTGGGATATTTAAGGTGGAATGAAGTGGAGGTCCTTGTCAACAGAGCAGCCCTAAACTTTGGGGTGCTTGTGTCTTGCTGATTTTCAATTTTCCCACTTTATCCCCCCATGCGTGGAAGTGCCCTATGCTCTCTAAGCTGTGTTTTTTAGATGTTTCAGGACACACCGTACACTTCTCCAGAGTGGCTGTTGGCAATTTACATCCCGCCCATCAGTGTAGCAAGGCTCCCATTTCTCCATGGCCTGTCCTGCATTTCTGGTTTTGACACTTTTTTCAGCATGGCCCTTTTGACCGATGGGAAGCGAGACTTCTTTGTAGCGCTGATTTGCCTTTCCAGGTTGCTTGGTTGGCCAAAAAGGGCGTATGCGTTTTTTCCTGAATAGATTCAGGAAAAAACGCATACGCCCTTTTTGGCCAAGGGCATCATTGTCAACGTTTTGCCGCTTTTCATGTGCTTTAAAGGCGATTCGAATCTACCTCCTGAAATCTGTTTCCTGCAATTCTGCCTTGATTTCAAATCCTCTTCTTTGCCTTCCCTCAATATATTTGTGGACGAGAGTTATGATTTATAACTCTGCAGGTTTGTGAATTGCAGTGCCCTGAAGCTCCATTTTACAAGTCGGTTTTTTGGGAGCTGGCCGCAAAAGCGCAGGATGGCTTCAGGCCCTGTTCTGGTTCAGGGGGGCAGGCTGAGCCTGTGGTTAATTCTTCTTCCTGATGGGAAAATAGAGTGACCTGTGCCTGTCCCAACACCAAGAGCTAGTCTCTCATTGGTACCCCGTCTTCCCGTTCATCCTCAGGACAAATTGCAACCTGTACGGAACAGGAGGTTAAAGGTGCTGATGCTCCAAGTAGGGAGATTGCTAGTAAAGTGGCTGGAATGGCGAACCCGAGCACAAGGAGATGAGAAATGAGGTGCGTTTTAGAAACCTTTCCCCATCACACGGTGTACCATCTTCTGGGTTTCTCATGCATGTTTTCGATGTAGGAAGATGCCCTTGAACCTGGAGATTTGGGACCCATGCGATGGGTAGCACGCAGTATTACTTTAAAGGGTCTGCGTTTGCTCACCCAACCTCACCAAACCTCTCAGCCCCAAGAGTGTCCACCCTTATGTCTCATCCAGCTGTGGGTCTAGATATGGTCAATCCAGGTTGCATCACAGCTCCTGAACGAATTGTGTAAGAATTTCTCTCTCTTTCCCTGTCTTTGTTTCATGGGTTTTTAAAAGTAATTTATTTTTATAATGGGGTTTAGCTGCTTTTCACGGCTGTGTTTATGCCGCTTTACACCCACTTGACACACTAACAGAGAGATATCAATACATAGGTTTTAAGATTATTACTAGTCAGATATATTCTTGTGCGGTGAATAGGGAGTGTTGAGTCCAGTTCTCTGAGCAAGGAGTAGGTCTTGTCTATTACATATTGGGTTTATGGAACGGTATCTGAGCTAATTTGAAACTCTTGTTTTATGTATCACCCCACCTCACCTTTCCCGTTAAGCAGCCATAGTGTGTTTTCTGCATGTGTGACTCTGTTCTGTTTTGTAATTCAGTTCAAGTGTAACGGTTTTTACATTCCCTCTATAAGTGACACCTTATGAGAAGTGTCCTTTTCTGTGTGACTTATTTCACTTAGAATCGTCTTACCTAAATCCACTCATCATGCTGCTACTAGCCTTATGACATTGATTTCATGGCTGAGTGATATTCCATTATACATAAGGACCACAACTTTTTTATCCATTTTTCGCTTTCCTGGGATATTTAAGGTGGAATGAAGTGGAGGTCCTTGTCAACAGAGCAGCCCTAAACTTTGGGGTGCTTGTGTCTTGCTGATTTTCAATTTTCCCACTTTATCCCCCCATGCGTGGAAGTGCCCTATGCTCTCTAAGCTGTGTTTTTTAGATGTTTCAGGACACACCGTACACTTCTCCAGGGTGGCTGTTGGCAATTTACATCCCGCCCATCAGTGTAGCAAGGCTCCCATTTCTCCATGGCCTGTCGTGCATTTCTGGTTTTGACACTTTTTTCAGCATGGCCCTTTTGACCGATGGGAAGCGAGACTTCTTTGTAGCGCTGATTTGCCTTTCCAGGTTGCTTGGTTGGCCAAAAAGGGCGTATGCGTTTTTTCCTGAATATATTCAGGAAAAAACGCATACGCCCTTTTTGGCCAAGGGCATCATTGTCAACGTTTTGCCGCTTTTCATGTGCTTTAAAGGCGATTCGAATCTACCTCCTGAAATCTGTTTCCTGCAATTCTGCCTTGATTTCAAATCCTCTTCTTTGCCTTCCCTCAATATATTTGTGGACGAGAGTTATCATTTATAACTCTGCAGGTTTGTGAATTGCAGTGCCCTGAAGCTCCATTTTACAAGTCGGTTTTTTGGGAGCTCTCCGCAAAAGCGCCGGATGGCTTCAGGCCCTGTTCTGGTTCAGGGGGGCAGGCTGAGCCTGTGGTTAATTCTTCTTCCTGATGGGAAAATAGAGTGACCTGTGCCTGTCCCAACACCAAGAGCTAGTCTCTCATTGGTTCCCCGTCTTCCCGTTCATCCTCAGGACAAATTGCAACCTGTATGGAACAGGAGGTTAAAGGTGCTGATGCTCCAAGTAGGGAGATTGCTAGTAAAGTGGCTGGAATGGCGAACCCGAGCACAAGGAGATGAGAAATGAGGTGCGTTTTAGAAACCTTTCCCCATCACACGGTGTACCATCTTCTGGGTTTCTCATGAATGTTTTCGATGTAGGAAGATGCCCTTGAACCTGGAGATTTGGGACCCATGCGATGGGTAGCACGCAGTATTACTTTAAAGGGTCTGCGTTTGCTCACCCAACCTCACCAGACCTCTCAGCCCCAAGAGTGTCCACCCTTATGTCTCATCCAGCTGTGGGTCTAGATATGGTCAATCCAGGTTGCATCACAGCCCCTGAACGAATTGTGTAAGAATTTCTCTCTCTTTCCCTGTCTTTGTTTCATGGGTTTTTAAAAGTAATTTATTTTTATAATGGGGTTTAGCTGCTTTTCACGGCTGTGTTTAGGCCGCTTTACACCCACTTGACACACTAACAGAGAGATATCAATACATAGGTTTTAAGATTATTACTAGTCAGATATATTCTTGTGCGGTGAATCGGGCGTGTTGTGTCCAGTTCTCTGAGCAAGGAGTAGGTCTTGTCTATTCCATATTGGGTTTATGGAACGGTATCTGAGCTAATTTGAAACTCTTGTTTTATGTATCACCCCACCTCACCTTTCCCGTTAAGCAGCCATAGTGTGTTTTCTGCATGTGTGACTCTGTTCTGTTTTGTAATTCAGTTCAAGTGTAACGGTTTTTACATTCCCTCTATAAGTGACACCTTATGAGAAGTGTCCTTTTCTGTGTGACTTATTTCACTTAGAATCGTCTTACCTAAATCCACTCATCATGCTGCTACTAGCCTTATGACATTGATTTCATGGCTGAGTGATATTCCATTGTACATAAGGACCACAACTTTTTTATCCATTTTTCGCTTTCCTGGGATATTTAAGGTGGAAGGAAGTGGAGGTCCTTGTCAACAGAGCAGCCCTAAACTTTGGGGTGCTTGTGTCTTGCTGATTTTCAATTTTCCCACTTTATCCCCCCATGCGTGGAAGTGCCCTATGCTCTCTAAGCTGTGTTTTTTAGATGTTTCAGGACACACCGTACACTTCTCCAGAGTGGCTGTTGGCAATTTACATCCCGCCCATCAGTGTAGCAAGGCTCCCATTTCTCCATGGCCTGTCCTGCATTTCTGGTTTTGACACTTTTTTCAGCATGGCCCTTTTGACCGATGGGAAGCGAGACTTCTTTGTAGCGCTGATTTGCCTTTCCAGGTTGCTTGGTTGGCCAAAAAGGGCGTATGCGTTTTTTCCTGAATATATTCAGGAAAAAACGCATACGCCCTTTTTGGCCAAGGGCATCATTGTCAACGTTTTGCCGCTTTTCATGTGCTTTAAAGGCGATTCGAATCTACCTCCTGAAATCTGTTTCCTGCAATTCTGCCTTGATTTCAAATCCTCTTCTTTGCCTTCCCTCAATATATTTGTGGACGAGAGTTATCATTTATAACTCTGCAGGTTTGTGAATTGCAGTGCCCTGAAGCTCCATTTTACAAGTCGGTTTTTTGGGAGCTGGCCGCAAAAGCGCAGGATGGCTTCAGGCCCTGTTCTGGTTCAGGGGGGCAGGCTGAGCCTGTGGTTAATTCTTCTTCCTGATGGGAAAATAGAGTGGCCTGTGCCTGTCCCAACACCAAGAGCTAGTCTCTCATTGGTTCCCCGTCTTCCCGTTCATCCTCAGGACAAATTGCAACCTGTACGGAACAGGAGGTTAAAGGTGCTGATGCTCCAAGTAGGGAGATTGCTAGTAAAGTGGCTGGAATGGCGAACCCGAGCACAAGGAGATGAGAAATGAGGTGCGTTTTAGAAACCTTTCCCCATCACACGGTGTACCATCTTCTGGGTTTCTCATGCATGTTTTCGATGTAGGAAGATGCCCTTGAACCTGGAGATTTGGGACCCATGCGATGGGTAGCACGCAGTATTACTTTAAAGGATCTGCGTTTGCTCACCCAACCTCACCAAACCTCTCAGCCCCAAGAGTGTCCACCCTTATGTCTCATCCAGCTGTGGGTCTAGATATGGTCAATCCAGGTTGCATCACAGCTCCTGAACGAATTGTGTAAGAATTTCTCTCTCTTTCCCTGTCTTTGTTTCATGGGTTTTTAAAAGTAATTTATTTTTATAATGGGGTTTAGCTGCTTTTCACGGCTGTGTTTATGCCGCTTTACACCCACTTGACACACTAACAGAGAGATATCAATACATAGGTTTTAAGATTATTACTAGTCAGATATATTCTTGTGCGGTGAATAGGGAGTGTTGAGTCCAGTTCTCTGAGCAAGGAGTAGGTCTTGTCTATTACATATTGGGTTTATGGAACGGTATCTGAGCTAATTTGAAACTCTTGTTTTATGTATCACCCCACCTCACCTTTCCCGTTAAGCAGCCATAGTGTGTTTTCTGCATGTGTGACTCTGTTCTGTTTTGTAATTCAGTTCAAGTGTAACGGTTTTTACATTCCCTCTATAAGTGACACCTTATGAGAAGTGTCCTTTTCTGTGTGACTTATTTCACTTAGAATCGTCTTACCTAAATCCACTCATCATGCTGCTACTAGCCTTATGACATTGATTTCATGGCTGAGTGATATTCCATTATACATAAGGACCACAACTTTTTTATCCATTTTTCGCTTTCCTGGGATATTTAAGGTGGAATGAAGTGGAGGTCCTTGTCAACAGAGCAGCCCTAAACTTTGGGGTGCTTGTGTCTTGCTGATTTTCAATTTTCCCACTTTATCCCCCCATGCGTGGAAGTGCCCTATGCTCTCTAAGCTGTGTTTTTTAGATGTTTCAGGACACACCGTACACTTCTCCAGGGTGGCTGTTGGCAATTTACATCCCGCCCATCAGTGTAGCAAGGCTCCCATTTCTCCATGGCCTGTCCTGCATTTCTGGTTTTGACACTTTTTTCAGCATGGCCCTTTTGACCGATGGGAAGCGAGACTTCTTTGTAGCGCTGATTTGCCTTTCCAGGTTGCTTGGTTGGCCAAAAAGGGCGTATGCGTTTTTTCCTGAATATATTCAGGAAAAAACGCATACGCCCTTTTTGGCCAAGGGCATCATTGTCAACGTTTTGCCGCTTTTCATGTGCTTTAAAGGCGATTCGAATCTACCTCCTGAAATCTGTTTCCTGCAATTCTGCCTTGATTTCAAATCCTCTTCTTTGCCTTCCCTCAATATATTTGTGGACGAGAGTTATCATTTATAACTCTGCAGGTTTGTGAATTGCAGTGCCCTGAAGCTCCATTTTACAAGTCGGTTTTTTGGGAGCTCTCCGCAAAAGCGCCGGATGGCTTCAGGCCCTGTTCTGGTTCAGGGGGGCAGGCTGAGCCTGTGGTTAATTCTTCTTCCTGATGGGAAAATAGAGTGACCTGTGCCTGTCCCAACACCAAGAGCTAGTCTCTCATTGGTTCCCCATCTTCCCGTTCATCCTCAGGACAAATTGCAACCTGTATGGAACAGGAGGTTAAAGGTGCTGATGCTCCAAGTAGGGAGATTGCTAGTAAAGTGGCTGGAATGGCGAACCCGAGCACAAGGAGATGAGAAATGAGGTGCGTTTTAGAAACCTTTCCCCATCACACGGTGTACCATCTTCTGGGTTTCTCATGCATGTTTTCGATGTAGGAAGATGCCCTTGAACCTGGAGATTTGGGACCCATGCGATGGGTAGCACGCAGTATTACTTTAAAGGGTCTGCGTTTGCTCACCCAACCTCACCAGACCTCTCAGCCCCAAGAGTGTCCACCCTTATGTCTCATCCAGCTGTGGGTCTAGATATGGTCAATCCAGGTTGCATCACAGCCCCTGAACGAATTGTGTAAGAATTTCTCTCTCTTTCCCTGTCTTTGTTTCATGGGTTTTTAAAAGTAATTTATTTTTATAATGGGGTTTAGCTGCTTTTCACGGCTGTGTTTAGGCCGCTTTACACCCACTTGACACACTAACAGAGAGATATCAATACATAGGTTTTAAGATTATTACTAGTCAGATATATTCTTGTGCGGTGAATCGGGCGTGTTGTGTCCAGTTCTCTGAGCAAGGAGTAGGTCTTGTCTATTCCATATTGGGTTTATGGAACGGTATCTGAGCTAATTTGAAACTCTTGTTTTATGTATCACCCCACCTCACCTTTCCCGTTAAGCAGCCATAGTGTGTTTTCTGCATGTGTGACTCTGTTCTGTTTTGTAATTCAGTTCAAGTGTAACGGTTTTTACATTCCCTCTATAAGTGACACCTTATGAGAAGTGTCCTTTTCTGTGTGACTTATTTCACTTAGAATCGTCTTACCTAAATCCACTCATCATGCTGCTACTAGCCTTATGACATTGATTTCATGGCTGAGTGATATTCCATTGTACATAAGGACCACAACTTTTTTATCCATTTTTCGCTTTCCTGGGATATTTAAGGTGGAAGGAAGTGGAGGTCCTTGTCAACAGAGCAGCCCTAAACTTTGGGGTGCTTGTGTCTTGCTGATTTTCAATTTTCCCACTTTATCCCCCCATGCGTGGAAGTGCCCTATGCTCTCTAAGCTGTGTTTTTTAGATGTTTCAGGACACACCGTACACTTCTCCAGAGTGGCTGTTGGCAATTTACATCCCGCCCATCAGTGTAGCAAGGCTCCCATTTCTCCATGGCCTGTCCTGCATTTCTGGTTTTGACACTTTTTTCAGCATGGCCCTTTTGACCGATGGGAAGCGAGACTTCTTTGTAGTGCTGATTTGCCTTTCCAGGTTGCTTGGTTGGCCAAAAAGGGCGTATGCGTTTTTTCCTGAATATATTCAGGAAAAAACGCATACGCCCTTTTTGGCCAAGGGCATCATTGTCAACGTTTTGCCGCTTTTCATGTGCTTTAAAGGCGATTCGAATCTACCTCCTGAAATCTGTTTCCTGCAATTCTGCCTTGATTTCAAATCCTCTTCTTTGCCTTCCCTCAATATATTTGTGGACGAGAGTTATCATTTATAACTCTGCAGGTTTGTGAATTGCAGTGCCCTGAAGCTCCATTTTACAAGTCGCTTTTTTGGGAGCTGGCCGCAAAAGCGCCGGATGGCTTCAGGCCCTGTTCTGGTTCAGGGGGGCAGGCTGAGCCTGTGGTTGATTCTTCTTCCTGATGGGAAAATAGAGTGACCTGTGCCTGTCCCAACACCAAGAGCTAGTCTCTCATTGGTTCCCCGTCTTCCCGTTCATCCTCAGGACAAATTGCAACCTGTACGGAACAGGAGGTTAAAGGTGCTGATGCTCCAAGTAGGGAGATTGCTAGTAAAGTGGCTGGAATGGCGAACCCGAACACAAGGAGATGAGAAATGAGGTGCGTTTTAGAAACCTTTCCCCATCACACGGTGTACCATCTTCTGGGTTTCTCATGCATGTTTTCGATGTAGGAAGATGCCCTTGAACCTGGAGATTTGGGACCCATGCGATGGGTAGCACGCAGTATTACTTTAAAGGGTCTGCGTTTGCTCACCCAACCTCACCAAACCTCTCAGCCCCCAGAGTGTCCACCCTTATGCCTCATCCAGCTGTGGGTCTAGATATGGTCAATCCAGGTTGCATCACAGCCCCTGAACGAATTGTGTGAGAATTTCTCTCTCTTTCCCTGTCTTTGTTTCATGGGTTTTTAAAAGTAATTTATTTTTATAATGGGGTTTAGCTGCTTTTCACGGCTGTGTTTATGCTGCTTTACACCCACTTGACACACTAACAGAGAGATATCAATACATAGGTTTTAAGATTATTACTAGTCAGATATATTCTTGTGCGGTGAATCGGGCGTGTTGAGTCCAGTTCTCTGAGCAAGGAGTAGGTCTTGTCTATTCCATATTGGGTTTATGGAACGGTATCTGAGCTAATTTGAAACTCTTGTTTTATGTATCACCCCACCTCACCTTTCCCGTTAAGCAGCCATAGTGTGTTTTCTGCATGTGTGACTCTGTTCTGTTTTGTAATTCAGTTCAAGTGTAACGGTTTTTACATTCCCTCTATAAGTGACACCTTATGAGAAGTGTCCTTTTCTGTGTGACTTATTTCACTTAGAATCGTCTTACCTAAATCCACTCATCATGCTGCTACTAGCCTTATGACATTGATTTCATGGCTGAGTGATATTCCATTGTACATAAGGACCACAACTTTTTTATCCATTTTTCGCTTTCCTGGGATATTTAAGGTGGAAGGAAGTGGAGGTCCTTGTCAACAGAGCAGCCCTAAACTTTGGGGTGCTTGTGTCTTGCTGATTTTCAATGTTCCCACTTTATCCCCCCATGCGTGGAAGTGCCCTATGCTCTCTAAGCTGTGTTTTTTAGATGTTTCAGGACACACCGTACACTTCTCCAGAGTGGCTGTTGGCAATTTACATCCCGCCCATCAGTGTAGCAAGGCTCCCATTTCTCCATGGCCTGTCCTGCATTTCTGGTTTTGACACTTTTTTCAGCATGGCCCTTTTGACCGATGGGAAGCGAGACTTCTTTGTAGCGCTGATTTGCCTTTCCAGGTTGCTTGGTTGGCCAAAAAGGGCGTATGCGTTTTTTCCTGAATATATTCAGGAAAAAACGCATACGCCCTTTTTGGCCAAGGGCATCATTGTCAACGTTTTGCTGCTTTTCATGTGCTTTAAAGGCGATTTGAATCTACCTCCTGAAATCTGTTTCCTGCAATTCTGCCTTGATTTCAAATCCTCTTCTTTGCCTTCCCTCAATATATTTGTGGACGAGAGTTATCATTTATAACTCTGCAGGTTTGTGAATTGCAGTGCCCTGAAGCTCCATTTTACAAGTCGCTTTTTTGGGAGCTGGCCGCAAAAGCGCCGGATGGCTTCAGGCCCTGTTCTGGTTCTGGGGGGCAGGCTGAGCCTGTGGTTAATTCTTCTTCCTGATGGGAAAATAGAGTGACCTGTGCCTGTCCCAACACCAAGAGCTAGTCTCTCATTGGTTCCCCATCTTCCCGTTCATCCTCAGGACAAATTGCAACCTGTACGGAACAGGAGGTTAAAGGTGCTGATGCTCCAAGTAGGGAGATTGCTAGTAAAGTGGCTGGAATGGCGAACCCGAGCACAAGGAGATGAGAAATGAGGTGCGTTTTAGAAACCTTTCCCCATCACACGGTGTACCATCTTCTGGGTTTCTCATGCATGTTTTCGATGTAGGAAGATGCCCTTGAACCTGGAGATTTGGGACCCATGCGATGGGTAGCACGCAGTATTACTTTAAATGGTCTGCGTTTGCTCACCCAACCTCACCAAACCTCTCAGCCCCAAGAGTGTCCACCCTTATGTGTCATCCAGCTGTGGGTCTAGATATGGTCAATCCAGGTTGCATCACAGCTCCTGAACGAATTGTGTAAGAATTTCTCTCTCTTTCCCTGTCTTTGTTTCATGGGTTTTTAAAAGTAATTTATTTTTATAATGGGGTTTAGCTGCTTTTCACGGCTGTGTTTATGCCGCTTTACACCCACTTGACACACTAACAGAGAGATATCAATACATAGGTTTTAAGATTATTACTAGTCAGATATATTCTTGTGAGGTGAATCGGGCGTGTTGAGTCCAGTTCTCTGAGCAAGGAGTAGGTCTTGTCTATTACATATTAGGTTTATGGAACGGTATCTGAGCTAATTTGAAACTCTTGTTTTATGTATCACCCCACCTCACCTTTCCCGTTAAGCAGCCATAGTGTGTTTTCTGCATGTGTGACTCTGTTCTGTATTGTAAGTCAGTTCAAGTGTAACGGTTTTTACATTCCCTCTATAAGTGACACCTTATGAGAAGTGTCCTTTTCTGTGTGACTTATTTCACTTAGAATCGTCTTACCTAAATCCACTCATCATGCTGCTACTAGCCTTATGACATTGATTTCATGGCTGAGTGATATTCCATTGTACATAAGGACCACAACTTTTTTATCCATTTTTCGCTTTCCTGGGATATTTAAGGTGGAAGGAAGTGGAGGTCCTTGTCAACAGAGCAGCCCTAAACTTTGGGGTGCTTGTGTCTTGCTGATTTTCAATTTTCCCACTTTATCCCCCCATGCGTGGAAGTGCCCTATGCTCTCTAAGCTGTGTTTTTTAGATGTTTCAGGACACACCGTACACTTCTCCAGAGTGGCTGTTGGCAATTTACATCCCGCCCATCAGTGTAGCAAGGCTCCCATTTCTCCATGGCCTGTCGTGCATTTCTGGTTTTGACAGTTTTTTCAGCATGGCCCTTTTGACCGATGGGAAGCGAGACTTCTTTGTAGCGCTGATTTGCCTTTCCAGGTTGCTTGGTTGGCCAAAAAGGGCGTATGCGTTTTTTCCTGAATATATTCAGGAAAAAACGCATACGCCCTTTTTGGCCAAGGGCATCATTGTCAACGTTTTGCCGCTTTTCATGTGCTTTAAAGGCGATTCGAATCTACCTCCTGAAATCTGTTTCCTGCAATTCTGCCTTGATTTCAAATCCTCTTCTTTGCCTTCCCTCAATATATTTGTGGACGAGAGTTATGATTTATAACTCTGCAGGTTTGTGAATTGCAGTGCCCTGAAGCTCCATTTTACAAGTCGGTTTTTTGGGAGCTGGCCGCAAAAGCGCAGGATGGCTTCAGGCCCTGTTCTGGTTCAGGGGGGCAGGCTGAGCCTGTGGTTAATTCTTCTTCCTGATGGGAAAATAGAGTGACCTGTGCCTGTCCCAACACCAACAGCTAGTCTCTCATTGGTACCCCGTCTTCCCGTTCATCCTCAGGACAAATTGCAACCTGTACGGAACAGGAGGTTAAAGGTGCTGATGCTCCAAGTAGGGAGATTGCTAGTAAAGTGGCTGGAATGGCGAACCCGAGCACAAGGAGATGAGAAATGAGGTGCGTTTTAGAAACCTTTCCCCATCACACGGTGTACCATCTTCTGGGTTTCTCATGCATGTTTTCGATGTAGGAAGATGCCCTTGAACCTGGAGATTTGGGAACCATGTGATGGGTAGCACGCAGTATTACTTTAAAGGGTCTGCGTTTGCTCACCCAACCTCACCAAACCTCTCAGCCCCAAGAGTGTCCACCCTTATGTCTCATCCAGCTGTGGGTCTAGATATGGTCAATCCAGGTTGCATCACAGCCCCTGAACGAATTGTGTAAGAATTTCTCTCTCTTTCCCTGTCTTTGTTTCATGGGTTTTTAAAAGTAATTTATTTTTATAATGGGGTTTAGCTGCTTTTCACGGCTGTGTTTATGCCGCTTTACACCCACTTGACACACTAACAGAGAGATATCAATACATAGGTTTTAAGATTATTACTAGTCAGATATATTCTTGTGCGGTGAATCGGGCGTGTTGAGTCCAGTTCTCTGAGCAAGGAGTAGGTCTTGTCTATTACATATTGGGTTTATGGAACGGTATCTGAGCTAATTTGAAACTCTTGTTTTATGTATCACCCCACCTCACCTTTCCCGTTAAGCAGCCATAGTGTGTTTTCTGCATGCGTGACTCTGTTCTGTTTTGTAATTCAGTTCAAGTGTAACGGTTTTTACATTCCCTCTATAAGTGACACCTTATGAGAAGTGTCCTTTTCTGTGTGACTTATTTCACTTAGAATCGTCTTACCTAAATCCACTCATCATGCTGCTACTAGCCTTATGACATTGATTTCATGGCTGAGTGATATTCCATTGTACATAAGGACCACAACTTTTTTATCCATTTTTCGCTTTCCTGGGATATTTAAGGTGGAAGGAAGTGGAGGTCCTTGTCAACAGAGCAGCCCTAAACTTTGGGGTGCTTGTGTCTTGCTGATTTTCAATGTTCCCACTTTATCCCCCCATGCGTGGAAGTGCCCTATGCTCTCTAAGCTGTGTTTTTTAGATGTTTCAGGACACACCGTACACTTCTCCAGAGTGGCTGTTGGCAATTTACATCCCGCCCATCAGTGTAGCAAGGCTCCCATTTCTCCATGGCCTGTCCTGCATTTCTGGTTTTGACACTTTTTTCAGCATGGCCCTTTTGACCGATGGGAAGCGAGACTTCTTTGTAGCGCTGATTTGCCTTTCCAGGTTGCTTGGTTGGCCAAAAAGGCCGTATGCGTTTTTTCCTGAATATATTCAGGAAAAAACGCATACGCCCTTTTTGGCCAAGGGCATCATTGTCAACGTTTTGCTGCTTTTCATGTGCTTTAAAGGCGATTTGAATCTACCTCCTGAAATCTGTTTCCTGCAATTCTGCCTTGATTTCAAATCCTCTTCTTTGCCTTCCCTCAATATATTTGTGGACGAGAGTTATCATTTATAACTCTGCAGGTTTGTGAATTGCAGTGCCCTGAAGCTCCATTTTACAAGTCGCTTTTTTGGGAGCTGGCCGCAAAAGCGCCGGATGGCTTCAGGCCCTGTTCTGGTTCTGGGGGGCAGGCTGAGCCTGTGGTTAATTCTTCTTCCTGATGGGAAAATAGAGTGACCTGTGCCTGTCCCAACACCAAGAGCTAGTCTCTCATTGGTTCCCCATCTTCCCGTTCATCCTCAGGACAAATTGCAACCTGTACGGAACAGGAGGTTAAAGGTGCTGATGCTCCAAGTAGGGAGATTGCTAGTAAAGTGGCTGGAATGGCGAACCCGAGCACAAGGAGAT
Source organism: Balaenoptera physalus (assembly GCF_965194825.1). Lineage (NCBI taxonomy): Eukaryota > Metazoa > Chordata > Mammalia > Artiodactyla > Balaenopteridae > Balaenoptera > Balaenoptera physalus. The sequence goes on along the minus strand of NW_028126360.1, from coordinate 788,811 downwards.
GAGAAATGAGGTGCGTTTTAGAAACCTTTCCCCATCACACGGTGTACCATCTTCTGGGTTTCTCATGCATGTTTTCGATGTAGGAAGATGCCCTTGAACCTGGAGATTTGGGACCCATGCGATGGGTAGCACGCAGTATTACTTTAAATGGTCTGCGTTTGCTCACCCAACCTCACCAAACCTCTCAGCCCCAAGAGTGTCCACCCTTATGTCTCATCCAGCTGTGGGTCTAGATATGGTCAATCCAGGTTGCATCACAGCCCCTGAACGAATTGTGTAAGAATTTCTCTCTCTTTCCCTGTCTTTGTTTCATGGGTTTTTAAAAGTAATTTATTTTTATAATGGGGTTTAGCTGCTTTTCACGGCTGTGTTTATGCCGCTTTACACCCACTTGACACACTAACAGAGAGATATCAATACATAGGTTTTAAGATTATTACTAGTCAGATATATTCTTGTGCGGTGAATCGGGCGTGTTGAGTCCAGTTCTCTGAGCAAGGAGTAGGTCTTGTCTATTACATATTGGGTTTATGGAACGGTATCTGAGCTAATTTGAAACTCTTGTTTTATGTATCACCCCACCTCACCTTTCCCGTTAAGCAGCCATAGTGTGTTTTCTGCATGCGTGACTCTGTTCTGTTTTGTAATTCAGTTCAAGTGTAACGGTTTTTACATTCCCTCTATAAGTGACACCTTATGAGAAGTGTCCTTTTCTGTGTGACTTATTTCACTTAGAATCGTCTTACCTAAATCCACTCATCATGCTGCTACTAGCCTTATGACATTGATTTCATGGCTGAGTGATATTCCATTGTACATAAGGACCACAACTTTTTTATCCATTTTTCGCTTTCCTGGGATATTTAAGGTGGAAGGAAGTGGAGGTCCTTGTCAACAGAGCAGCCCTAAACATTGGGGTGCTTGTGTCTTGCTGATTTTCAATTTTCCCACTTTATCCCCCCATGCGTGGAAGTGCCCTATGCTCTCTAAGCTGTGTTTTTTAGATGTTTCAGGACACACCGTACACTTCTCCAGAGTGGCTGTTGGCAATTTACATCCCGCCCATCAGTGTAGCAAGGCTCCCATTTCTCCATGGCCTGTCCTGCATTTCTGGTTTTGACACTTTTTTCAGCATGGCCCTTTTGACCGATGGGAAGCGAGACTTCTTTGTAGCGCTGATTTGCCTTTCCAGGTTGCTTGGTTGGCCAAAAAGGGCGTATGCGTTTTTTCCTGAATATATTCAGGAAAAAACGCATACGCCCTTTTTGGCCAAGGGCATCATTGTCAACGTTTTGCCGCTTTTCATGTGCTTTAAAGGCGATTCGAATCTACCTCCTGAAATCTGTTTCCTGCAATTCTGCCTTGATTTCAAATCCTCTTCTTTGCCTTCCCTCAATATATTTGTGGACGAGAGTTATCATTTATAACTCTGCAGGTTTGTGAATTGCAGTGCCCTGAAGCTCCATTTTACAAGTCGGTTTTTTGGGAGCTCTCCGCAAAAGCGCCGGATGGCTTCAGGCCCTGTTCTGGTTCAGGGGGGCAGGCTGAGCCTGTGGTTAATTCTTCTTCCTGATGGGAAAATAGAGTGACCTGTGCCTGTCCCAACACCAAGAGCTAGTCTCTCATTGGTTCCCCGTCTTCCCGTTCATCCTCAGGACAAATTGCAACCTGTATGGAACAGGAGGTTAAAGGTGCTGATGCTCCAAGTAGGGAGATTGCTAGTAAAGTGGCTGGAATGGCGAACCCGAGCACAAGGAGATGAGAAATGAGGTGCGTTTTAGAAACCTTTCCCCATCACACGGTGTACCATCTTCTGGGTTTCTCATGCATGTTTTCGATGTAGGAAGATGCCCTTGAACCTGGAGATTTGGGACCCATGCGATGGGTAGCACGCAGTATTACTTTAAAGGGTCTGCGTTTGCTCACCCAACCTCACCAAACCTCTCAGCCCCAAGAGTGTCCACCGTTATGTCTCATCCAGCTGTGGGTCTAGATATGGTCAATCCAGGTTGCATCACAGCCCCTGAACGAATTGTGTAAGAATTTCTCTCTCTTTCCCTGTCTTTGTTTCATGGGTTTTTAAAAGTAATTTATTTTTATAATGGGGTTTAGCTGCTTTTCACGGCTGTGTTTAGGCCGCTTTACACCCACTTGACACACTAACAGAGAGATATCAATACATAGGTTTTAAGATTATTACTAGTCAGATATATTCTTGTGCGGTGAATAGGGAGTGTTGAGTCCAGTTCTCTGAGCAAGGAGTAGGTCTTGTCTATTACATATTGGGTTTATGGAACGGTATCTGAGCTAATTTGAAACTCTTGTTTTATGTATCACCCCACCTCACCTTTCCCGTTAAGCAGCCATAGTGTGTTTTCTGCATGTGTGACTCTGTTCTGTTTTGTAATTCAGTTCAAGTGTAACGGTTTTTACATTCCCTCTATAAGTGACACCTTATGAGAAGTGTCCTTTTCTGTGTGACTTATTTCACTTAGAATCGTCTTACCTAAATCCACTCATCATGCTGCTACTAGCCTTATGACATTGATTTCATGGCTGAGTGATATTCCATTATACATAAGGACCACAACTTTTTTATCCATTTTTCGCTTTCCTGGGATATTTAAGGTGGAATGAAGTGGAGGTCCTTGTCAACAGAGCAGCCCTAAACTTTGGGGTGCTTGTGTCTTGCTGATTTTCAATTTTCCCACTTTATCCCCCCATGCGTGGAAGTGCCCTATGCTCTCTAAGCTGTGTTTTTTAGATGTTTCAGGACACACCGTACACTTCTCCAGGGTGGCTGTTGGCAATTTACATCCCGCCCATCAGTGTAGCAAGGCTCCCATTTCTCCATGGCCTGTCCTGCATTTCTGGTTTTGACACTTTTTTCAGCATGGCCCTTTTGACCGATGGGAAGCGAGACTTCTTTGTAGCGCTGATTTGCCTTTCCAGGTTGCTTGGTTGGCCAAAAAGGGCGTATGCGTTTTTTCCTGAATATATTCAGGAAAAAACGCATACGCCCTTTTTGGCCAAGGGCATCATTGTCAACGTTTTGCCGCTTTTCATGTGCTTTAAAGGCGATTCGAATCTACCTCCTGAAATCTGTTTCCTGCAATTCTGCCTTGATTTCAAATCCTCTTCTTTGCCTTCCCTCAATATATTTGTGGACGAGAGTTATCATTTATAACTCTGCAGGTTTGTGAATTGCAGTGCCCTGAAGCTCCATTTTACAAGTCGGTTTTTTGGGAGCTCTCCGCAAAAGCGCCGGATGGCTTCAGGCCCTGTTCTGGTTCAGGGGGGCAGGCTGAGCCTGTGGTTAATTCTTCTTCCTGATGGGAAAATAGAGTGACCTGTGCCTGTCCCAACACCAAGAGCTAGTCTCTCATTGGTTCCCCATCTTCCCGTTCATCCTCAGGACAAATTGCAACCTGTATGGAACAGGAGGTTAAAGGTGCTGATGCTCCAAGTAGGGAGATTGCTAGTAAAGTGGCTGGAATGGCGAACCCGAGCACAAGGAGATGAGAAATGAGGTGCGTTTTAGAAACCTTTCCCCATCACACGGTGTACCATCTTCTGGGTTTCTCATGCATGTTTTCGATGTAGGAAGATGCCCTTGAACCTGGAGATTTGGGACCCATGCGATGGGTAGCACGCAGTATTACTTTAAAGGGTCTGCGTTTGCTCACCCAACCTCACCAGACCTCTCAGCCCCAAGAGTGTCCACCCTTATGTCTCATCCAGCTGTGGGTCTAGATATGGTCAATCCAGGTTGCATCACAGCCCCTGAACGAATTGTGTAAGAATTTCTCTCTCTTTCCCTGTCTTTGTTTCATGGGTTTTTAAAAGTAATTTATTTTTATAATGGGGTTTAGCTGCTTTTCACGGCTGTGTTTAGGCCGCTTTACACCCACTTGACACACTAACAGAGAGATATCAATACATAGGTTTTAAGATTATTACTAGTCAGATATATTCTTGTGCGGTGAATCGGGCGTGTTGTGTCCAGTTCTCTGAGCAAGGAGTAGGTCTTGTCTATTCCATATTGGGTTTATGGAACGGTATCTGAGCTAATTTGAAACTCTTGTTTTATGTATCACCCCACCTCACCTTTCCCGTTAAGCAGCCATAGTGTGTTTTCTGCATGTGTGACTCTGTTCTGTTTTGTAATTCAGTTCAAGTGTAACGGTTTTTACATTCCCTCTATAAGTGACACCTTATGAGAAGTGTCCTTTTCTGTGTGACTTATTTCACTTAGAATCGTCTTACCTAAATCCACTCATCATGCTGCTACTAGCCTTATGACATTGATTTCATGGCTGAGTGATATTCCATTGTACATAAGGACCACAACTTTTTTATCCATTTTTCGCTTTCCTGGGATATTTAAGGTGGAAGGAAGTGGAGGTCCTTGTCAACAGAGCAGCCCTAAACTTTGGGGTGCTTGTGTCTTGCTGATTTTCAATTTTCCCACTTTATCCCCCCATGCGTGGAAGTGCCCTATGCTCTCTAAGCTGTGTTTTTTAGATGTTTCAGGACACACCGTACACTTCTCCAGAGTGGCTGTTGGCAATTTACATCCCGCCCATCAGTGTAGCAAGGCTCCCATTTCTCCATGGCCTGTCCTGCATTTCTGGTTTTGACACTTTTTTCAGCATGGCCCTTTTGACCGATGGGAAGCGAGACTTCTTTGTAGTGCTGATTTGCCTTTCCAGGTTGCTTGGTTGGCCAAAAAGGGCGTATGCGTTTTTTCCTGAATATATTCAGGAAAAAACGCATACGCCCTTTTTGGCCAAGGGCATCATTGTCAACGTTTTGCCGCTTTTCATGTGCTTTAAAGGCGATTCGAATCTACCTCCTGAAATCTGTTTCCTGCAATTCTGCCTTGATTTCAAATCCTCTTCTTTGCCTTCCCTCAATATATTTGTGGACGAGAGTTATCATTTATAACTCTGCAGGTTTGTGAATTGCAGTGCCCTGAAGCTCCATTTTACAAGTCGCTTTTTTGGGAGCTGGCCGCAAAAGCGCCGGATGGCTTCAGGCCCTGTTCTGGTTCAGGGGGGCAGGCTGAGCCTGTGGTTGATTCTTCTTCCTGATGGGAAAATAGAGTGACCTGTGCCTGTCCCAACACCAAGAGCTAGTCTCTCATTGGTTCCCCGTCTTCCCGTTCATCCTCAGGACAAATTGCAACCTGTACGGAACAGGAGGTTAAAGGTGCTGATGCTCCAAGTAGGGAGATTGCTAGTAAAGTGGCTGGAATGGCGAACCCGAACACAAGGAGATGAGAAATGAGGTGCGTTTTAGAAACCTTTCCCCATCACACGGTGTACCATCTTCTGGGTTTCTCATGCATGTTTTCGATGTAGGAAGATGCCCTTGAACCTGGAGATTTGGGACCCATGCGATGGGTAGCACGCAGTATTACTTTAAAGGGTCTGCGTTTGCTCACCCAACCTCACCAAACCTCTCAGCCCCAAGAGTGTCCACCCTTATGCCTCATCCAGCTGTGGGTCTAGATATGGTCAATCCAGGTTGCATCACAGCCCCTGAACGAATTGTGTGAGAATTTCTCTCTCTTTCCCTGTCTTTGTTTCATGGGTTTTTAAAAGTAATTTATTTTTATAATGGGGTTTAGCTGCTTTTCACGGCTGTGTTTATGCTGCTTTACACCCACTTGACACACTAACAGAGAGATATCAATACATAGGTTTTAAGATTATTACTAGTCAGATATATTCTTGTGCGGTGAATCGGGCGTGTTGAGTCCAGTTCTCTGAGCAAGGAGTAGGTCTTGTCTATTCCATATTGGGTTTATGGAACGGTATCTGAGCTAATTTGAAACTCTTGTTTTATGTATCACCCCACCTCACCTTTCCCGTTAAGCAGCCATAGTGTGTTTTCTGCATGTGTGACTCTGTTCTGTTTTGTAATTCAGTTCAAGTGTAACGGTTTTTACATTCCCTCTATAAGTGACACCTTATGAGAAGTGTCCTTTTCTGTGTGACTTATTTCACTTAGAATCGTCTTACCTAAATCCACTCATCATGCTGCTACTAGCCTTATGACATTGATTTCATGGCTGAGTGATATTCCATTGTACATAAGGACCACAACTTTTTTATCCATTTTTCGCTTTCCTGGGATATTTAAGGTGGAAGGAAGTGGAGGTCCTTGTCAACAGAGCAGCCCTAAACTTTGGGGTGCTTGTGTCTTGCTGATTTTCAATGTTCCCACTTTATCCCCCCATGCGTGGAAGTGCCCTATGCTCTCTAAGCTGTGTTTTTTAGATGTTTCAGGACACACCGTACACTTCTCCAGAGTGGCTGTTGGCAATTTACATCCCGCCCATCAGTGTAGCAAGGCTCCCATTTCTCCATGGCCTGTCCTGCATTTCTGGTTTTGACACTTTTTTCAGCATGGCCCTTTTGACCGATGGGAAGCGAGACTTCTTTGTAGCGCTGATTTGCCTTTCCAGGTTGCTTGGTTGGCCAAAAAGGGCGTATGCGTTTTTTCCTGAATATATTCAGGAAAAAACGCATACGCCCTTTTTGGCCAAGGGCATCATTGTCAACGTTTTGCTGCTTTTCATGTGCTTTAAAGGCGATTTGAATCTACCTCCTGAAATCTGTTTCCTGCAATTCTGCCTTGATTTCAAATCCTCTTCTTTGCCTTCCCTCAATATATTTGTGGACGAGAGTTATCATTTATAACTCTGCAGGTTTGTGAATTGCAGTGCCCTGAAGCTCCATTTTACAAGTCGCTTTTTTGGGAGCTGGCCGCAAAAGCGCCGGATGGCTTCAGGCCCTGTTCTGGTTCTGGGGGGCAGGCTGAGCCTGTGGTTAATTCTTCTTCCTGATGGGAAAATAGAGTGACCTGTGCCTGTCCCAACACCAAGAGCTAGTCTCTCATTGGTTCCCCATCTTCCCGTTCATCCTCAGGACAAATTGCAACCTGTACGGAACAGGAGGTTAAAGGTGCTGATGCTCCAAGTAGGGAGATTGCTAGTAAAGTGGCTGGAATGGCGAACCCGAGCACAAGGAGATGAGAAATGAGGTGCGTTTTAGAAACCTTTCCCCATCACACGGTGTACCATCTTCTGGGTTTCTCATGCATGTTTTCGATGTAGGAAGATGCCCTTGAACCTGGAGATTTGGGACCCATGCGATGGGTAGCACGCAGTATTACTTTAAATGGTCTGCGTTTGCTCACCCAACCTCACCAAACCTCTCAGCCCCAAGAGTGTCCACCCTTATGTGTCATCCAGCTGTGGGTCTAGATATGGTCAATCCAGGTTGCATCACAGCTCCTGAACGAATTGTGTAAGAATTTCTCTCTCTTTCCCTGTCTTTGTTTCATGGGTTTTTAAAAGTAATTTATTTTTATAATGGGGTTTAGCTGCTTTTCACGGCTGTGTTTATGCCGCTTTACACCCACTTGACACACTAACAGAGAGATATCAATACATAGGTTTTAAGATTATTACTAGTCAGATATATTCTTGTGAGGTGAATCGGGCGTGTTGAGTCCAGTTCTCTGAGCAAGGAGTAGGTCTTGTCTATTACATATTAGGTTTATGGAACGGTATCTGAGCTAATTTGAAACTCTTGTTTTATGTATCACCCCACCTCACCTTTCCCGTTAAGCAGCCATAGTGTGTTTTCTGCATGTGTGACTCTGTTCTGTATTGTAAGTCAGTTCAAGTGTAACGGTTTTTACATTCCCTCTATAAGTGACACCTTATGAGAAGTGTCCTTTTCTGTGTGACTTATTTCACTTAGAATCGTCTTACCTAAATCCACTCATCATGCTGCTACTAGCCTTATGACATTGATTTCATGGCTGAGTGATATTCCATTGTACATAAGGACCACAACTTTTTTATCCATTTTTCGCTTTCCTGGGATATTTAAGGTGGAAGGAAGTGGAGGTCCTTGTCAACAGAGCAGCCCTAAACTTTGGGGTGCTTGTGTCTTGCTGATTTTCAATTTTCCCACTTTATCCCCCCATGCGTGGAAGTGCCCTATGCTCTCTAAGCTGTGTTTTTTAGATGTTTCAGGACACACCGTACACTTCTCCAGAGTGGCTGTTGGCAATTTACATCCCGCCCATCAGTGTAGCAAGGCTCCCATTTCTCCATGGCCTGTCGTGCATTTCTGGTTTTGACAGTTTTTTCAGCATGGCCCTTTTGACCGATGGGAAGCGAGACTTCTTTGTAGCGCTGATTTGCCTTTCCAGGTTGCTTGGTTGGCCAAAAAGGGCGTATGCGTTTTTTCCTGAATATATTCAGGAAAAAACGCATACGCCCTTTTTGGCCAAGGGCATCATTGTCAACGTTTTGCCGCTTTTCATGTGCTTTAAAGGCGATTCGAATCTACCTCCTGAAATCTGTTTCCTGCAATTCTGCCTTGATTTCAAATCCTCTTCTTTGCCTTCCCTCAATATATTTGTGGACGAGAGTTATGATTTATAACTCTGCAGGTTTGTGAATTGCAGTGCCCTGAAGCTCCATTTTACAAGTCGGTTTTTTGGGAGCTGGCCGCAAAAGCGCAGGATGGCTTCAGGCCCTGTTCTGGTTCAGGGGGGCAGGCTGAGCCTGTGGTTAATTCTTCTTCCTGATGGGAAAATAGAGTGACCTGTGCCTGTCCCAACACCAACAGCTAGTCTCTCATTGGTACCCCGTCTTCCCGTTCATCCTCAGGACAAATTGCAACCTGTACGGAACAGGAGGTTAAAGGTGCTGATGCTCCAAGTAGGGAGATTGCTAGTAAAGTGGCTGGAATGGCGAACCCGAGCACAAGGAGATGAGAAATGAGGTGCGTTTTAGAAACCTTTCCCCATCACACGGTGTACCATCTTCTGGGTTTCTCATGCATGTTTTCGATGTAGGAAGATGCCCTTGAACCTGGAGATTTGGGAACCATGTGATGGGTAGCACGCAGTATTACTTTAAAGGGTCTGCGTTTGCTCACCCAACCTCACCAAACCTCTCAGCCCCAAGAGTGTCCACCCTTATGTCTCATCCAGCTGTGGGTCTAGATATGGTCAATCCAGGTTGCATCACAGCCCCTGAACGAATTGTGTAAGAATTTCTCTCTCTTTCCCTGTCTTTGTTTCATGGGTTTTTAAAAGTAATTTATTTTTATAATGGGGTTTAGCTGCTTTTCACGGCTGTGTTTATGCCGCTTTACACCCACTTGACACACTAACAGAGAGATATCAATACATAGGTTTTAAGATTATTACTAGTCAGATATATTCTTGTGCGGTGAATCGGGCGTGTTGAGTCCAGTTCTCTGAGCAAGGAGTAGGTCTTGTCTATTACATATTGGGTTTATGGAACGGTATCTGAGCTAATTTGAAACTCTTGTTTTATGTATCACCCCACCTCACCTTTCCCGTTAAGCAGCCATAGTGTGTTTTCTGCATGCGTGACTCTGTTCTGTTTTGTAATTCAGTTCAAGTGTAACGGTTTTTACATTCCCTCTATAAGTGACACCTTATGAGAAGTGTCCTTTTCTGTGTGACTTATTTCACTTAGAATCGTCTTACCTAAATCCACTCATCATGCTGCTACTAGCCTTATGACATTGATTTCATGGCTGAGTGATATTCCATTGTACATAAGGACCACAACTTTTTTATCCATTTTTCGCTTTCCTGGGATATTTAAGGTGGAAGGAAGTGGAGGTCCTTGTCAACAGAGCAGCCCTAAACTTTGGGGTGCTTGTGTCTTGCTGATTTTCAATGTTCCCACTTTATCCCCCCATGCGTGGAAGTGCCCTATGCTCTCTAAGCTGTGTTTTTTAGATGTTTCAGGACACACCGTACACTTCTCCAGAGTGGCTGTTGGCAATTTACATCCCGCCCATCAGTGTAGCAAGGCTCCCATTTCTCCATGGCCTGTCCTGCATTTCTGGTTTTGACACTTTTTTCAGCATGGCCCTTTTGACCGATGGGAAGCGAGACTTCTTTGTAGCGCTGATTTGCCTTTCCAGGTTGCTTGGTTGGCCAAAAAGGCCGTATGCGTTTTTTCCTGAATATATTCAGGAAAAAACGCATACGCCCTTTTTGGCCAAGGGCATCATTGTCAACGTTTTGCTGCTTTTCATGTGCTTTAAAGGCGATTTGAATCTACCTCCTGAAATCTGTTTCCTGCAATTCTGCCTTGATTTCAAATCCTCTTCTTTGCCTTCCCTCAATATATTTGTGGACGAGAGTTATCATTTATAACTCTGCAGGTTTGTGAATTGCAGTGCCCTGAAGCTCCATTTTACAAGTCGCTTTTTTGGGAGCTGGCCGCAAAAGCGCCGGATGGCTTCAGGCCCTGTTCTGGTTCTGGGGGGCAGGCTGAGCCTGTGGTTAATTCTTCTTCCTGATGGGAAAATAGAGTGACCTGTGCCTGTCCCAACACCAAGAGCTAGTCTCTCATTGGTTCCCCATCTTCCCGTTCATTCTCAGGACAAATTGCAACCTGTACGGAACAGGAGGTTAAAGGTGCTGATGCTCCAAGTAGGGAGATTGCTAGTAAAGTGGCTGGAATGGCGAACCCGAGCACAAGGAGATGAGAAATGAGGTGCGTTTTAGAAACCTTTCCCCATCACACGGTGTACCATATTCTGGGTTTCTCATGCATGTTTTCGATGTAGGAAGATGCCCTTGAACCTGGAGATTTGGGACCCATGCGATGGGTAGCACGCAGTATTACTTTAAATGGTCTGCGTTTGCTCACCCAACCTCACCAGACCTCTCAGCCCCAAGAGTGTCCACCCTTATGTGTCATCCAGCTGTGGGTCTAGATATGGTCAATTCAGGTTGCATCACAGCTCCTGAACGAATTGTGTAAGAATTTCTCTCTCTTTCCCTGTCTTTGTTTCATGGGTTTTTAAAAGTAATTTATTTTTATAATGGGGTTTAGCTGCTTTTCACGGCTGTGTTTATGCCGCTTTACACCCACTTGACACACTAACAGAGAGATATCAATACATAGGTTTTAAGATTATTACTAGTCAGATATATTCTTGTGAGGTGAATCGGGCGTGTTGAGTCCAGTTCTCTGAGCAAGGAGTAGGTCTTGTCTATTACATATTAGGTTTATGGAACGGTATCTGAGCTAATTTGAAACTCTTGTTTTATGTATCACCCCACCTCACCTTTCCCGTTAAGCAGCCATAGTGTGTTTTCTGCATGTGTGACTCTGTTCTGTATTGTAAGTCAGTTCAAGTGTAACGGTTTTTACATTCCCTCTATAAGTGACACCTTATGAGAAGTGTCCTTTTCTGTGTGACTTATTTCACTTAGAATCGTCTTACCTAAATCCACTCATCATGCTGCTACTAGCCTTATGACATTGATTTCATGGCTGAGTGATATTCCATTGTACATAAGGACCACAACTTTTTTATCCATTTTTCGCTTTCCTGGGATATTTAAGGTGGAAGGAAGTGGAGGTCCTTGTCAACAGAGCAGCCCTAAACTTTGGGGTGCTTGTGTCTTGCTGATTTTCAATTTTCCCACTTTATCCCCCCATGCGTGGAAGTGCCCTATGCTCTCTAAGCTGTGTTTTTTAGATGTTTCAGGACACACCGTACACTTCTCCAGGGTGGCTGTTGGCAATTTACATCCCGCCCATCAGTGTAGCAAGGCTCCCATTTCTCCATGGCCTGTCCTGCATTTCTGGTTTTGACACTTTTTTCAGCATGGCCCTTTTGACCGATGGGAAGCGAGACTTCTTTGTAGCGCTGATTTGCCTTTCCAGGTTGCTTGGTTGGCCAAAAAGGGCGTATGCGTTTTTTCCTGAATATATTCAGGAAAAAACGCATACGCCCTTTTTGGCCAAGGGCATCATTGTCAACGTTTTGCCGCTTTTCATGTGCTTTAAAGGCGATTCGAATCTACCTCCTGAAATCTGTTTCCTGCAATTCTGCCTTGATTTCAAATCCTCTTCTTTGCCTTCCCTCAATATATTTGTGGACGAGAGTTATCATTTATAACTCTGCAGGTTTGTGAATTGCAGTGCCCTGAAGCTCCATTTTACAAGTCGGTTTTTTGGGAGCTCTCCGCAAAAGCGCCGGATGGCTTCAGGCCCTGTTCTGGTTCAGGGGGGCAGGCTGAGCCTGTGGTTAATTCTTCTTCCTGATGGGAAAATAGAGTGACCTGTGCCTGTCCCAACACCAAGAGCTAGTCTCTCATTGGTTCCCCATCTTCCCGTTCATCCTCAGGACAAATTGCAACCTGTATGGAACAGGAGGTTAAAGGTGCTGATGCTCCAAGTAGGGAGATTGCTAGTAAAGTGGCTGGAATGGCGAACCCGAGCACAAGGAGATGAGAAATGAGGTGCGTTTTAGAAACCTTTCCCCATCACACGGTGTACCATCTTCTGGGTTTCTCATGCATGTTTTCGATGTAGGAAGATGCCCTTGAACCTGGAGATTTGGGACCCATGCGATGGGTAGCACGCAGTATTACTTTAAAGGGTCTGCGTTTGCTCACCCAACCTCACCAGACCTCTCAGCCCCAAGAGTGTCCACCCTTATGTCTCATCCAGCTGTGGGTCTAGATATGGTCAATCCAGGTTGCATCACAGCCCCTGAACGAATTGTGTAAGAATTTCTCTCTCTTTCCCTGTCTTTGTTTCATGGGTTTTTAAAAGTAATTTATTTTTATAATGGGGTTTAGCTGCTTTTCACGGCTGTGTTTAGGCCGCTTTACACCCACTTGACACACTAACAGAGAGATATCAATACATAGGTTTTAAGATTATTACTAGTCAGATATATTCTTGTGCGGTGAATCGGGCGTGTTGTGTCCAGTTCTCTGAGCAAGGAGTAGGTCTTGTCTATTCCATATTGGGTTTATGGAACGGTATCTGAGCTAATTTGAAACTCTTGTTTTATGTATCACCCCACCTCACCTTTCCCGTTAAGCAGCCATAGTGTGTTTTCTGCATGTGTGACTCTGTTCTGTTTTGTAATTCAGTTCAAGTGTAACGGTTTTTACATTCCCTCTATAAGTGACACCTTATGAGAAGTGTCCTTTTCTGTGTGACTTATTTCACTTAGAATCGTCTTACCTAAATCCACTCATCATGCTGCTACTAGCCTTATGACATTGATTTCATGGCTGAGTGATATTCCATTGTACATAAGGACCACAACTTTTTTATCCATTTTTCGCTTTCCTGGGATATTTAAGGTGGAAGGAAGTGGAGGTCCTTGTCAACAGAGCAGCCCTAAACTTTGGGGTGCTTGTGTCTTGCTGATTTTCAATTTTCCCACTTTATCCCCCCATGCGTGGAAGTGCCCTATGCTCTCTAAGCTGTGTTTTTTAGATGTTTCAGGACACACCGTACACTTCTCCAGAGTGGCTGTTGGCAATTTACATCCCGCCCATCAGTGTAGCAAGGCTCCCATTTCTCCATGGCCTGTCCTGCATTTCTGGTTTTGACACTTTTTTCAGCATGGCCCTTTTGACCGATGGGAAGCGAGACTTCTTTGTAGTGCTGATTTGCCTTTCCAGGTTGCTTGGTTGGCCAAAAAGGGCGTATGCGTTTTTTCCTGAATATATTCAGGAAAAAACGCATACGCCCTTTTTGGCCAAGGGCATCATTGTCAACGTTTTGCCGCTTTTCATGTGCTTTAAAGGCGATTCGAATCTACCTCCTGAAATCTGTTTCCTGCAATTCTGCCTTGATTTCAAATCCTCTTCTTTGCCTTCCCTCAATATATTTGTGGACGAGAGTTATCATTTATAACTCTGCAGGTTTGTGAATTGCAGTGCCCTGAAGCTCCATTTTACAAGTCGCTTTTTTGGGAGCTGGCCGCAAAAGCGCCGGATGGCTTCAGGCCCTGTTCTGGTTCAGGGGGGCAGGCTGAGCCTGTGGTTGATTCTTCTTCCTGATGGGAAAATAGAGTGACCTGTGCCTGTCCCAACACCAAGAGCTAGTCTCTCATTGGTTCCCCGTCTTCCCGTTCATCCTCAGGACAAATTGCAACCTGTATGGAACAGGAGGTTAAAGGTGCTGATGCTCCAAGTAGGGAGATTGCTAGTAAAGTGGCTGGAATGGCGAACCCGAGCACAAGGAGATGAGAAATGAGGTGCGTTTTAGAAACCTTTCCCCATCACACGGTGTACCATCTTCTGGGTTTCTCATGCATGTTTTCGATGTAGGAAGATGCCCTTGAACCTGGAGATTTGGGACCCATGCGATGGGTAGCACGCAGTATTACTTTAAAGGGTCTGCGTTTGCTCACCCAACCTCACCAAACCTCTCAGCCCCAAGAGTGTCCACCCTTATGTCTCATCCAGCTGTGGGTCTAGATATGGTCAATCCAGGTTGCATCACAGCCCCTGAACGAATTGTGTAAGAATTTCTCTCTCTTTCCCTGTCTTTGTTTCTTGGGTTTTTAAAAGTAATTTATTTTTATAATGGGGTTTAGCTGCTTTTCACGGCTGTGTTTAGGCCGCTTTACACCCACTTGACACACTAACAGAGAGATATCAATACATAGGTTTTAAGATTATTACTAGTCAGATATATTCTTGTGCGGTGAATCGGGCGTGTTGTGTCCAGTTCTCTGAGCAAGGAGTAGGTCTTGTCTATTCCATATTGGGTTTATGGAACGGTATCTGAGCTAATTTGAAACTCTTGTTTTATGTATCACCCCACCTCACCTTTCCCGTTAAGCAGCCATAGTGTGTTTTCTGCATGTGTGACTCTGTTCTGTTTTGTAATTCAGTTCAAGTGTAACGGTTTTTACATTCCCTCTATAAGTGACACCTTATGAGAAGTGTCCTTTTCTGTGTGACTTATTTCACTTAGAATCGTCTTACCTAAATCCACTCATCATGCTGCTACTAGCCTTATGACATTGATTTCATGGCTGAGTGATATTCCATTGTACATAAGGACCACAACTTTTTTATCCATTTTTCGCTTTCCTGGGATATTTAAGGTGGAAGGAAGTGGAGGTCCTTGTCAACAGAGCAGCCCTAAACTTTGGGGTGCTTGTGTCTTGCTGATTTTCAATTTTCCCACTTTATCCCCCCATGCGTGGAAGTGCCCTATGCTCTCTAAGCTGTGTTTTTTAGATGTTTCAGGACACACCGTACACTTCTCCAGAGTGGCTGTTGGCAATTTACATCCCGCCCATCAGTGTAGCAAGGCTCCCATTTCTCCATGGCCTGTCCTGCATTTCTGGTTTTGACACTTTTTTCAGCATGGCCCTTTTGACCGATGGGAAGCGAGACTTCTTTGTAGTGCTGATTTGCCTTTCCAGGTTGCTTGGTTGGCCAAAAAGGGCGTATGCGTTTTTTCCTGAATATATTCAGGAAAAAACGCATACGCCCTTTTTGGCCAAGGGCATCATTGTCAACGTTTTGCCGCTTTTCATGTGCTTTAAAGGCGATTCGAATCTACCTCCTGAAATCTGTTTCCTGCAATTCTGCCTTGATTTCAAATCCTCTTCTTTGCCTTCCCTCAATATATTTGTGGACGAGAGTTATCATTTATAACTCTGCAGGTTTGTGAATTGCAGTGCCCTGAAGCTCCATTTTACAAGTCGCTTTTTTGGGAGCTGGCCGCAAAAGCGCCGGATGGCTTCAGGCCCTGTTCTGGTTCAGGGGGGCAGGCTGAGCCTGTGGTTGATTCTTCTTCCTGATGGGAAAATAGAGTGACCTGTGCCTGTCCCAACACCAAGAGCTAGTCTCTCATTGGTTCCCCGTCTTCCCGTTCATCCTCAGGACAAATTGCAACCTGTACGGAACAGGAGGTTAAAGGTGCTGATGCTCCAAGTAGGGAGATTGCTAGTAAAGTGGCTGGAATGGCGAACCCGAACACAAGGAGATGAGAAATGAGGTGCGTTTTAGAAACCTTTCCCCATCACACGGTGTACCATCTTCTGGGTTTCTCATGCATGTTTTCGATGTAGGAAGATGCCCTTGAACCTGGAGATTTGGGACCCATGCGATGGGTAGCACGCAGTATTACTTTAAAGGGTCTGCGTTTGCTCACCCAACCTCACCAAACCTCTCAGCCCCAAGAGTGTCCACCCTTATGCCTCATCCAGCTGTGGGTCTAGATATGGTCAATCCAGGTTGCATCACAGCCCCTGAACGAATTGTGTGAGAATTTCTCTCTCTTTCCCTGTCTTTGTTTCATGGGTTTTTAAAAGTAATTTATTTTTATAATGGGGTTTAGCTGCTTTTCACGGCTGTGTTTATGCTGCTTTACACCCACTTGACACACTAACAGAGAGATATCAATACATAGGTTTTAAGATTATTACTAGTCAGATATATTCTTGTGCGGTGAATCGGGCGTGTTGAGTCCAGTTCTCTGAGCAAGGAGTAGGTCTTGTCTATTCCATATTGGGTTTATGGAACGGTATCTGAGCTAATTTGAAACTCTTGTTTTATGTATCACCCCACCTCACCTTTCCCGTTAAGCAGCCATAGTGTGTTTTCTGCATGTGTGACTCTGTTCTGTTTTGTAATTCAGTTCAAGTGTAACGGTTTTTACATTCCCTCTATAAGTGACACCTTATGAGAAGTGTCCTTTTCTGTGTGACTTATTTCACTTAGAATCGTCTTACCTAAATCCACTCATCATGCTGCTACTAGCCTTATGACATTGATTTCATGGCTGAGTGATATTCCATTGTACATAAGGACCACAACTTTTTTATCCATTTTTCGCTTTCCTGGGATATTTAAGGTGGAAGGAAGTGGAGGTCCTTGTCAACAGAGCAGCCCTAAACTTTGGGGTGCTTGTGTCTTGCTGATTTTCAGTGTTCCCACTTTATCCCCCCATGCGTGGAAGTGCCCTATGCTCTCTAAGCTGTGTTTTTTAGATGTTTCAGGACACACCGTACACTTCTCCAGAGTGGCTGTTGGCAATTTACATCTCGCCCATCAGTGTAGCAAGGCTCCCATTTCTCCATGGCCTGTCCTGCATTTCTGGTTTTGACACTTTTTTCAGCATGGCCCTTTTGACCGATGGGAAGCGAGACTTCTTTGTAGCGCTGATTTGCCTTTCCAGGTTGCTTGGTTGGCCAAAAAGGGCGTATGCGTTTTTTCCTGAATATATTCAGGAAAAAACGCATACGCCCTTTTTGGCCAAGGGCATCATTGTCAACGTTTTGCTGCTTTTCATGTGCTTTAAAGGCGATTTGAATCTACCTCCTGAAATCTGTTTCCTGCAATTCTGCCTTGATTTCAAATCCTCTTCTTTGCCTTCCCTCAATATATTTGTGGACGAGAGTTATCATTTATAACTCTGCAGGTTTGTGAATTGCAGTGCCCTGAAGCTCCATTTTACAAGTCGCTTTTTTGGGAGCTGGCCGCAAAAGCGCCGGATGGCTTCAGGCCCTGTTCTGGTTCTGGGGGGCAGGCTGAGCCTGTGGTTAATTCTTCTTCCTGATGGGAAAATAGAGTGACCTGTGCCTGTCCCAACACCAAGAGCTAGTCTCTCATTGGTTCCCCATCTTCCCGTTCATCCTCAGGACAAATTGCAACCTGTACGGAACAGGAGGTTAAAGGTGCTGATGCTCCAAGTAGGGAGATTGCTAGTAAAGTGGCTGGAATGGCGAACCCGAGCACAAGGAGATGAGAAATGAGGTGCGTTTTAGAAACCTTTCCCCATCACACGGTGTACCATCTTCTGGGTTTCTCATGCATGTTTTCGATGTAGGAAGATGCCCTTGAACCTGGAGATTTGGGACCCATGCGATGGGTAGCACGCAGTATTACTTTAAATGGTCTGCGTTTGCTCACCCAACCTCACCAAACCTCTCAGCCCCAAGAGTGTCCACCCTTATGTGTCATCCAGCTGTGGGTCTAGATATGGTCAATCCAGGTTGCATCACAGCTCCTGAACGAATTGTGTAAGAATTTCTCTCTCTTTCCCTGTCTTTGTTTCATGGGTTTTTAAAAGTAATTTATTTTTATAATGGGGTTTAGCTGCTTTTCACGGCTGTGTTTATGCCGCTTTACACCCACTTGACACACTAACAGAGAGATATCAATACATAGGTTTTAAGATTATTACTAGTCAGATATATTCTTGTGAGGTGAATCGGGCGTGTTGAGTCCAGTTCTCTGAGCAAGGAGTAGGTCTTGTCTATTACATATTAGGTTTATGGAACGGTATCTGAGCTAATTTGAAACTCTTGTTTTATGTATCACCCCACCTCACCTTTCCCGTTAAGCAGCCATAGTGTGTTTTCTGCATGTGTGACTCTGTTCTGTATTGTAAGTCAGTTCAAGTGTAACGGTTTTTACATTCCCTCTATAAGTGACACCTTATGAGAAGTGTCCTTTTCTGTGTGACTTATTTCACTTAGAATCGTCTTACCTAAATCCACTCATCATGCTGCTACTAGCCTTATGACATTGATTTCATGGCTGAGTGATATTCCATTGTACATAAGGACCACAACTTTTTTATCCATTTTTCGCTTTCCTGGGATATTTAAGGTGGAATGAAGTGGAGGTCCTTGTC
The DNA here is from genome assembly GCF_965194825.1 of Balaenoptera physalus. NCBI lineage: Eukaryota > Metazoa > Chordata > Mammalia > Artiodactyla > Balaenopteridae > Balaenoptera > Balaenoptera physalus. Next base: position 770,318 of record NW_028126360.1, on the reverse strand, counting down.
AACAGAGCAGCCCTAAACTTTGGGGTGCTTGTGTCTTGCTGATTTTCAATTTTCCCACTTTATCCCCCCATGCGTGGAAGTGCCCTATGCTCTCTAAGCTGTGTTTTTTAGATGTTTCAGGACACACCGTACACTTCTCCAGAGTGGCTGTTGGCAATTTACATCCCGCCCATCAGTGTAGCAAGGCTCCCATTTCTCCATGGCCTGTCCTGCATTTCTGGTTTTGACAGTTTTTTCAGCATGGCCCTTTTGACCGATGGGAAGCGAGACTTCTTTGTAGCGCTGATTTGCCTTTCCAGGTTGCTTGGTTGGCCAAAAAGGGCGTATGCGTTTTTTCCTGAATATATTCAGGAAAAAACGCATACGCCCTTTTTGGCCAAGGGCATCATTGTCAACGTTTTGCCGCTTTTCATGTGCTTTAAAGGCGATTCGAATCTACCTCCTGAAATCTGTTTCCTGCAATTCTGCCTTGATTTCAAATCCTCTTCTTTGCCTTCCCTCAATATATTTGTGGACGAGAGTTATGATTTATAACTCTGCAGGTTTGTGAATTGCAGTGCCCTGAAGCTCCATTTTACAAGTCGGTTTTTTGGGAGCTGGCCGCAAAAGCGCAGGATGGCTTCAGGCCCTGTTCTGGTTCAGGGGGGCAGGCTGAGCCTGTGGTTAATTCTTCTTCCTGATGGGAAAATAGAGTGACCTGTGCCTGTCCCAACATCAACAGCTAGTCTCTCATTGGTACCCCGTCTTCCCGTTCATCCTCAGGACAAATTGCAACCTGTACGGAACAGGAGGTTAAAGGTGCTGATGCTCCAAGTAGGGAGATTGCTAGTAAAGTGGCTGGAATGGCGAACCCGAGCACAAAGAGATGAGAAATGAGGTGCGTTTTAGAAACCTTTCCCCATCACACGGTGTACCATCTTCTGGGTTTCTCATGCATGTTTTCGATGTAGGAAGATGCCCTTGAACCTGGAGATTTGGGAACCATGTGATGGGTAGCACGCAGTATTACTTTAAAGGGTCTGCGTTTGCTCACCCAACCTCACCAAACCTCTCAGCCCCAAGAGTGTCCACCCTTATGTCTCATCCAGCTGTGGGTCTAGATATGGTCAATCCAGGTTGCATCACAGCCCCTGAACGAATTGTGTAAGAATTTCTCTCTCTTTCCCTGTCTTTGTTTCATGGGTTTTTAAAAGTAATTTATTTTTATAATGGGGTTTAGCTGCTTTTCACGGCTGTGTTTATGCCGCTTTACACCCACTTGACACACTAACAGAGAGATATCAATACATAGGTTTTAAGATTATTACTAGTCAGATATATTCTTGTGCGGTGAATCGGGCGTGTTGAGTCCAGTTCTCTGAGCAAGGAGTAGGTCTTGTCTATTACATATTGGGTTTATGGAACGGTATCTGAGCTAATTTGAAACTCTTGTTTTATGTATCACCCCACCTCACCTTTCCCGTTAAGCAGCCATAGTGTGTTTTCTGCATGCGTGACTCTGTTCTGTTTTGTAATTCAGTTCAAGTGTAACGGTTTTTACATTCCCTCTATAAGTGACACCTTATGAGAAGTGTCCTTTTCTGTGTGACTTATTTCACTTAGAATCGTCTTACCTAAATCCACTCATCATGCTGCTACTAGCCTTATGACATTGATTTCATGGCTGAGTGATATTCCATTGTACATAAGGACCACAACTTTTTTATCCATTTTTCGCTTTCCTGGGATATTTAAGGTGGAAGGAAGTGGAGGTCCTTGTCAACAGAGCAGCCCTAAACTTTGGGGTGCTTGTGTCTTGCTGATTTTCAATTTTCCCACTTTATCCCCCCATGCGTGGAAGTGCCCTATGCTCTCTAAGCTGTGTTTTTTAGATGTTTCAGGACACACCGTACACTTCTCCAGAGTGGCTGTTGGCAATTTACATCCCGCCCATCAGTGTAGCAAGGCTCCCATTTCTCCATGGCCTGTCCTGCATTTCTGGTTTTGACACTTTTTTCAGCATGGCCCTTTTGACCGATGGGAAGCGAGACTTCTTTGTAGCGCTGATTTGCCTTTCCAGGTTGCTTGGTTGGCCAAAAAGGGCGTATGCGTTTTTTCCTGAATATATTCAGGAAAAAACGCATACGCCCTTTTTGGCCAAGGGCATCATTGTCAACGTTTTGCTGCTTTTCATGTGCTTTAAAGGCGATTTGAATCTACCTCCTGAAATCTGTTTCCTGCAATTCTGCCTTGATTTCAAATCCTCTTCTTTGCCTTCCCTCAATATATTTGTGGACGAGAGTTATCATTTATAACTCTGCAGGTTTGTGAATTGCAGTGCCCTGAAGCTCCATTTTACAAGTCGCTTTTTTGGGAGCTGGCCGCAAAAGCGCCGGATGGCTTCAGGCCCTGTTCTGGTTCTGGGGGGCAGGCTGAGCCTGTGGTTAATTCTTCTTCCTGATGGGAAAATAGAGTGACCTGTGCCTGTCCCAACACCAAGAGCTAGTCTCTCATTGGTTCCCCATCTTCCCGTTCATCCTCAGGACAAATTGCAACCTGTACGGAACAGGAGGTTAAAGGTGCTGATGCTCCAAGTAGGGAGATTGCTAGTAAAGTGGCTGGAATGGCGAACCCGAGCACAAGGAGATGAGAAATGAGGTGCGTTTTAGAAACCTTTCCCCATCACACGGTGTACCATCTTCTGGGTTTCTCATGCATGTTTTCGATGTAGGAAGATGCCCTTGAACCTGGAGATTTGGGACCCATGCGATGGGTAGCACGCAGTATTACTTTAAAGGATCTGCGTTTGCTCACCCAACCTCACCAAACCTCTCAGCCCCAAGAGTGTCCACCCTTATGTCTCATCCAGCTGTGGGTCTAGATATGGTCAATCCAGGTTGCATCACAGCTCCTGAACGAATTGTGTAAGAATTTCTCTCTCTTTCCCTGTCTTTGTTTCATGGGTTTTTAAAAGTAATTTATTTTTATAATGGGGTTTAGCTGCTTTTCACGGCTGTGTTTATGCCGCTTTACACCCACTTGACACACTAACAGAGAGATATCAATACATAGGTTTTAAGATTATTACTAGTCAGATATATTCTTGTGAGGTGAATCGGGCGTGTTGAGTCCAGTTCTCTGAGCAAGGAGTAGGTCTTGTCTATTACATATTAGGTTTATGGAACGGTATCTGAGCTAATTTGAAACTCTTGTTTTATGTATCACCCCACCTCACCTTTCCCGTTAAGCAGCCATAGTGTGTTTTCTGCATGTGTGACTCTGTTCTGTATTGTAAGTCAGTTCAAGTGTAACGGTTTTTACATTCCCTCTATAAGTGACACCTTATGAGAAGTGTCCTTTTCTGTGTGACTTATTTCACTTAGAATCGTCTTACCTAAATCCACTCATCATGCTGCTACTAGCCTTATGACATTGATTTCATGGCTGAGTGATATTCCATTGTACATAAGGACCACAACTTTTTTATCCATTTTTCGCTTTCCTGGGATATTTAAGGTGGAATGAAGTGGAGGTCCTTGTCAACAGAGCAGCCCTAAACTTTGGGGTGCTTGTGTCTTGCTGATTTTCAATTTTCCCACTTTATCCCCCCATGCGTGGAAGTGCCCTATGCTCTCTAAGCTGTGTTTTTTAGATGTTTCAGGACACACCGTACACTTCTCCAGAGTGGCTGTTGGCAATTTACATCCCGCCCATCAGTGTAGCAAGGCTCCCATTTCTCCATGGCCTGTCCTGCATTTCTGGTTTTGACAGTTTTTTCAGCATGGCCCTTTTGACCGATGGGAAGCGAGACTTCTTTGTAGCGCTGATTTGCCTTTCCAGGTTGCTTGGTTGGCCAAAAAGGGCGTATGCTTTTTTTCCTGAATATATTCAGGAAAAAACGCATACGCCCTTTTTGGCCAAGGGCATCATTGTCAACGTTTTGCCGCTTTTCATGTGCTTTAAAGGCGATTCGAATCTACCTCCTGAAATCTGTTTCCTGCAATTCTGCCTTGATTTCAAATCCTCTTCTTTGCCTTCCCTCAATATATTTGTGGACGAGAGTTATGATTTATAACTCTGCAGGTTTGTGAATTGCAGTGCCCTGAAGCTCCATTTTACAAGTCGGTTTTTTGGGAGCTGGCCGCAAAAGCGCAGGATGGCTTCAGGCCCTGTTCTGGTTCAGGGGGGCAGGCTGAGCCTGTGGTTAATTCTTCTTCCTGATGGGAAAATAGAGTGACCTGTGCCTGTCCCAACACCAAGAGCTAGTCTCTCATTGGTACCCCGTCTTCCCGTTCATCCTCAGGACAAATTGCAACCTGTACGGAACAGGAGGTTAAAGGTGCTGATGCTCCAAGTAGGGAGATTGCTAGTAAAGTGGCTGGAATGGCGAACCCGAGCACAAGGAGATGAGAAATGAGGTGCGTTTTAGAAACCTTTCCCCATCACACGGTGTACCATCTTCTGGGTTTCTCATGCATGTTTTCGATGTAGGAAGATGCCCTTGAACCTGGAGATTTGGGAACCATGTGATGGGTAGCACGCAGTATTACTTTAAAGGGTCTGCGTTTGCTCACCCAACCTCACCAAACCTCTCAGCCCCAAGAGTGTCCACCCTTATGTCTCATCCAGCTGTGGGTCTAGATATGGTCAATCCAGGTTGCATCACAGCCCCTGAACGAATTGTGTAAGAATTTCTCTCTCTTTCCCTGTCTTTGTTTCATGGGTTTTTAAAAGTAATTTATTTTTATAATGGGGTTTAGCTGCTTTTCACGGCTGTGTTTATGCCGCTTTACACCCACTTGACACACTAACAGAGAGATATCAATACATAGGTTTTAAGATTATTACTAGTCAGATATATTCTTGTGCGGTGAATCGGGCGTGTTGAGTCCAGTTCTCTGAGCAAGGAGTAGGTCTTGTCTATTACATATTGGGTTTATGGAACGGTATCTGAGCTAATTTGAAACTCTTGTTTTATGTATCACCCCACCTCACCTTTCCCGTTAAGCAGCCATAGTGTGTTTTCTGCATGCGTGACTCTGTTCTGTTTTGTAATTCAGTTCAAGTGTAACGGTTTTTACATTCCCTCTATAAGTGACACCTTATGAGAAGTGTCCTTTTCTGTGTGACTTATTTCACTTAGAATCGTCTTACCTAAATCCACTCATCATGCTGCTACTAGCCTTATGACATTGATTTCATGGCTGAGTGATATTCCATTGTACATAAGGACCACAACTTTTTTATCCATTTTTCGCTTTCCTGGGATATTTAAGGTGGAAGGAAGTGGAGGTCCTTGTCAACAGAGCAGCCCTAAACTTTGGGGTGCTTGTGTCTTGCTGATTTTCAATTTTCCCACTTTATCCCCCCATGCGTGGAAGTGCCCTATGCTCTCTAAGCTGTGTTTTTTAGATGTTTCAGGACACACCGTACACTTCTCCAGAGTGGCTGTTGGCAATTTACATCCCGCCCATCAGTGTAGCAAGGCTCCCATTTCTCCATGGCCTGTCCTGCATTTCTGGTTTTGACACTTTTTTCAGCATGGCCCTTTTGACCGATGGGAAGCGAGACTTCTTTGTAGCGCTGATTTGCCTTTCCAGGTTGCTTGGTTGGCCAAAAAGGGCGTATGCGTTTTTTCCTGAATATATTCAGGAAAAAACGCATACGCCCTTTTTGGCCAAGGGCATCATTGTCAACGTTTTGCCGCTTTTCATGTGCTTTAAAGGCGATTCGAATCTACCTCCTGAAATCTGTTTCCTGCAATTCTGCCTTGATTTCAAATCCTCTTCTTTGCCTTCCCTCAATATATTTGTGGACGAGAGTTATCATTTATAACTCTGCAGGTTTGTGAATTGCAGTGCCCTGAAGCTCCATTTTACAAGTCGGTTTTTTGGGAGCTCTCCGCAAAAGCGCCGGATGGCTTCAGGCCCTGTTCTGGTTCCGGGGGGCAGGCTGAGCCTGTGGTTAATTCTTCTTCCTGATGGGAAAATAGAGTGACCTGTGCCTGTCCCAACACCAAGAGCTAGTCTCTCATTGGTTCCCCGTCTTCCCGTTCATCCTCAGGACAAATTGCAACCTGTACGGAACAGGAGGTTAAAGGTGCTGATGCTCCAAGTAGGGAGATTGCTAGTAAAGTGGCTGGAATGGCGAACCCGAGCACAAGGAGATGAGAAATGAGGTGCGTTTTAGAAACCTTTCCCCATCACACGGTGTACCATCTTCTGGGTTTCTCATGCATGTTTTCGATGTAGGAAGATGCCCTTGAACCTGGAGATTTGGGACCCATGCGATGGGTAGCACGCAGTATTACTTTAAAGGGTCTGCGTTTGCTCACCCAACCTCACCAAACCTCTCAGCCCCAAGAGTGTCCACCCTTATGTCTCATCCAGCTGTGGGTCTGGATATGGTCAATCCAGGTTGCATCACAGCCCCTGAACGAATTGTGTAAGAATTTCTCTCTCTTTCCCTGTCTTTGTTTCATGGGTTTTTAAAAGTAATTTATTTTTATAATGGGGTTTAGCTGCTTTTCACGGCTGTGTTTATGCCGCTTTACACCCACTTGACACACTAACAGAGAGATATCAATACATAGGTTTTAAGATTATTACTAGTCAGATATATTCTTGTGCGGTGAATCGGGCGTGTTGAGTCCAGTTCTCTGAGCAAGGAGTAGGTCTTGTCTATTCCATATTGGGTTTATGGAACGGTATCTGAGCTAATTTGAAACTCTTGTTTTATGTATCACCCCACCTCACCTTTCCCGTTAAGCAGCCATAGTGTGTTTTCTGCATATGTGACTCTGTTCTGTTTTGTAATTCAGTTCAAGTGTAACGGTTTTTACATTCCCTCTATAAGTGACACCTTATGAGAAGTGTCCTTTTCTGTGTGACTTATTTCACTTAGAATCGTCTTACCTAAATCCACTCATCATGCTGCTACTAGCCTTATGACATTGATTTCATGGCTGAGTGATATTCCATTGTACATAAGGACCACAACTTTTTTATCCATTTTTCGCTTTCCTGGGATATTTAAGGTGGAAGGAAGTGGAGGTCCTTGTCAACAGAGCAGCCCTAAACTTTGGGGTGCTTGTGTCTTGCTGATTTTCAATTTTCCCACTTTATCCCCCCATGCGTGGAAGTGCCCTATGCTCTCTAAGCTGTGTTTTTTAGATGTTTCAGGACACACCGTACACTTCTCCAGAGTGGCTGTTGGCAATTTACATCCCGCCCATCAGTGTAACAAGGCTCCCATTTCTCCATGGCCTGTCCTGCATTTCTGGTTTTGACACTTTTTTCAGCATGGCCCTTTTGACCGATGGGAAGCGAGACTTCTTTGTAGCGCTGATTTGCCTTTCCAGGTTGCTTGGTTGGCCAAAAAGGGCGTATGCGGTTTTTCCTGAATATATTCAGGAAAAAACGCATACGCCCTTTTTGGCCAAGGGCATCATTGTCAACGTTTTGCCCCTTTTCATGTGCTTTAAAGGCGATTCGAATCTACCTCCTGAAATCTGTTTCCTGCAATTCTGCCTTGATTTCAAATCCTCTTCTTTGCCTTCCCTCAATATATTTGTGGACGAGAGTTATGATTTATAACTCTGCAGGTTTGTGAATTGCAGTGCCCTGAAGCTCCATTTTACAAGTCGGTTTTTTGGGAGCTGGCCGCAAAAGCGCAGGATGGCTTCAGGCCCTGTTCTGGTTCAGGGGGGCAGGCTGAGCCTGTGGTTAATTCTTCTTCCTGATGGGAAAATAGAGTGGCCTGTGCCTGTCCCAACACCAAGAGCTAGTCTCTCATTGGTTCCCCGTCTTCCCGTTCATCCTCAGGACAAATTGCAACCTGTACGGAACAGGAGGTTAAAGGTGCTGATGCTCCAAGTAGGGAGATTGCTAGTAAAGTGGCTGGAATGGCGAACCCGAGCACAAGGAGATGAGAAATGAGGTGCGTTTTAGAAACCTTTCCCCATCACACGGTGTACCATCTTCTGGGTTTCTCATGCATGTTTTCGATGTAGGAAGATGCCCTTGAACCTGGAGATTTGGGACCCATGCGATGGGTAGCACGCAGTATTACTTTAAAGGGTCTGCGTTTGCTCACCCAACCTCACCAAACCTCTCAGCCCCAAGAGTGTCCACCCTTATGTCTCATCCAGCTGTGGGTCTGGATATGGTCAATCCAGGTTGCATCACAGCCCCTGAACGAATTGTGTAAGAATTTCTCTCTCTTTCCCTGTCTTTGTTTCATGGGTTTTTAAAAGTAATTTATTTTTATAATGGGGTTTAGCTGCTTTTCACGGCTGTGTTTATGCCGCTTTACACCCACTTGACACACTAACAGAGAGATATCAATACATAGGTTTTAAGATTATTACTAGTCAGATATATTCTTGTGCGGTGAATCGGGCGTGTTGAGTCCAGTTCTCTGAGCAAGGAGTAGGTCTTGTCTATTCCATATTGGGTTTATGGAACGGTATCTGAGCTAATTTGAAACTCTTGTTTTATGTATCACCCCACCTCACCTTTCCCGTTAAGCAGCCATAGTGTGTTTTCTGCATATGTGACTCTGTTCTGTTTTGTAATTCAGTTCAAGTGTAACGGTTTTTACATTCCCTCTATAAGTGACACCTTATGAGAAGTGTCCTTTTCTGTGTGACTTATTTCACTTAGAATCGTCTTACCTAAATCCACTCATCATGCTGCTACTAGCCTTATGACATTGATTTCATGGCTGAGTGATATTCCATTGTACATAAGGACCACAACTTTTTTATCCATTTTTCGCTTTCCTGGGATATTTAAGGTGGAAGGAAGTGGAGGTCCTTGTCAACAGAGCAGCCCTAAACTTTGGGGTGCTTGTGTCTTGCTGATTTTCAATTTTCCCACTTTATCCCCCCATGCGTGGAAGTGCCCTATGCTCTCTAAGCTGTGTTTTTTAGATGTTTCAGGACACACCGTACACTTCTCCAGAGTGGCTGTTGGCAATTTACATCCCGCCCATCAGTGTAACAAGGCTCCCATTTCTCCATGGCCTGTCCTGCATTTCTGGTTTTGACACTTTTTTCAGCATGGCCCTTTTGACCGATGGGAAGCGAGACTTCTTTGTAGCGCTGATTTGCCTTTCCAGGTTGCTTGGTTGGCCAAAAAGGGCGTATGCGGTTTTTCCTGAATATATTCAGGAAAAAACGCATACGCCCTTTTTGGCCAAGGGCATCATTGTCAACGTTTTGCCCCTTTTCATGTGCTTTAAAGGCGATTCGAATCTACCTCCTGAAATCTGTTTCCTGCAATTCTGCCTTGATTTCAAATCCTCTTCTTTGCCTTCCCTCAATATATTTGTGGACGAGAGTTATGATTTATAACTCTGCAGGTTTGTGAATTGCAGTGCCCTGAAGCTCCATTTTACAAGTCGGTTTTTTGGGAGCTGGCCGCAAAAGCGCAGGATGGCTTCAGGCCCTGTTCTGGTTCAGGGGGGCAGGCTGAGCCTGTGGTTAATTCTTCTTCCTGATGGGAAAATAGAGTGGCCTGTGCCTGTCCCAACACCAAGAGCTAGTCTCTCATTGGTTCCCCGTCTTCCCGTTCATCCTCAGGACAAATTGCAACCTGTACGGAACAGGAGGTTAAAGGTGCTGATGCTCCAAGTAGGGAGATTGCTAGTAAAGTGGCTGGAATGGCGAACCCGAGCACAAGGAGATGAGAAATGAGGTGCGTTTTAGAAACCTTTCCCCATCACACGGTGTACCATCTTCTGGGTTTCTCATGCATGTTTTCGATGTAGGAAGATGCCCTTGAACCTGGAGATTTGGGACCCATGCGATGGGTAGCACGCAGTATTACTTTAAAGGGTCTGCGTTTGCTCACCCAACCTCACCAGACCTCTCAGCCCCAAGAGTGTCCACCCTTATGTCTCATCCAGCTGTGGGTCTAGATATGGTCAATCCAGGTTGCATCACAGCCCCTGAACGAATTGTGTAAGAATTTCTCTCTCTTTCCCTGTCTTTGTTTCATGGGTTTTTAAAAGTAATTTATTTTTATAATGGGGTTTAGCTGCTTTTCACGGCTGTGTTTAGGCCGCTTTACACCCACTTGACACACTAACAGAGAGATATCAATACATAGGTTTTAAGATTATTACTAGTCAGATATATTCTTGTGCGGTGAATCGGGCGTGTTGTGTCCAGTTCTCTGAGCAAGGAGTAGGTCTTGTCTATTCCATATTGGGTTTATGGAACGGTATCTGAGCTAATTTGAAACTCTTGTTTTATGTATCACCCCACCTCACCTTTCCCGTTAAGCAGCCATAGTGTGTTTTCTGCATGTGTGACTCTGTTCTGTTTTGTAATTCAGTTCAAGTGTAACGGTTTTTACATTCCCTCTATAAGTGACACCTTATGAGAAGTGTCCTTTTCTGTGTGACTTATTTCACTTAGAATCGTCTTACCTAAATCCACTCATCATGCTGCTACTAGCCTTATGACATTGAATTCATGGCTGAGTGATATTCCATTGTACATAAGGACCACAACTTTTTTATCCATTTTTCGCTTTCCTGGGATATTTAAGGTGGAAGGAAGTGGAGGTCCTTGTCAACAGAGCAGCCCTAAACTTTGGGGTGCTTGTGTCTTGCTGATTTTCAATTTTCCCACTTTATCCCCCCATGCGTGGAAGTGCCCTATGCTCTCTAAGCTGTGTTTTTTAGATGTTTCAGGACACACCGTACACTTCTCCAGAGTGGCTGTTGGCAATTTACATCCCGCCCATCAGTGTAGCAAGGCTCCCATTTCTCCATGGCCTGTCCTGCATTTCTGGTTTTGACACTTTTTTCAGCATGGCCCTTTTGACCGATGGGAAGCGAGACTTCTTTGTAGCGCTGATTTGCCTTTCCAGGTTGCTTGGTTGGCCAAAAAGGGCGTATGCGTTTTTTCCTGAATATATTCAGGAAAAAACGCATACGCCCTTTTTGGCCAAGGGCATCATTGTCAACGTTTTGCCGCTTTTCATGTGCTTTAAAGGCGATTCGAATCTACCTCCTGAAATCTGTTTCCTGCAATTCTGCCTTGATTTCAAATCCTCTTCTTTGCCTTCCCTCAATATATTTGTGGATGAGAGTTATCATTTATAACTCTGCAGGTTTGTGAATTGCAGTGCCCTGAAGCTCCATTTTACAAGGCGGTTTTTTGGGAGCTGGCCGCAAAAGCGCAGGATGGCTTCAGGCCCTGTTCTGGTTCAGGGGGGCAGGCTGAGCCTGTGGTTAATTCTTCTTCCTGATGGGAAAATAGAGTGGCCTGTGTCTGTCCCAACACCAAGAGCTAGTCTCTCATTGGTTCCCCGTCTTCCCGTTCATCCTCAGGACAAATTGCAACCTGTACGGAACAGGAGGTTAAAGGTGCTGATGCTCCAAGTAGGGAGATTGCTAGTAAAGTGGCTGGAATGGCGAACCCGAGCACAAGGAGATGAGAAATGAGGTGCGTTTTAGAAACCTTTCCCCATCACACGGTGTACCATCTTCTGGGTTTCTCATGCATGTTTTCGATGTAGGAAGATGCCCTTGAACCTGGAGATTTGGGACCCATGCGATGGGTAGCACGCAGTATTACTTTAAAGGGTCTGCGTTTGCTCACCCAACCTCACCAGACCTCTCAGCCCCAAGAGTGTCCACCCTTATGTCTCATCCAGCTGTGGGTCTAGATATGGTCAATCCAGGTTGCATCACAGCCCCTGAACGAATTGTGTAAGAATTTCTCTCTCTTTCCCTGTCTTTGTTTCATGGGTTTTTAAAAGTAATTTATTTTTATAATGGGGTTTAGCTGCTTTTCACGGCTGTGTTTAGGCCGCTTTACACCCACTTGACACACTAACAGAGAGATATCAATACATAGGTTTTAAGATTATTACTAGTCAGATATATTCTTGTGCGGTGAATCGGGCGTGTTGTGTCCAGTTCTCTGAGCAAGGAGTAGGTCTTGTCTATTCCATATTGGGTTTATGGAACGGTATCTGAGCTAATTTGAAACTCTTGTTTTATGTATCACCCCACCTCACCTTTCCCGTTAAGCAGCCATAGTGTGTTTTCTGCATGTGTGACTCTGTTCTGTTTTGTAATTCAGTTCAAGTGTAACGATTTTTACATTCCCTCTATAAGTGACACCTTATGAGAAGTGTCCTTTTCTGTGTGACTTATTTCACTTAGAATCGTCTTACCTAAATCCACTCATCATGCTGCTACTAGCCTTATGACATTGATTTCATGGCTGAGTGATATTCCATTGTACATAAGGACCACAACTTTTTTATCCATTTTTCGCTTTCCTGGGATATTTAAGGTGGAAGGAAGTGGAGGTCCTTGTCAACAGAGCAGCCCTAAACTTTGGGGTGCTTGTGTCTTGCTGATTTTCAATTTTCCCACTTTATCCCCCCATGCGTGGAAGTGCCCTATGCTCTCTAAGCTGTGTTTTTTAGATGTTTCAGGACCCACCGTACACTTCTCCAGAGTGGCTGTTGGCAATTTACATCCCGCCCATCAGTGTAGCAAGGCTCCCATTTCTCCATGGCCTGTCCTGCATTTCTGGTTTTGACACTTTTTTCAGCATGGCCCTTTTGACCGATGGGAAGCGAGACTTCTTTGTAGCGCTGATTTGCCTTTCCAGGTTGCTTGGTTGGCCAAAAAGGGCGTATGCGTTTTTTCCTGAATATATTCAGGAAAAAACGCATACGCCCTTTTTGGCCAAGGGCATCATTGTCAACGTTTTGCCGCTTTTCATGTGCTTTAAAGGCGATTCGAATCTACCTCCTGAAATCTGTTTCCTGCAATTCTGCCTTGATTTCAAATCCTCTTCTTTGCCTTCCCTCAATATATTTGTGGACGAGAGTTATCATTTATAACTCTGCAGGTTTGTGAATTGCAGTGCCCTGAAGCTCCATTTTACAAGTCGCTTTTTTGGGAGCCGGCCGCAAAAGCGCAGGATGGCTTCAGGCCCTGTTCTGGTTCAGGGGGGCAGGCTGAGCCTGTGGTTAATTCTTCTTCCTGATGGGAAAATAGAGTGACCTGTCCCTGTCCCAACACCAAGAGCTAGTCTCTCATTGGTTCCCCGTCTTCCCGTTCATCCTCAGGACAAATTGCAACCTGTACGGAACAGGAGGTTAAAGGTGCTGATGCTCCAAGTAGGGAGATTGCTAGTAAAGTGGCTGGAATGGCGAACCCGAGCACAAGGAGATGAGAAATGAGGTGCGTTTTAGAAACCTTTCCCCATCACACGGTGTACCATCTTCTGGGTTTCTCATGAATGTTTTCGATGTAGGAAGATGCCCTTGAACCTGGAGATTTGGGACCCATGCGATGGGTAGCACGCAGTATTACTTTAAAGGGTCTGCGTTTGCTCACCCAACCTCACCAGACCTCTCAGCCCCAAGAGTGTCCACCCTTATGTCTCATCCAGCTGTGGGTCTAGATATGGTCAATCCAGGTTGCATCACAGCCCCTGAACGAATTGTGTAAGAATTTCTCTCTCTTTCCCTGTCTTTGTTTCATGGGTTTTTAAAAGTAATTTATTTTTATAATGGGGTTTAGCTGCTTTTCACGGCTGTGTTTAGGCCGCTTTACACCCACTTGACACACTAACAGAGAGATATCAATACATAGGTTTTAAGATTATTACTAGTCAGATATATTCTTGTGCGGTGAATCGGGCGTGTTGTGTCCAGTTCTCTGAGCAAGGAGTAGGTCTTGTCTATTCCATATTGGGTTTATGGAACGGTATCTGAGCTAATTTGAAACTCTTGTTTTATGTATCACCCCACCTCACCTTTCCCGTTAAGCAGCCATAGTGTGTTTTCTGCATGTGTGACTCTGTTCTGTTTTGTAATTCAGTTCAAGTGTAACGGTTTTTACATTCCCTCTATAAGTGACACCTTATGAGAAGTGTCCTTTTCTGTGTGACTTATTTCACTTAGAATCGTCTTACCTAAATCCACTCATCATGCTGCTACTAGCCTTATGACATTGATTTCATGGCTGAGTGATATTCCATTGTACATAAGGACCACAACTTTTTCATCCATTTTTCGCTTTCCTGGGATATTTAAGGTGGAAGGAAGTGGAGGTCCTTGTCAACAGAGCAGCCCTAAACTTTGGGGTGCTTGTGTCTTGCTGATTTTCAATTTTCCCACTTTATCCCCCCATGCGTGGAAGTGCCCTATGCTCTCTAAGCTGTGTTTTTTAGATGTTTCAGGACACACCGTACACTTCTCCAGAGTGGCTGTTGGCAATTTACATCCCGCCCATCAGTGTAGCAAGGCTCCCATTTCTCCATGGCCTGTCCTGCATTTCTGGTTTTGACACTTTTTTCAGCATGGCCCTTTTGACCGATGGGAAGCGAGACTTCTTTGTAGCGCTGATTTGCCTTTCCAGGTTGCTTGGTTGGCCAAAAAGGGCGTATGCGTTTTTTCCTGAATATATTCAGGAAAAAACGCATACGCCCTTTTTGGCCAAGGGCATCATTGTCAACGTTTTGCCGCTTTTCATGTGCTTTAAAGGCGATTCGAATCTACCTCCTGAAATCTGTTTCCTGCAATTCTGCCTTGATTTCAAATCCTCTTCTTTGCCTTCCCTCAATATATTTGTGGATGAGAGTTATCATTTATAACTCTGCAGGTTTGTGAATTGCAGTGCCCTGAAGCTCCATTTTACAAGGCGGTTTTTTGGGAGCTGGCCGCAAAAGCGCAGGATGGCTTCAGGCCCTGTTCTGGTTCAGGGGGGCAGGCTGAGCCTGTGGTTAATTCTTCTTCCTGATGGGAAAATAGAGTGGCCTGTGTCTGTCCCAACACCAAGAGCTAGTCTCTCATTGGTTCCCCGTCTTCCCGTTCATCCTCAGGACAAATTGCAACCTGTACGGAACAGGAGGTTAAAGGTGCTGATGCTCCAAGTAGGGAGATTGCTAGTAAAGTGGCTGGAATGGCGAACCCGAGCACAAGGAGATGAGAAATGAGGTGCGTTTTAGAAACCTTTCCCCATCACACGGTGTACCATCTTCTGGGTTTCTCATGCATGTTTTCGATGTAGGAAGATGCCCTTGAACCTGGAGATTTGGGACCCATGCGATGGGTAGCACGCAGTATTACTTTAAAGGGTCTGCGTTTGCTCACCCAACCTCACCAGACCTCTCAGCCCCAAGAGTGTCCACCCTTATGTCTCATCCAGCTGTGGGTCTAGATATGGTCAATCCAGGTTGCATCACAGCCCCTGAACGAATTGTGTAAGAATTTCTCTCTCTTTCCCTGTCTTTGTTTCATGGGTTTTTAAAAGTAATTTATTTTTATAATGGGGTTTAGCTGCTTTTCACGGCTGTGTTTAGGCCGCTTTACACCCACTTGACACACTAACAGAGAGATATCAATACATAGGTTTTAAGATTATTACTAGTCAGATATATTCTTGTGCGGTGAATCGGGCGTGTTGTGTCCAGTTCTCTGAGCAAGGAGTAGGTCTTGTCTATTCCATATTGGGTTTATGGAACGGTATCTGAGCTAATTTGAAACTCTTGTTTTATGTATCACCCCACCTCACCTTTCCCGTTAAGCAGCCATAGTGTGTTTTCTGCATGTGTGACTCTGTTCTGTTTTGTAATTCAGTTCAAGTGTAACGATTTTTACATTCCCTCTATAAGTGACACCTTATGAGAAGTGTCCTTTTCTGTGTGACTTATTTCACTTAGAATCGTCTTACCTAAATCCACTCATCATGCTGCTACTAGCCTTATGACATTGATTTCATGGCTGAGTGATATTCCATTGTACATAAGGACCACAACTTTTTTATCCATTTTTCGCTTTCCTGGGATATTTAAGGTGGAAGGAAGTGGAGGTCCTTGTCAACAGAGCAGCCCTAAACTTTGGGGTGCTTGTGTCTTGCTGATTTTCAATTTTCCCACTTTATCCCCCCATGCGTGGAAGTGCCCTATGCTCTCTAAGCTGTGTTTTTTAGATGTTTCAGGACCCACCGTACACTTCTCCAGAGTGGCTGTTGGCAATTTACATCCCGCCCATCAGTGTAGCAAGGCTCCCATTTCTCCATGGCCTGTCCTGCATTTCTGGTTTTGACACTTTTTTCAGCATGGCCCTTTTGACCGATGGGAAGCGAGACTTCTTTGTAGCGCTGATTTGCCTTTCCAGGTTGCTTGGTTGGCCAAAAAGGGCGTATGCGTTTTTTCCTGAATATATTCAGGAAAAAACGCATACGCCCTTTTTGGCCAAGGGCATCATTGTCAACGTTTTGCCGCTTTTCATGTGCTTTAAAGGCGATTCGAATCTACCTCCTGAAATCTGTTTCCTGCAATTCTGCCTTGATTTCAAATCCTCTTCTTTGCCTTCCCTCAATATATTTGTGGATGAGAGTTATCATTTATAACTCTGCAGGTTTGTGAATTGCAGTGCCCTGAAGCTCCATTTTACAAGTCGCTTTTTTGGGAGCCGGCCGCAAAAGCGCAGGATGGCTTCAGGCCCTGTTCTGGTTCAGGGGGGCAGGCTGAGCCTGTGGTTAATTCTTTTTCCTGATGGGAAAATAGAGTGACCTGTCCCTGTCCCAACACCAAGAGCTAGTCTCTCATTGGTTCCCCGTCTTCCCGTTCATCCTCAGGACAAATTGCAACCTGTACGGAACAGGAGGTTAAAGGTGCTGATGCTCCAAGTAGGGAGATGGCTAGTAAAGTGGCTGGAATGGCGAACCCGAGCACAAGGAGATGAGAAATGAGGTGCGTTTTAGAAACCTTTCCCCATCACACGGTGTACCATCTTCTGGGTTTCTCATGCATGTTTTCGATGTAGGAAGATGCCCTTGAACCTGGAGATTTGGGACCCATGCGATGGGTAGCACGCAGTATTACTTTAAAGGGTCTGCGTTTGCTCACCCAACCTCACCAGACCTCTCAGCCCCAAGAGTGTCCACCCTTATGTCTCATCCAGCTGTGGGTCTAGATATGGTCAATCCAGGTTGCATCACAGCCCCTGAACGAATTGTGTAAGAATTTCTCTCTCTTTCCCTGTCTTTGTTTCATGGGTTTTTAAAAGTAATTTATTTTTATAATGGGGTTTAGCTGCTTTTCACGGCTGTGTTTAGGCCGCTTTACACCCACTTGACACACTAACAGAGAGATATCAATACATAGGTTTTAAGATTATTACTAGTCAGATATATTCTTGTGCGGTGAATCGGGCGTGTTGTGTCCAGTTCTCTGAGCAAGGAGTAGGTCTTGTCTATTCCATATTGGGTTTATGGAACGGTATCTGAGCTAATTTGAAACTCTTGTTTTATGTATCACCCCACCTCACCTTTCCCGTTAAGCAGCCATAGTGTGTTTTCTGCATGTGTGACTCTGTTCTGTTTTGTAATTCAGTTCAAGTGTAACGGTTTTTACATTCCCTCTATAAGTGACACCTTATGAGAAGTGTCCTTTTCTGTGTGACTTATTTCACTTAGAATCGTCTTACCTAAATCCACTCATCATGCTGCTACTAGCCTTATGACATTGATTTCATGGCTGAGTGATATTCCATTGTACATAAGGACCACAACTTTTTTATCCATTTTTCGCTTTCCTGGGATATTTAAGGTGGAAGGAAGTGGAGGTCCTTGTCAACAGAGCAGCCCTAAACTTTGGGGTGCTTGTGTCTTGCTGATTTTCAATTTTCCCACTTTATCCCCCCATGCGTGGAAGTGCCCTATGCTCTCTAAGCTGTGTTTTTTAGATGTTTCAGGACACACCGTACACTTCTCCAGAGTGGCTGTTGGCAATTTACATCCCGCCCATCAGTGTAGCAAGGCTCCCATTTCTCCATGGCCTGTCCTGCATTTCTGGTTTTGACACTTTTTTCAGCATGGCCCTTTTGACCGATGGGAAGCGAGACTTCTTTGTAGCGCTGATTTGCCTTTCCAGGTTGCTTGGTTGGCCAAAAAGGGCGTATGCGTTTTTTCCTGAATATATTCAGGAAAAAACGCATACGCCCTTTTTGGCCAAGGGCATCATTGTCAACGTTTTGCCGCTTTTCATGTGCTTTAAAGGCGATTCGAATCTACCTCCTGAAATCTGTTTCCTGCAATTCTGCCTTGATTTCAAATCCTCTTCTTTGCCTTCCCTCAATATATTTGTGGATGAGAGTTATCATTTATAACTCTGCAGGTTTGTGAATTGCAGTGCCCTGAAGCTCCATTTTACAAGGCGGTTTTTTGGGAGCTGGCCGCAAAAGCGCAGGATGGCTTCAGGCCCTGTTCTGGTTCAGGGGGGCAGGCTGAGCCTGTGGTTAATTCTTCTTCCTGATGGGAAAATAGAGTGGCCTGTGTCTGTCCCAACACCAAGAGCTAGTCTCTCATTGGTTCCCCGTCTTCCCGTTCATCCTCAGGACAAATTGCAACCTGTACGGAACAGGAGGTTAAAGGTGCTGATGCTCCAAGTAGGGAGATTGCTAGTAAAGTGGCTGGAATGGCGAACCCGAGCACAAGGAGATGAGAAATGAGGTGCGTTTTAGAAACCTTTCCCCATCACACGGTGTACCATCTTCTGGGTTTCTCATGCATGTTTTCGATGTAGGAAGATGCCCTTGAACCTGGAGATTTGGGACCCATGCGATGGGTAGCACGCAGTATTACTTTAAAGGGTCTGCGTTTGCTCACCCAACCTCACCAGACCTCTCAGCCCCAAGAGTGTCCACCCTTATGTCTCATCCAGCTGTGGGTCTAGATATGGTCAATCCAGGTTGCATCACAGCCCCTGAACGAATTGTGTAAGAATTTCTCTCTCTTTCCCTGTCTTTGTTTCATGGGTTTTTAAAAGTAATTTATTTTTATAATGGGGTTTAGCTGCTTTTCACGGCTGTGTTTAGGCCGCTTTACACCCACTTGACACACTAACAGAGAGATATCAATACATAGGTTTTAAGATTATTACTAGTCAGATATATTCTTGTGCGGTGAATCGGGCGTGTTGTGTCCAGTTCTCTGAGCAAGGAGTAGGTCTTGTCTATTCCATATTGGGTTTATGGAACGGTATCTGAGCTAATTTGAAACTCTTGTTTTATGTATCACCCCACCTCACCTTTCCCGTTAAGCAGCCATAGTGTGTTTTCTGCATGTGTGACTCTGTTCTGTTTTGTAATTCAGTTCAAGTGTAACGATTTTTACATTCCCTCTATAAGTGACACCTTATGAGAAGTGTCCTTTTCTGTGTGACTTATTTCACTTAGAATCGTCTTACCTAAATCCACTCATCATGCTGCTACTAGCCTTATGACATTGATTTCATGGCTGAGTGATATTCCATTGTACATAAGGACCACAACTTTTTTATCCATTTTTCGCTTTCCTGGGATATTTAAGGTGGAAGGAAGTGGAGGTCCTTGTCAACAGAGCAGCCCTAAACTTTGGGGTGCTTGTGTCTTGCTGATTTTCAATTTTCCCACTTTATCCCCCCATGCGTGGAAGTGCCCTATGCTCTCTAAGCTGTGTTTTTTAGATGTTTCAGGACCCACCGTACACTTCTCCAGAGTGGCTGTTGGCAATTTACATCCCGCCCATCAGTGTAGCAAGGCTCCCATTTCTCCATGGCCTGTCCTGCATTTCTGGTTTTGACACTTTTTTCAGCATGGCCCTTTTGACCGATGGGAAGCGAGACTTCTTTGTAGCGCTGATTTGCCTTTCCAGGTTGCTTGGTTGGCCAAAAAGGGCGTATGCGTTTTTTCCTGAATATATTCAGGAAAAAACGCATACGCCCTTTTTGGCCAAGGGCATCATTGTCAACGTTTTGCCGCTTTTCATGTGCTTTAAAGGCGATTCGAATCTACCTCCTGAAATCTGTTTCCTGCAATTCTGCCTTGATTTCAAATCCTCTTCTTTGCCTTCCCTCAATATATTTGTGGACGAGAGTTATCATTTATAACTCTGCAGGTTTGTGAATTGCAGTGCCCTGAAGCTCCATTTTACAAGTCGCTTTTTTGGGAGCCGGCCGCAAAAGCGCAGGATGGCTTCAGGCCCTGTTCTGGTTCAGGGGGGCAGGCTGAGCCTGTGGTTAATTCTTCTTCCTGATGGGAAAATAGAGTGACCTGTCCCTGTCCCAACACCAAGAGCTAGTCTCTCATTGGTTCCCCGTCTTCCCGTTCATCCTCAGGACAAATTGCAACCTGTACGGAACAGGAGGTTAAAGGTGCTGATGCTCCAAGTAGGGAGATGGCTAGTAAAGTGGCTGGAATGGCGAACCCGAGCACAAGGAGATGAGAAATGAGGTGCGTTTTAGAAACCTTTCCCCATCACACGGTGTACCATCTTCTGGGTTTCTCATGCATGTTTTCGATGTAGGAAGATGCCCTTGAACCTGGAGATTTGGGACCCATGCGATGGGTAGCACGCAGTATTACTTTAAAGGGTCTGCGTTTGCTCACCCAACCTCACCAGACCTCTCAGCCCCAAGAGTGTCCACCCTTATGTCTCATCCAGCTGTGGGTCTAGATATGGTCAATCCAGGTTGCATCACAGCCCCTGAACGAATTGTGTAAGAATTTCTCTCTCTTTCCCTGTCTTTGTTTCATGGGTTTTTAAAAGTAATTTATTTTTATAATGGGGTTTAGCTGCTTTTCACGGCTGTGTTTAGGCCGCTTTACACCCACTTGACACACTAACAGAGAGATATCAATACATAGGTTTTAAGATTATTACTAGTCAGATATATTCTTGTGCGGTGAATCGGGCGTGTTGTGTCCAGTTCTCTGAGCAAGGAGTAGGTCTTGTCTATTCCATATTGGGTTTATGGAACGGTATCTGAGCTAATTTGAAACTCTTGTTTTATGTATCACCCCACCTCACCTTTCCCGTTAAGCAGCCATAGTGTGTTTTCTGCATGTGTGACTCTGTTCTGTTTTGTAATTCAGTTCAAGTGTAACGGTTTTTACATTCCCTCTATAAGTGACACCTTATGAGAAGTGTCCTTTTCTGTGTGACTTATTTCACTTAGAATCGTCTTACCTAAATCCACTCATCATGCTGCTACTAGCCTTATGACATTGATTTCATGGCTGAGTGATATTCCATTGTACATAAGGACCACAACTTTTTTATCCATTTTTCGCTTTCCTGGGATATTTAAGGTGGAAGGAAGTGGAGGTCCTTGTCAACAGAGCAGCCCTAAACTTTGGGGTGCTTGTGTCTTGCTGATTTTCAATTTTCCCACTTTATCCCCCCATGCGTGGAAGTGCCCTATGCTCTCTAAGCTGTGTTTTTTAGATGTTTCAGGACACACCGTACACTTCTCCAGAGTGGCTGTTGGCAATTTACATCCCGCCCATCAGTGTAGCAAGGCTCCCATTTCTCCATGGCCTGTCCTGCATTTCTGGTTTTGACACTTTTTTCAGCATGGCCCTTTTGACCGATGGGAAGCGAGACTTCTTTGTAGCGCTGATTTGCCTTTCCAGGTTGCTTGGTTGGCCAAAAAGGGCGTATGCGTTTTTTCCTGAATATATTCAGGAAAAAACGCATACGCCCTTTTTGGCCAAGGGCATCATTGTCAACGTTTTGCCGCTTTTCATGTGCTTTAAAGGCGATTCGAATCTACCTCCTGAAATCTGTTTCCTGCAATTCTGCCTTGATTTCAAATCCTCTTCTTTGCCTTCCCTCAATATATTTGTGGATGAGAGTTATCATTTATAACTCTGCAGGTTTGTGAATTGCAGTGCCCTGAAGCTCCATTTTACAAGGCGGTTTTTTGGGAGCTGGCCGCAAAAGCGCAGGATGGCTTCAGGCCCTGTTCTGGTTCAGGGGGGCAGGCTGAGCCTGTGGTTAATTCTTCTTCCTGATGGGAAAATAGAGTGGCCTGTGTCTGTCCCAACACCAAGAGCTAGTCTCTCATTGGTTCCCCGTCTTCCCGTTCATCCTCAGGACAAATTGCAACCTGTACGGAACAGGAGGTTAAAGGTGCTGATGCTCCAAGTAGGGAGATTGCTAGTAAAGTGGCTGGAATGGCGAACCCGAGCACAAGGAGATGAGAAATGAGGTGCGTTTTAGAAACCTTTCCCCATCACACGGTGTACCATCTTCTGGGTTTCTCATGCATGTTTTCGATGTAGGAAGATGCCCTTGAACCTGGAGATTTGGGACCCATGCGATGGGTAGCACGCAGTATTACTTTAAAGGGTCTGCGTTTGCTCACCCAACCTCACCAGACCTCTCAGCCCCAAGAGTGTCCACCCTTATGTCTCATCCAGCTGTGGGTCTAGATATGGTCAATCCAGGTTGCATCACAGCCCCTGAACGAATTGTGTAAGAATTTCTCTCTCTTTCCCTGTCTTTGTTTCATGGGTTTTTAAAAGTAATTTATTTTTATAATGGGGTTTAGCTGCTTTTCACGGCTGTGTTTAGGCCGCTTTACACCCACTTGACACACTAACAGAGAGATATCAATACATAGGTTTTAAGATTATTACTAGTCAGATATATTCTTGTGCGGTGAATCGGGCGTGTTGTGTCCAGTTCTCTGAGCAAGGAGTAGGTCTTGTCTATTCCATATTGGGTTTATGGAACGGTATCTGAGCTAATTTGAAACTCTTGTTTTATGTATCACCCCACCTCACCTTTCCCGTTAAGCAGCCATAGTGTGTTTTCTGCATGTGTGACTCTGTTCTGTTTTGTAATTCAGTTCAAGTGTAACGATTTTTACATTCCCTCTATAAGTGACACCTTATGAGAAGTGTCCTTTTCTGTGTGACTTATTTCACTTAGAATCGTCTTACCTAAATCCACTCATCATGCTGCTACTAGCCTTATGACATTGATTTCATGGCTGAGTGATATTCCATTGTACATAAGGACCACAACTTTTTTATCCATTTTTCGCTTTCCTGGGATATTTAAGGTGGAAGGAAGTGGAGGTCCTTGTCAACAGAGCAGCCCTAAACTTTGGGGTGCTTGTGTCTTGCTGATTTTCAATTTTCCCACTTTATCCCCCCATGCGTGGAAGTGCCCTATGCTCTCTAAGCTGTGTTTTTTAGATGTTTCAGGACCCACCGTACACTTCTCCAGAGTGGCTGTTGGCAATTTACATCCCGCCCATCAGTGTAGCAAGGCTCCCATTTCTCCATGGCCTGTCCTGCATTTCTGGTTTTGACACTTTTTTCAGCATGGCCCTTTTGACCGATGGGAAGCGAGACTTCTTTGTAGCGCTGATTTGCCTTTCCAGGTTGCTTGGTTGGCCAAAAAGGGCGTATGCGTTTTTTCCTGAATATATTCAGGAAAAAACGCATACGCCCTTTTTGGCCAAGGGCATCATTGTCAACGTTTTGCCGCTTTTCATGTGCTTTAAAGGCGATTCGAATCTACCTCCTGAAATCTGTTTCCTGCAATTCTGCCTTGATTTCAAATCCTCTTCTTTGCCTTCCCTCAATATATTTGTGGACGAGAGTTATCATTTATAACTCTGCAGGTTTGTGAATTGCAGTGCCCTGAAGCTCCATTTTACAAGTCGCTTTTTTGGGAGCCGGCCGCAAAAGCGCAGGATGGCTTCAGGCCCTGTTCTGCTTCAGGGGGGCAGGCTGAGCCTGTGGTTAATTCTTCTTCCTGATGGGAAAATAGAGTGACCTGTCCCTGTCCCAACACCAAGAGCTAGTCTCTCATTGGTTCCCCGTCTTCCCGTTCATCCTCAGGACAAATTGCAACCTGTACGGAACAGGAGGTTAAAGGTGCTGATGCTCCAAGTAGGGAGATTGCTAGTAAAGTGGCTGGAATGGCGAACCCGAGCACAAGGAGATGAGAAATGAGGTGCGTTTTAGAAACCTTTCCCCATCACACGGTGTACGATCGTCTGGGTTTCTCATGCATGTTTTCGATGTAGGAAGATGCCCTTGAACCTGGAGATTTGGGATCCATGCGATGGGTAGCACGCAGTATTACTTTAAATGGTCTGCGTTTGCTCACCCAACCTCACCAAACCTCTCAGCCCCAAGAGTGTCCACCCTTATGTCTCATCCAGCTGTGGGTCTAGATATGGTCAATCCAGGTTGCATCACAGCCCCTGAACGAATTGTATAAGAATTTCTCTCTCTTTCCCTGTCTTTGTTTCATGGGTTTTTAAAAGTAATTTATTTTTATAATGGGCTTTAGCTGCTTTTAACGGCTGTGTTTAGGCCGCTTTACACCCACTTGACACACTAACAGAGAGATATCAATACATAGGTTTTAAGATTATTACTAGTCAGATATATTCTTGTGCGGTGAATCGGGCGTGTTGAGTCCAGTTCTCTGAGCAAGGAGTAGGTCTTGTCTATTCCATATTGGGTTTATGGAACGGTATCTGAGCTAATTTGAAACTCTTGTTTTATGTATCACCCCACCTCACCTTTCCCGTTAAGCAGCCATAGTGTGTTTTCTGCATGTGTGACTCTGTTCTGTTTTGTAATTCAGTTCAAGTGTAACGGTTTTTACATTCCCTCTATAAGTGACACCTTATGAGAAGTGTCCTTTTCTGTGTGACTTATTTCACTTAGAATCGTCTTACCTAAATCCACTCATCATGCTGCTAGTAGCCTTATGACATTGATTTCATGGCTGAGTGATATTCCATTGTACATAAGGACCACAACTTTTTTATCCATTTTTCGCTTTCCTGGGATATTTAAGGTGGAAGGAAGTGGAGGTCCTTGTCAACAGAGCAGCCCTAAACTTTGGGGTGCTTGTGTCTTGCTGATTTTCAATTTTCCCACTTTATCCCCCCATGCGTGGAAGTACCCTATGCTCTCTAAGCTGTGTTTTTTAGATGTTTCAGGACACACCGTACACTTCTCCAGAGTGGCTGTTGGCAATTTACATCCCGCCCATCAGTGTAGCAAGGCTCCCATTTCTCCATGGCCTGTCCTGCATTTCTGGTTTTGACAGTTTTTTCAGCATGGCCCTTTTGACCGATGGGAAGCGAGACTTCTTTGTAGCGCTGATTTGCCTTTCCAGGTTGCTTGGTTGGCCAAAAAGGGCGTATACGTTTTTTCCTGAATATATTCAGGAAAAAACGCATACGCCCTTTTTGGCCAAGGGCATCATTGTCAACGTTTTGCCGCTTTTCATGTGCTTTAAAGGCGATTCGAATCTACCTCCTGAAATCTGTTTCCTTCAATTCTGCCTTGATTTCAAATCCTCTTCTTTGCCTTCCCTCAATATATTTGTGGACGAGAGTTATCATTTATAACTCTGCAGGTTTGTGAATTGCAGTGCCCTGAAGCTCCATTTTACAAGTCGCTTTTTTGGGAGCCGGCCGCAAAAGCGCAGGATGGCTTCAGGCCCTGTTCTGGTTCAGGGGGGCAGGATGAGCCTGTGGTTAATTCTTCTTCCTGATGGGAAAATAGAGTGACCTGTGCCTGTCCCAACACCAAGAGCTAGTCTCTCATTGGTTCCCCGTCTTCCCGTTCATCCTCAGGACAAATTGCAACCTGTATGGAACAGGAGGTTAAAGGTGCTGATGCTCCAAGTAGGGAGATTGCTAGTAAAGTGGCTGGAATGGCGAACCCGAGCACAAGGAGATGAGAAATGAGGTGCGTTTTAGAAACCTTTCCCCATCACACGGTGTACCATCTTCTGGGTTTCTCATGAATGTTTTCGATGTAGGAAGATGCCCTTGAACCTGGAGATTTGGGACCCATGCGATGGGTAGCACGCAGTATTACTTTAAAGGGTCTGCGTTTGCTCACCCAACCTCACCAGACCTCTCAGCCCCAAGAGTGTCCACCCTTATGTCTCATCCAGCTGTGGGTCTAGATATGGTCAATCCAGGTTGCATCACAGCCCCTGAACGAATTGTGTAAGAATTTCTCTCTCTTTCCCTGTCTTTGTTTCATGGGTTTTTAAAAGTAATTTATTTTTATAATGGGGTTTAGCTGCTTTTCACGGCTGTGTTTAGGCCGCTTTACACCCACTTGACACACTAACAGAGAGATATCAATACATAGGTTTTAAGATTATTACTAGTCAGATATATTCTTGTGCGGTGAATCGGGCGTGTTGTGTCCAGTTCTCTGAGCAAGGAGTAGGTCTTGTCTATTCCATATTGGGTTTATGGAACGGTATCTGAGCTAATTTGAAACTCTTGTTTTATGTATCACCCCACCTCACCTTTCCCGTTAAGCAGCCATAGTGTGTTTTCTGCATGTGTGACTCTGTTCTGTTTTGTAATTCAGTTCAAGTGTAACGGTTTTTACATTCCCTCTATAAGTGACACCTTATGAGAAGTGTCCTTTTCTGTGTGACTTATTTCACTTAGAATCGTCTTACCTAAATCCACTCATCATGCTGCTACTAGCCTTATGACATTGATTTCATGGCTGAGTGATATTCCATTGTACATAAGGACCACAACTTTTTCATCCATTTTTCGCTTTCCTGGGATATTTAAGGTGGAAGGAAGTGGAGGTCCTTGTCAACAGAGCAGCCCTAAACTTTGGGGTGCTTGTGTCTTGCTGATTTTCAATTTTCCCACTTTATCCCCCCATGCGTGGAAGTGCCCTATGCTCTCTAAGCTGTGTTTTTTAGATGTTTCAGGACACACCGTACACTTCTCCAGAGTGGCTGTTGGCAATTTACATCCCGCCCATCAGTGTAGCAAGGCTCCCATTTCTCCATGGCCTGTCCTGCATTTCTGGTTTTGACACTTTTTTCAGCATGGCCCTTTTGACCGATGGGAAGCGAGACTTCTTTGTAGCGCTGATTTGCCTTTCCAGGTTGCTTGGTTGGCCAAAAAGGGCGTATGCGTTTTTTCCTGAATATATTCAGGAAAAAACGCATACGCCCTTTTTGGCCAAGGGCATCATTGTCAACGTTTTGCCGCTTTTCATGTGCTTTAAAGGCGATTCGAATCTACCTCCTGAAATCTGTTTCCTGCAATTCTGCCTTGATTTCAAATCCTCTTCTTTGCCTTCCCTCAATATATTTGTGGATGAGAGTTATCATTTATAACTCTGCAGGTTTGTGAATTGCAGTGCCCTGAAGCTCCATTTTACAAGGCGGTTTTTTGGGAGCTGGCCGCAAAAGCGCAGGATGGCTTCAGGCCCTGTTCTGGTTCAGGGGGGCAGGCTGAGCCTGTGGTTAATTCTTCTTCCTGATGGGAAAATAGAGTGGCCTGTGTCTGTCCCAACACCAAGAGCTAGTCTCTCATTGGTTCCCCGTCTTCCCGTTCATCCTCAGGACAAATTGCAACCTGTACGGAACAGGAGGTTAAAGGTGCTGATGCTCCAAGTAGGGAGATTGCTAGTAAAGTGGCTGGAATGGCGAACCCGAGCACAAGGAGATGAGAAATGAGGTGCGTTTTAGAAACCTTTCCCCATCACACGGTGTACCATCTTCTGGGTTTCTCATGCATGTTTTCGATGTAGGAAGATGCCCTTGAACCTGGAGATTTGGGACCCATGCGATGGGTAGCACGCAGTATTACTTTAAAGGGTCTGCGTTTGCTCACCCAACCTCACCAGACCTCTCAGCCCCAAGAGTGTCCACCCTTATGTCTCATCCAGCTGTGGGTCTAGATATGGTCAATCCAGGTTGCATCACAGCCCCTGAACGAATTGTGTAAGAATTTCTCTCTCTTTCCCTGTCTTTGTTTCATGGGTTTTTAAAAGTAATTTATTTTTATAATGGGGTTTAGCTGCTTTTCACGGCTGTGTTTAGGCCGCTTTACACCCACTTGACACACTAACAGAGAGATATCAATACATAGGTTTTAAGATTATTACTAGTCAGATATATTCTTGTGCGGTGAATCGGGCGTGTTGTGTCCAGTTCTCTGAGCAAGGAGTAGGTCTTGTCTATTCCATATTGGGTTTATGGAACGGTATCTGAGCTAATTTGAAACTCTTGTTTTATGTATCACCCCACCTCACCTTTCCCGTTAAGCAGCCATAGTGTGTTTTCTGCATGTGTGACTCTGTTCTGTTTTGTAATTCAGTTCAAGTGTAACGATTTTTACATTCCCTCTATAAGTGACACCTTATGAGAAGTGTCCTTTTCTGTGTGACTTATTTCACTTAGAATCGTCTTACCTAAATCCACTCATCATGCTGCTACTAGCCTTATGACATTGATTTCATGGCTGAGTGATATTCCATTGTACATAAGGACCACAACTTTTTTATCCATTTTTCGCTTTCCTGGGATATTTAAGGTGGAAGGAAGTGGAGGTCCTTGTCAACAGAGCAGCCCTAAACTTTGGGGTGCTTGTGTCTTGCTGATTTTCAATTTTCCCACTTTATCCCCCCATGCGTGGAAGTGCCCTATGCTCTCTAAGCTGTGTTTTTTAGATGTTTCAGGACCCACCGTACACTTCTCCAGAGTGGCTGTTGGCAATTTACATCCCGCCCATCAGTGTAGCAAGGCTCCCATTTCTCCATGGCCTGTCCTGCATTTCTGGTTTTGACACTTTTTTCAGCATGGCCCTTTTGACCGATGGGAAGCGAGACTTCTTTGTAGCGCTGATTTGCCTTTCCAGGTTGCTTGGTTGGCCAAAAAGGGCGTATGCGTTTTTTCCTGAATATATTCAGGAAAAAACGCATACGCCCTTTTTGGCCAAGGGCATCATTGTCAACGTTTTGCCGCTTTTCATGTGCTTTAAAGGCGATTCGAATCTACCTCCTGAAATCTGTTTCCTGCAATTCTGCCTTGATTTCAAATCCTCTTCTTTGCCTTCCCTCAATATATTTGTGGATGAGAGTTATCATTTATAACTCTGCAGGTTTGTGAATTGCAGTGCCCTGAAGCTCCATTTTACAAGGCGGTTTTTTGGGAGCTGGCCGCAAAAGCGCAGGATGGCTTCAGGCCCTGTTCTGGTTCAGGGGGGCAGGCTGAGCCTGTGGTTAATTCTTCTTCCTGATGGGAAAATAGAGTGGCCTGTGTCTGTCCCAACACCAAGAGCTAGTCTCTCATTGGTTCCCCGTCTTCCCGTTCATCCTCAGGACAAATTGCAACCTGTACGGAACAGGAGGTTAAAGGTGCTGATGCTCCAAGTAGGGAGATTGCTAGTAAAGTGGCTGGAATGGCGAACCCGAGCACAAGGAGATGAGAAATGAGGTGCGTTTTAGAAACCTTTCCCCATCACACGGTGTACCATCTTCTGGGTTTCTCATGCATGTTTTCGATGTAGGAAGATGCCCTTGAACCTGGAGATTTGGGACCCATGCGATGGGTAGCACGCAGTATTACTTTAAAGGGTCTGCGTTTGCTCACCCAACCTCACCAGACCTCTCAGCCCCAAGAGTGTCCACCCTTATGTCTCATCCAGCTGTGGGTCTAGATATGGTCAATCCAGGTTGCATCACAGCCCCTGAACGAATTGTGTAAGAATTTCTCTCTCTTTCCCTGTCTTTGTTTCATGGGTTTTTAAAAGTAATTTATTTTTATAATGGGGTTTAGCTGCTTTTCACGGCTGTGTTTAGGCCGCTTTACACCCACTTGACACACTAACAGAGAGATATCAATACATAGGTTTTAAGATTATTACTAGTCAGATATATTCTTGTGCGGTGAATCGGGCGTGTTGTGTCCAGTTCTCTGAGCAAGGAGTAGGTCTTGTCTATTCCATATTGGGTTTATGGAACGGTATCTGAGCTAATTTGAAACTCTTGTTTTATGTATCACCCCACCTCACCTTTCCCGTTAAGCAGCCATAGTGTGTTTTCTGCATGTGTGACTCTGTTCTGTTTTGTAATTCAGTTCAAGTGTAACGATTTTTACATTCCCTCTATAAGTGACACCTTATGAGAAGTGTCCTTTTCTGTGTGACTTATTTCACTTAGAATCGTCTTACCTAAATCCACTCATCATGCTGCTACTAGCCTTATGACATTGATTTCATGGCTGAGTGATATTCCATTGTACATAAGGACCACAACTTTTTTATCCATTTTTCGCTTTCCTGGGATATTTAAGGTGGAAGGAAGTGGAGGTCCTTGTCAACAGAGCAGCCCTAAACTTTGGGGTGCTTGTGTCTTGCTGATTTTCAATTTTCCCACTTTATCCCCCCATGCGTGGAAGTGCCCTATGCTCTCTAAGCTGTGTTTTTTAGATGTTTCAGGACCCACCGTACACTTCTCCAGAGTGGCTGTTGGCAATTTACATCCCGCCCATCAGTGTAGCAAGGCTCCCATTTCTCCATGGCCTGTCCTGCATTTCTGGTTTTGACACTTTTTTCAGCATGGCCCTTTTGACCGATGGGAAGCGAGACTTCTTTGTAGCGCTGATTTGCCTTTCCAGGTTGCTTGGTTGGCCAAAAAGGGCGTATGCGTTTTTTCCTGAATATATTCAGGAAAAAACGCATACGCCCTTTTTGGCCAAGGGCATCATTGTCAACGTTTTGCCGCTTTTCATGTGCTTTAAAGGCGATTCGAATCTACCTCCTGAAATCTGTTTCCTGCAATTCTGCCTTGATTTCAAATCCTCTTCTTTGCCTTCCCTCAATATATTTGTGGACGAGAGTTATCATTTATAACTCTGCAGGTTTGTGAATTGCAGTGCCCTGAAGCTCCATTTTACAAGTCGCTTTTTTGGGAGCCGGCCGCAAAAGCGCAGGATGGCTTCAGGCCCTGTTCTGGTTCAGGGGGGCAGGCTGAGCCTGTGGTTAATTCTTCTTCCTGATGGGAAAATAGAGTGACCTGTCCCTGTCCCAACACCAAGAGCTAGTCTCTCATTGGTTCCCCGTCTTCCCGTTCATCCTCAGGACAAATTGCAACCTGTACGGAACAGGAGGTTAAAGGTGCTGATGCTCCAAGTAGGGAGATGGCTAGTAAAGTGGCTGGAATGGCGAACCCGAGCACAAGGAGATGAGAAATGAGGTGCGTTTTAGAAACCTTTCCCCATCACACGGTGTACGATCGTCTGGGTTTCTCATGCATGTTTTCGATGTAGGAAGATGCCCTTGAACCTGGAGATTTGGGATCCATGCGATGGGTAGCACGCAGTATTACTTTAAATGGTCTGCGTTTGCTCACCCAACCTCACCAAACCTCTCAGCCCCAAGAGTGTCCACCCTTATGTCTCATCCAGCTGTGGGTCTAGATATGGTCAATCCAGGTTGCATCACAGCCCCTGAACGAATTGTATAAGAATTTCTCTCTCTTTCCCTGTCTTTGTTTCATGGGTTTTTAAAAGTAATTTATTTTTATAATGGGCTTTAGCTGCTTTTAACGGCTGTGTTTAGGCCGCTTTACACCCACTTGACACACTAACAGAGAGATATCAATACATAGGTTTTAAGATTATTACTAGTCAGATATATTCTTGTGCGGTGAATCGGGCGTGTTGAGTCCAGTTCTCTGAGCAAGGAGTAGGTCTTGTCTATTCCATATTGGGTTTATGGAACGGTATCTGAGCTAATTTGAAACTCTTGTTTTATGTATCACCCCACCTCACCTTTCCCGTTAAGCAGCCATAGTGTGTTTTCTGCATGTGTGACTCTGTTCTGTTTTGTAATTCAGTTCAAGTGTAACGGTTTTTACATTCCCTCTATAAGTGACACCTTATGAGAAGTGTCCTTTTCTGTGTGACTTATTTCACTTAGAATCGTCTTACCTAAATCCACTCATCATGCTGCTAGTAGCCTTATGACATTGATTTCATGGCTGAGTGATATTCCATTGTACATAAGGACCACAACTTTTTTATCCATTTTTCGCTTTCCTGGGATATTTAAGGTGGAAGGAAGTGGAGGTCCTTGTCAACAGAGCAGCCCTAAACTTTGGGGTGCTTGTGTCTTGCTGATTTTCAATTTTCCCACTTTATCCCCCCATGCGTGGAAGTACCCTATGCTCTCTAAGCTGTGTTTTTTAGATGTTTCAGGACACACCGTACACTTCTCCAGAGTGGCTGTTGGCAATTTACATCCCGCCCATCAGTGTAGCAAGGCTCCCATTTCTCCATGGCCTGTCCTGCATTTCTGGTTTTGACAGTTTTTTCAGCATGTCCCTTTTGACCGATGGGAAGCGAGACTTCTTTGTAGCGCTGATTTGCCTTTCCAGGTTGCTTGGTTGGCCAAAAAGGGCGTATACGTTTTTTCCTGAATATATTCAGGAAAAAACGCATACGCCCTTTTTGGCCAAGGGCATCATTGTCAACGTTTTGCCGCTTTTCATGTGCTTTAAAGGCGATTCGAATCTACCTCCTGAAATCTGTTTCCTTCAATTCTGCCTTGATTTCAAATCCTCTTCTTTGCCTTCCCTCAATATATTTGTGGACGAGAGTTATCATTTATAACTCTGCAGGTTTGTGAATTGCAGTGCCCTGAAGCTCCATTTTACAAGTCGCTTTTTTGGGAGCCGGCCGCAAAAGCGCAGGATGGCTTCAGGCCCTGTTCTGGTTCAGGGGGGCAGGATGAGCCTGTGGTTAATTCTTCTTCCTGATGGGAAAATAGAGTGACCTGTGCCTGTCCCAACACCAAGAGCTAGTCTCTCATTGGTTCCCCGTCTTCCCGTTCATCCTCAGGACAAATTGCAACCTGTACGGAACAGGAGGTTAAAGGTGCTGATGCTCCAAGTAGGGAGATTGCTAGTAAAGTGGCTGGAATGGCGAACCCGAGCACAAGGAGATGAGAAATGAGGTGCATTTTAGAAACCTTTCCCCATCACACGGTGTACGATCGTCTGGGTTTCTCATGCATGTTTTCGATGTAGGAAGATGCCCTTGAACCTGGAGATTTGGGATCCATGCGATGGGTAGCACGCAGTATTACTTTAAATGGTCTGCGTTTCCTCACCCAACCTCACCAAACCTCTCAGCCCCAAGAGTGTCCACCCTTATGTCTCATCCAGCTGTGGGTCTAGATATGGTCAATCCAGGTTGCATCACAGCCCCTGAACGAATTGTGTAAGAATTTCTCTCTCTTTCCCTGTCTTTGTTTCATGGGTTTTTAAAAGTAATTTATTTTTATAATGGGCTTTAGCTGCTTTTAAAGGCTGTGTTTAGGCCGCTTTACACCCACTTGACACACTAACAGAGAGATATCAATACATAGGTTTTAAGATTATTACTAGTCAGATATATTCTTGTGCGGTGAATCGGGCGTGTTGAGTCCAGTTCTCTGAGCAAGGAGTAGGTCTTGTCTATTCCATATTGGGTTTATGGAACGGTATCTGAGCTAATTTGAAACTCTTGTTTTATGTATCACCCCACCTCACCTTTCCCGTTAAGCAGCCATAGTGTGTTTTCTGCATGTGTGACTCTGTTCTGTTTTGTAATTCAGTTCAAGTGTAACGGTTTTTACATTCCCTCTATAAGTGACACCTTATGAGAAGTGTCCTTTTCTGTGTGACTTATTTCACTTAGAATCGTCTTACCTAAATCCACTCATCATGCTGCTACTAGCCTTATGACATTGATTTCATGGCTGAGTGATATTCCATTGTACATAAGGACCACAACTTTTTTATCCATTTTTCGCTTTCCTGGGATATTTAAGGTGGAAGGAAGTGGAGGTCCTTGTCAACAGAGCAGCCCTAAACTTTGGGGTGCTTGTGTCTTGCTGATTTTCAATTTTCCCACTTTATCCCCCCATGCGTGGAAGTACCCTATGCTCTCTAAGCTGTGTTTTTTAGATGTTTCAGGACACACCGTACACTTCTCCAGAGTGGCTGTTGGCAATTTACATCCCGCCCATCAGTGTAGCAAGGCTCCCATTTCTCCATGGCCTGTCCTGCATTTCTGGTTTTGACAGTTTTTTCAGCATGGCCCTTTTGACCGATGGGAAGCGAGACTTCTTTGTAGCGCTGATTTGCCTTTCCAGGTTGCTTGGTTGGCCAAAAAGGGCGTATACGTTTTTTCCTGAATATATTCAGGAAAAAACGCATACGCCCTTTTTGGCCAAGGGCATCATTGTCAACGTTTTGCCGCTTTTCATGTGCTTTAAAGGCGATTCGAATCTACCTCCTGAAATCTGTTTCCTTCAATTCTGCCTTGATTTCAAATCCTCTTCTTTGCCTTCCCTCAATATATTTGTGGACGAGAGTTATCATTTATAACTCTGCAGGTTTGTGAATTGCAGTGCCCTGAAGCTCCATTTTACAAGTCGCTTTTTTGGGAGCCGGCCGCAAAAGCGCAGGATGGCTTCAGGCCCTGTTCTGGTTCAGGGGGGCAGGATGAGCCTGTGGTTAATTCTTCTTCCTGATGGGAAAATAGAGTGACCTGTGCCTGTCCCAACACCAAGAGCTAGTCTCTCATTGGTTCCCCGTCTTCCCGTTCATCCTCAGGACAAATTGCAACCTGTACGGAACAGGAGGTTAAAGGTGCTGATGCTCCAAGTAGGGAGATTGCTAGTAAAGTGGCTGGAATGGCGAACCCGAGCACAAGGAGATGAGAAATGAGGTGCGTTTTAGAAACCTTTCCCCATCACACGGTGTACGATCGTCTGGGTTTCTCATGCATGTTTTCGATGTAGGAAGATGCCCTTGAACCTGGAGATTTGGGATCCATGCGATGGGTAGCACGCAGTATTACTTTAAATGGTCTGCGTTTGCTCACCCAACCTCACCAAACCTCTCAGCCCCAAGAGTGTCCACCCTTATGTCTCATCCAGCTGTGGGTCTAGATATGGTCAATCCAGGTTGCATCACAGCCCCTGAACGAATTGTGTAGGAATTTCTCTCTCTTTCCCTGTCTTTGTTTCATGGGTTTTTAAAAGTAATTTATTTTTATAATGGGCTTTAGCTGCTTTTAACGGCTGTGTTTAGGCCGCTTTACACCCACTTGACACACTAACAGAGAGATATCAATACATAGGTTTTAAGATTATTACTAGTCAGATATATTCTTGTGCGGTGAATCGGGCGTGTTGAGTCCAGTTCTCTGAGCAAGGAGTAGGTCTTGTCTATTCCATATTGGGTTTATGGAACGGTATCTGAGCTAATTTGAAACTCTTGTTTTATGTATCACCCCACCTCACCTTTCCCGTTAAGCAGCCATAGTGTGTTTTCTGCATGTGTGACTCTGTTCTGTTTTGTAATTCAGTTCAAGTGTAACGGTTTTTACATTCCCTCTATAAGTGACACCTTATGAGAAGTGTCCTTTTCTGTGTGACTTATTTCACTTAGAATCGTCTTACCTAAATCCACTCATCATGCTGCTACTAGCCTTATGACATTGATTTCATGGCTGAGTGATATTCCATTGTACATAAGGACCACAACTTTTTTATCCATTTTTCGCTTTCCTGGGATATTTAAGGTGGAAGGAAGTGGAGGTCCTTGTCAACAGAGCAGCCCTAAACTTTGGGGTGCTTGTGTCTTGCTGATTTTCAATTTTCCCACTTTATCCCCCCATGCGTGGAAGTACCCTATGCTCTCTAAGCTGTGTTTTTTAGATGTTTCAGGACACACCGTACACTTCTCCAGAGTGGCTGTTGGCAATTTACATCCCGCCCATCAGTGTAGCAAGGCTCCCATTTCTCCATGGCCTGTCCTGCATTTCTGGTTTTGACACATTTTTCAGCATGGCCCTTTTGACCGATGGGAAGCGAGACTTCTTTGTAGCGCTGATTTGCCTTTCCAGGTTGCTTGGTTGGCCAAAAAGGGCGTATGCGTTTTTTCCTGAATATATTCAGGAAAAAACGCATACGCCCTTTTTGGCCAAGGGCATCATTGTCAACGTTTTGCCGCTTTTCATGTGCTTTAAAGGCGATTCGAATCTACCTCCTGAAATCTGTTTCCTGCAATTCTGCCTTGATTTCAAATCCTCTTCTTTGCCTTCCCTCAATATATTTGTGGACGAGAGTTATCATTTATAACTCTGCAGGTTTGTGAATTGCAGTGCCCTGAAGCTCCATTTTACAAGTCGCTTTTTTGGGAGCCGGCCGCAAAAGCGCAGGATGGCTTCAGGCACTGTTCTGGTTCCGGGGGGCAGGCTGAGCCTGTGGTTAATTCTTCTTCCTGATGGGAAAATAGAGTGACCTGTGCCTGTCCCAACACCAAGAGCTAGTCTCTCATTGGTTCCCCATCTTCCCGTTCATCCTCAGGACAAATTGCAACCTGTACGGAACAGGAGGTTAAAGGTGCTGATGCTCCAAGTAGGGAGATTGCTAGTAAAGTGGCTGGAATGGCGAACCCGAGCACAAGGAGATGAGAAATGAGGTGTGTTTTAGAAACCTTTCCCCATCACACGGTGTACCATCTTCTGGGTTTCTCATGCATGTTTTCGATGTAGGAAGATGCCCTTGAACCTGGAGATTTGGGACCCATGCGATGGGTAGCACGCAGTATTACTTTAAAGGGTCTGCGTTTGCTCACCCAACCTCACCAAACCTCTCAGCCCCAAGAGTGTCCACCCTTATGTCTCATCCAGCTGTGGGTCTAGATATGGTCAATCCAGGTTGCATCACAGCTCCTGAACGAATTGTGTAAGAATTTCTCTCTCTTTCCCTGTCTTTGTTTCATGGGTTTTTAAAAGTAATTTATTTTTATAATGGGGTTTAGCTGCTTTTCACGGCTGTGTTTATGCCGCTTTACACCCACTTGACACACTAACAGAGAGATATCAATACATAGGTTTTAAGATTATTACTAGTCAGATATATTCTTGTGCGGTGAATCGGGCGTGTTGAGTCCAGTTCTCTGAGCAAGGAGTAGGTCTTGTCTATTACATATTGGGTTTATGGAACGGTATCTGAGCTAATTTGAAACTCTTGTTTTATGTATCACCCCACCTCACCTTTCCCGTTAAGCAGCCATAGTGTGTTTTCTGCATGTGTGACTCTGTTCTGTTTTGTAATTCAGTTCAAGTGTAACGGTTTTTACATTCCCTCTATAAGTGACACCTTATGAGAAGTGTCCTTTTCTGTGTGACTTATTTCACTTAGAATCGTCTTACCTAAATCCACTCATCATGCTGCTACTAGCCTTATGACATTGATTTCATGGCTGAGTGATATTCCATTGTACATAAGGACCACAACTTTTTTATCCATTTTTCGCTTTCCTGGGATATTTAAGGTGGAATGAAGTGGAGGTCCTTGTCAACAGAGCAGCCCTAAACTTTGGGGTGCTTGTGTCTTGCTGATTTTCAATTTTCCCACTTTATCCCCCCATGCGTGGAAGTGCCCTATGCTCTCTAAGCTGTGTTTTTTAGATGTTTCAGGACACACCGTACACTTCTCCAGAGTGGCTGTTGGCAATTTACATCCCGCCCATCAGTGTAGCAAGGCTCCCATTTCTCCATGGCCTGTCCTGCATTTCTGGTTTTGACACTTTTTTCAGCATGGCCCTTTTGACCGATGGGAAGCGAGACTTCTTTGTAGCGCTGATTTGCCTTTCCAGGTTGCTTGGTTGGCCAAAAAGGGCGTATGCGTTTTTTCCTGAATATATTCAGGAAAAAACGCATACGCCCTTTTTGGCCAAGGGCATCATTGTCAACGTTTTGCCGCTTTTCATGTGCTTTAAAGGCGATTCGAATCTACCTCCTGAAATCTGTTTCCTGCAATTCTGCCTTGATTTCAAATCCTCTTCTTTGCCTTCCCTCAATATATTTGTGGACGAGAGTTATCATTTATAACTCTGCAGGTTTGTGAATTGCAGTGCCCTGAAGCTCCATTTTACAAGTCGCTTTTTTGGGAGCTGGCCGCAAAAGCGCCGGATGGCTTCAGGCCCTGTTCTGGTTCTGGGGGGCAGGCTGAGCCTGTGGTTAATTCTTCTTCCTGATGGGAAAATAGAGTGACCTGTGCCTGTCCCAACACCAAGAGCTAGTCTCTCATTGGTTCCCCATCTTCCCGTTCATCCTCAGGACAAATTGCAACCTGTACGGAACAGGAGGTTAAAGGTGCTGATGCTCCAAGTAGGGAGATTGCTAGTAAAGTGGCTGGAATGGCGAACCCGAGCACAAGGAGATGAGAAATGAGGTGCGTTTTAGAAACCTTTCCCCATCACACGGTGTACCATCTTCTGGGTTTCTCATGCACGTTTTCGATGTAGGAAGATGCCCTTGAACCTGGAGATTTGGGACCCATGCGATGGGTAGCACGCAGTATTACTTTAAAGGGTCTGCGTTTGCTCACCCAACCTCACCAAACC
Organism: Balaenoptera physalus; assembly: GCF_965194825.1. NCBI lineage: Eukaryota > Metazoa > Chordata > Mammalia > Artiodactyla > Balaenopteridae > Balaenoptera > Balaenoptera physalus. The sequence goes on along the minus strand of NW_028126360.1, from coordinate 732,309 downwards.
TCTCAGCCCCAAGAGTGTCCACCCTTATGTCTCATCCAGCTGTGGGTCTAGACATGGTCAATCCAGGTTGCATCACAGCTCCTGAACGAATTGTGTAAGAATTTCTCTCTCTTTCCCTGTCTTTGTTTCATGGGTTTTTAAAAGTAATTTATTTTTATAATGGGGTTTAGCTGCTTTTCATGGCTGTGTTTAGGCCGCTTTACACCCACTTGACACACTAACAGAGAGATATCAATACATAGGTTTTAAGATTATTACTAGTCAGATATAATCTTGTGCGGTGAATCGGGCGTGTTGAGTCCAGTTCTCTGAGCAAGGAGTAGGTCTTGTCTATTACATATTGGGTTTATGGAACGGTATCTGAGCTAATTTGAAACTCTTGTTTTATGTATCACCCCACCTCACCTTTCCCGTTAAGCAGCCATAGTGTGTTTTCTGCATGTGTGACTCTGTTCTGTATTGTAAGTCAGTTCAAGTGTAACGGTTTTTACATTCCCTCTATAAGTGACACCTTATGAGAAGTGTCCTTTTCTGTGTGACTTATTTCACTTAGAATCGTCTTACCTAAATCCACTCATCATGCTGCTACTAGCCTTATGACATTGATTTCATGGCTGAGTGATATTCCATTGTACATAAGGACCACAACTTTTTTATCCATTTTTCGCTTTCCTGGGATATTTAAGGTGGAAGGAAGTGGAGGTCCTTGTCAACAGAGCAGCCCTAAACTTTGGGGTGCTTGTGTCTTGCTGATTTTCAATTTTCCCACTTTATCCCCCCATGCGTGGAAGTGCCCTATGCTCTCTAAGCTGTGTTTTTTAGATGTTTCAGGACACACCGTACACTTCTCCAGAGTGGCTGTTGGCAATTTACATCCCGCCCATCAGTGTAGCAAGGCTCCCATTTCTCCATGGCCTGTCCTGCATTTCTGGTTTTGACACTTTTTTCAGCATGGCCCTTTTGACCGATGGGAAGCGAGACTTCTTTGTAGCGCTGATTTGCCTTTCCAGGTTGCTTGGTTAGCCAAAAAGGGCGTATGCGTTTTTTCCTGAATATATTCAGGAAAAAACGCATACGCCCTTTTTGGCCAAGGGCATCATTGTCAACGTTTTGCCGCTTTTCATGTGCTTTAAAGGCGATTCGAATCTACCTCCTGAAATCTGTTTCCTGCAATTCTGCCTTGATTTCAAATCCTCTTCTTTGCCTTCCCTCAATATATTTGTGGACGAGAGTTATCATTTATAACTCTGCAGGTTTGTGAATTGCAGTGCCCTGAAGCTCCATTTTACAAGTCGCTTTTTTGGGAGCCGGCCGCAAAAGCGCAGGATGGCTTCAGGCCCTGTTCTGGTTCCGGGGGGCAGGCTGAGCCTGTGGTTAATTCTTCTTCCTGATGGGAAAATAGAGTGACCTGTGCCTGTCCCAACACCAAGAGCTAGTCTCTCATTGGTTCCCCGTCTTCCCGTTCATCCTCAGGACAAATTGCAACCTGTACGGAACAGGAGGTTAAAGGTGCTGATGCTCCAAGTAGGGAGATTGCTAGTAAAGTGGCTGGAATGGCGAACCCGAGCACAAGGAGATGAGAAATGAGGTGCGTTTTAGAAACCTTTCCCCATCACACGGTGTACCATCTTCTGGGTTTCTCATGCATGTTTTCGATGTAGGAAGATGCCCTTGAACCTGGAGATTTGGGACCCATGCGATGGGTAGCACGCAGTATTACTTTAAAGGGTCTGCGTTTGCTCACCCAACCTCACCAAACCTCTCAGCCCCAAGAGTGTCCACCCTTATGTCTCATCCAGCTGTGGGTCTAGATATGGTCAATCCAGGTTGCATCACAGCCCCTTAACGAATTGTGTAAGAATTTCTCTCTCTTTCCCTGTCTTTGTTTCCTGGGTTTTTAAAAGTAATTTATTTTTATAATGGGGTTTAGCTGCTTTTCACGGCTGTGTTTATGCCGCTTTACACCCACTTGACACACTAACAGAGAGATATCAATACATAGGTTTTAAGATTATTACTAGTCAGTTATATTCTTGTGCGGTGAATCGGGCGTGTTGAGTCCAGTTCTCTGAGCAAGGAGTAGGTCTTGTCTATTACATATTGGGTTTATGGAACGGTATCTGAGCTAATTTGAAACTCTTGTTTTATGTATCACCCCACCTCACCTTTCCCGTTAAGCAGCCATAGTGTGTTTTCTGCATGTGTGACTCTGTTCTGTATTGTAAGTCAGTTCAAGTGTAACGGTTTTTACATTCCCTCTATAAGTGACACCTTATGAGAAGTGTCCTTTTCTGTGTGACTTATTTCACTTAGAATCGTCTTACCTAAATCCACTCATCATGCTGCTACTAGCCTTATGACATTGATTTCATGGCTGAGTGATATTCCATTGTACATAAGGACCACAACTTTTTTATCCATTTTTCGCTTTCCTGGGATATTTAAGGTGGAAGGAAGTGGAGGTCCTTGTCAACAGAGCAGCCCTAAACTTTGGGGTGCTTGTGTCTTGCTGATTTTCAATTTTCCCACTTTATCCCCCCATGCGTGGAAGTACCCTATGCTCTCTAAGCTGTGTTTTTTAGATGTTTCAGGACACACCGTACACTTCTCCAGAGTGGCTGTTGGCAATTTACATCCCGCCCATCAGTGTAGCAAGGCTCCCATTTCTCCATGGCCTGTCCTGCATTTCTGGTTTTGACAGTTTTTTCAGCATGGCCCTTTTGACCGATGGGAAGCGAGACTTCTTTGTAGCGCTGATTTGCCTTTCCAGGTTGCTTGGTTGGCCAAAAAGGGCGTATGCGTTTTTTCCTGAATATATTCAGGAAAAAACGCATACGCCCTTTTTGGCCAAGGGCATCATTGTCAACGTTTTGCCGCTTTTCATGTGCTTTAAAGGCGATTCGAATCTACCTCCTGAAATCTGTTTCCTGCAATTCTGCCTTGATTTCAAATCCTCTTCTTTGCCTTCCCTCAAAATATTTGTGGACGAGAGTTATCATTTATAACTCTGCAGGTTTGTGAATTGCAGTGCCCTGAAGCTCCATTTTACAAGTCGCTTTTTTGGGAGCCGGCCGCAAAAGCGCAGGATGGCTTCAGGCCCTGTTCTGGTTCCGGGGGGCAGGCTGAGCCTGTGGTTAATTCTTCTTCCTGATGGGAAAATAGAGTGACCTGTGCCTGTCCCAACACCAAGAGCTAGTCTCTCATTGGTTCCCCGTCTTCCCGTTCATCCTCAGGACAAATTGCAACCTGTACGGAACAGGAGGTTAAAGGTGCTGATGCTCCAAGTAGGGAGATTGCTAGTAAAGTGGCTGGAATGGCGAACCCGAGCACAAGGAGATGAGAAATGAGGTGCGTTTTAGAAACCTTTCCCCATCACACGGTGTACCATCTTCTGGGTTTCTCATGCACGTTTTCGATGTAGGAAGATGCCCTTGAACCTGGAGATTTGGGACCCATGCGATGGGTAGCACGCAGTATTACTTTAAAGGGTCTGCGTTTGCTCACCCAACCTCACCAAACCTCTCAGCCCCAAGAGTGTCCACCCTTATGTCTCATCCAGCTGTGGGTCTAGACATGGTCAATCCAGGTTGCATCACAGCTCCTGAACGAATTGTGTAAGAATTTCTCTCTCTTTCCCTGTCTTTGTTTCATGGGTTTTTAAAAGTAATTTATTTTTATAATGGGGTTTAGCTGCTTTTCACGGCTGTGTTTAGGCCGCTTTACACCCACTTGACACACTAACAGAGAGATATCAATACATAGGTTTTAAGATTATTACTAGTCAGATATATTCTTGTGCGGTGAATCGGGCGTGTTGAGTCCAGTTCTCTGAGCAAGGAGTAGGTCTTGTCTATTACATATTGGGTTTATGGAACGGTATCTGAGCTAATTTGAAACTCTTGTTTTATGTATCACCCCACCTCACCTTTCCCGTTAAGCAGCCATAGTGTGTTTTCTGCATGTGTGACTCTGTTCTGTATTGTAAGTCAGTTCAAGTGTAACGGTTTTTACATTCCCTCTATAAGTGACACCTTATGAGAAGTGTCCTTTTCTGTGTGACTTATTTCACTTAGAATCGTCTTACCTAAATCCACTCATCATGCTGCTACTAGCCTTATGACATTGATTTCATGGCTGAGTGATATTCCATTGTACATAAGGACCACAACTTTTTTATCCATTTTTCGCTTTCCTGGGATATTTAAGGTGGAAGGAAGTGGAGGTCCTTGTCAACAGAGCAGCCCTAAACTTTGGGGTGCTTGTGTCTTGCTGATTTTCAATTTTCCCACTTTATCCCCCCATGCGTGGAAGTGCCCTATGCTCTCTAAGCTGTGTTTTTTAGATGTTTCAGGACACACCGTACACTTCTCCAGAGTGGCTGTTGGCAATTTACATCCCGCCCATCAGTGTAGCAAGGCTCCCATTTCTCCATGGCCTGTCCTGCATTTCTGGTTTTGACACTTTTTTCAGCATGGCCCTTTTGACCGATGGGAAGCGAGACTTCTTTGTAGCGCTGATTTGCCTTTCCAGGTTGCTTGGTTAGCCAAAAAGGGCGTATGTGTTTTTTCCTGAATATATTCAGGAAAAAACGCATACGCCCTTTTTGGCCAAGGGCATCATTGTCAACGTTTTGCCGCTTTTCATGTGCTTTAAAGGCGATTCGAATCTACCTCCTGAAATCTGTTTCCTGCAATTCTGCCTTGATTTCAAATCCTCTTCTTTGCCTTCCCTCAATATATTTGTGGACGAGAGTTATCATTTATAACTCTGCAGGTTTGTGAATTGCAGTGCCCTGAAGCTCCATTTTACAAGTCGCTTTTTTGGGAGCCGGCCGCAAAAGCGCAGGATGGCTTCAGGCCCTGTTCTGGTTCCGGGGGGCAGGCTGAGCCTGTGGTTAATTCTTCTTCCTGATGGGAAAAGAGAGTGACCTGTGCCTGTCCCAACACCAAGAGCTAGTCTCTCATTGGTTCCCCGTCTTCCCGTTCATCCTCAGGACAAATTGCAACCTGTACGGAACAGGAGGTTAAAGGTGCTGATGCTCCAAGTAGGGAGATTGCTAGTAAAGTGGCTGGAATGGCGAACCCGAGCACAAGGAGATGAGAAATGAGGTGCGTTTTAGAAACCTTTCCCCATCACACGGTGTACCATCTTCTGGGTTTCTCATGCATGTTTTCGATGTAGGAAGATGCCCTTGAACCTGGAGATTTGGGACCCATGCGATGGGTAGCACGCAGTATTACTTTAAAGGGTCTGCGTTTGCTCACCCAACCTCACCAAACCTCTCAGCCCCAAGAGTGTCCACCCTTATGTCTCATCCAGCTGTGGGTCTAGATATGGTCAATCCAGGTTGCATCACAGCCCCTTAACGAATTGTGTAAGAATTTCTCTCTCTTTCCCTGTCTTTGTTTCCTGGGTTTTTAAAAGTAATTTATTTTTATAATGGGGTTTAGCTGCTTTTCACGGCTGTGTTTATGCCGCTTTACACCCACTTGACACACTAACAGAGAGATATCAATACATAGGTTTTAAGATTATTACTAGTCAGTTATATTCTTGTGCGGTGAATCGGGCGTGTTGAGTCCAGTTCTCTGAGCAAGGAGTAGGTCTTGTCTATTACATATTGGGTTTATGGAACGGTATCTGAGCTAATTTGAAACTCTTGTTTTATGTATCACCCCACCTCACCTTTCCCGTTAAGCAGCCATAGTGTGTTTTCTGCATGTGTGACTCTGTTCTGTATTGTAAGTCAGTTCAAGTGTAACGGTTTTTACATTCCCTCTATAAGTGACACCTTATGAGAAGTGTCCTTTTCTGTGTGACTTATTTCACTTAGAATCGTCTTACCTAAATCCACTCATCATGCTGCTACTAGCCTTATGACATTGATTTCATGGCTGAGTGATATTCCATTGTACATAAGGACCACAACTTTTTTATCCATTTTTCGCTTTCCTGGGATATTTAAGGTGGAAGGAAGTGGAGGTCCTTGTCAACAGAGCAGCCCTAAACTTTGGGGTGCTTGTGTCTTGCTGATTTTCAATTTTCCCACTTTATCCCCCCATGCGTGGAAGTACCCTATGCTCTCTAAGCTGTGTTTTTTAGATGTTTCAGGACACACCGTACACTTCTCCAGAGTGGCTGTTGGCAATTTACATCCCGCCCATCAGTGTAGCAAGGCTCCCATTTCTCCATGGCCTGTCCTGCATTTCTGGTTTTGACAGTTTTTTCAGCATGGCCCTTTTGACCGATGGGAAGCGAGACTTCTTTGTAGCGCTGATTTGCCTTTCCAGGTTGCTTGGTTGGCCAAAGAGGGCGTATGCGTTTTTTCCTGAATATATTCAGGAAAAAACGCATACGCCCTTTTTGGCCAAGGGCATCATTGTCAACGTTTTGCCGCTTTTCATGTGCTTTAAAGGCGATTCGAATCTACCTCCTGAAATCTGTTTCCTGCAATTCTGCCTTGATTTCAAATCCTCTTCTTTGCCTTCCCTCAATATATTTGTGGACGAGAGTTATCATTTATAACTCTGCAGGTTTGTGAATTGCAGTGCCCTGAAGCTCCATTTTACAAGTCGCTTTTTTGGGAGCCGGCCGCAAAAGCGCAGGATGGCTTCAGGCCCTGTTCTGGTTCCGGGGGGCAGGCTGAGCCTGTGGTTAATTCTTCTTCCTGATGGGAAAATAGAGTGACCTGTGCCTGTCCCAACACCAAGAGCTAGTCTCTCATTGGTTCCCCGTCTTCCCGTTCATCCTCAGGACAAATTGCAACCTGTACGGAACAGGAGGTTAAAGGTGCTGATGCTCCAAGTAGGGAGATTGCTAGTAAAGTGGCTGGAATGGCCAACCCGAGCACAAGGAGATGAGAAATGAGGTGCGTTTTAGAAACCTTTCCCCATCACACGGTGTACCATCTTCTGGGTTTCTCATGCACGTTTTCGATGTAGGAAGATGCCCTTGAACCTGGAGATTTGGGACCCATGCGATGGGTAGCACGCAGTATTACTTTAAAGGGTCTGCGTTTGCTCACCCAACCTCACCAAACCTCTCAGCCCCAAGAGTGTCCACCCTTATGTCTCATCCAGCTGTGGGTCTAGACATGGTCAATCCAGGTTGCATCACAGCTCCTGAACGAATTGTGTAAGAATTTCTCTCTCTTTCCCTGTCTTTGTTTCATGGGTTTTTAAAAGTAATTTATTTTTATAATGGGGTTTAGCTGCTTTTCACGGCTGTGTTTAGGCCGCTTTACACCCACTTGACACACTAACAGAGAGATATCAATACATAGGTTTTAAGATTATTACTAGTCAGATATATTCTTGTGCGGTGAATCGGGCGTGTTGAGTCCAGTTCTCTGAGCAAGGAGTAGGTCTTGTCTATTACATATTGGGTTTATGGAACGGTATCTGAGCTAATTTGAAACTCTTGTTTTATGTATCACCCCACCTCACCTTTCCCGTTAAGCAGCCATAGTGTGTTTTCTGCATGTGTGACTCTGTTCTGTATTGTAAGTCAGTTCAAGTGTAACGGTTTTTACATTCCCTCTATAAGTGACACCTTATGAGAAGTGTCCTTTTCTGTGTGACTTATTTCACTTAGAATCGTCTTACCTAAATCCACTCATCATGCTGCTACTAGCCTTATGACATTGATTTCATGGCTGAGTGATATTCCATTGTACATAAGGACCACAACTTTTTTATCCATTTTTCGCTTTCCTGGGATATTTAAGGTGGAAGGAAGTGGAGGTCCTTGTCAACAGAGCAGCCCTAAACTTTGGGGTGCTTGTGTCTTGCTGATTTTCAATTTTCCCACTTTATCCCCCCATGCGTGGAAGTGCCCTATGCTCTCTAAGCTGTGTTTTTTAGATGTTTCAGGACACACCGTACACTTCTCCAGAGTGGCTGTTGGCAATTTACATCCCGCCCATCAGTGTAGCAAGGCTCCCATTTCTCCATGGCCTGTCCTGCATTTCTGGTTTTGACACTTTTTTCAGCATGGCCCTTTTGACCGATGGGAAGCGAGACTTCTTTGTAGCGCTGATTTGCCTTTCCAGGTTGCTTGGTTAGCCAAAAAGGGCGTATGCGTTTTTTCCTGAATATATTCAGGAAAAAACGCATACGCCCTTTTTGGCCAAGGGCATCATTGTCAACGTTTTGCCGCTTTTCATGTGCTTTAAAGGCGATTCGAATCTACCTCCTGAAATCTGTTTCCTGCAATTCTGCCTTGATTTCAAATCCTCTTCTTTGCCTTCCCTCAATATATTTGTGGACGAGAGTTATCATTTATAACTCTGCAGGTTTGTGAATTGCAGTGCCCTGAAGCTCCATTTTACAAGTCGCTTTTTTGGGAGCCGGCCGCAAAAGCGCAGGATGGCTTCAGGCCCTGTTCTGGTTCCGGGGGGCAGGCTGAGCCTGTGGTTAATTCTTCTTCCTGATGGGAAAATAGAGTGACCTGTGCCTGTCCCAACACCAAGAGCTAGTCTCTCATTGGTTCCCCGTCTTCCCGTTCATCCTCAGGACAAATTGCAACCTGTACGGAACAGGAGGTTAAAGGTGCTGATGCTCCAAGTAGGGAGATTGCTAGTAAAGTGGCTGGAATGGCGAACCCGAGCACAAGGAGATGAGAAATGAGGTGCGTTTTAGAAACCTTTCCCCATCACACGGTGTACCATCTTCTGGGTTTCTCATGCATGTTTTCGATGTAGGAAGATGCCCTTGAACCTGGAGATTTGGGACCCATGCGATGGGTAGCACGCAGTATTACTTTAAAGGGTCTGCGTTTGCTCACCCAACCTCACCAAACCTCTCAGCCCCAAGAGTGTCCACCCTTATGTCTCATCCAGCTGTGGGTCTAGATATGGTCAATCCAGGTTGCATCACAGCCCCTTAACGAATTGTGTAAGAATTTCTCTCTCTTTCCCTGTCTTTGTTTCCTGGGTTTTTAAAAGTAATTTATTTTTATAATGGGGTTTAGCTGCTTTTCACGGCTGTGTTTATGCCGCTTTACACCCACTTGACACACTAACAGAGAGATATCAATACATAGGTTTTAAGATTATTACTAGTCAGTTATATTCTTGTGCGGTGAATCGGGCGTGTTGAGTCCAGTTCTCTGAGCAAGGAGTAGGTCTTGTCTATTACATATTGGGTTTATGGAACGGTATCTGAGCTAATTTGAAACTCTTGTTTTATGTATCACCCCACCTCACCTTTCCCGTTAAGCAGCCATAGTGTGTTTTCTGCATGTGTGACTCTGTTCTGTATTGTAAGTCAGTTCAAGTGTAACGGTTTTTACATTCCCTCTATAAGTGACACCTTATGAGAAGTGTCCTTTTCTGTGTGACTTATTTCACTTAGAATCGTCTTACCTAAATCCACTCATCATGCTGCTACTAGCCTTATGACATTGATTTCATGGCTGAGTGATATTCCATTGTACATAAGGACCACAACTTTTTTATCCATTTTTCGCTTTCCTGGGATATTTAAGGTGGAAGGAAGTGGAGGTCCTTGTCAACAGAGCAGCCCTAAACTTTGGGGTGCTTGTGTCTTGCTGATTTTCAATTTTCCCACTTTATCCCCCCATGCGTGGAAGTACCCTATGCTCTCTAAGCTGTGTTTTTTAGATGTTTCAGGACACACCGTACACTTCTCCAGAGTGGCTGTTGGCAATTTACATCCCGCCCATCAGTGTAGCAAGGCTCCCATTTCTCCATGGCCTGTCCTGCATTTCTGGTTTTGACAGTTTTTTCAGCATGGCCCTTTTGACCGATGGGAAGCGAGACTTCTTTGTAGCGCTGATTTGCCTTTCCAGGTTGCTTGGTTGGCCAAAAAGGGCGTATGCGTTTTTTCCTGAATATATTCAGGAAAAAACGCATACGCCCTTTTTGGCCAAGGGCATCATTGTCAACGTTTTGCCGCTTTTCATGTGCTTTAAAGGCGATTCGAATCTACCTCCTGAAATCTGTTTCCTGCAATTCTGCCTTGATTTCAAATCCTCTTCTTTGCCTTCCCTCAAAATATTTGTGGACGAGAGTTATCATTTATAACTCTGCAGGTTTGTGAATTGCAGTGCCCTGAAGCTCCATTTTACAAGTCGCTTTTTTGGGAGCCGGCCGCAAAAGCGCAGGATGGCTTCAGGCCCTGTTCTGGTTCCGGGGGGCAGGATGAGCCTGTGGTTAATTCTTCTTCCTGATGGGAAAATAGAGTGACCTGTGCCTGTCCCAACACCAAGAGCTAGTCTCTCATTGGTTCCCCGTCTTCCCGTTCATCCTCAGGACAAATTGCAACCTGTACGGAACAGGAGGTTAAAGGTGCTGATGCTCCAAGTAGGGAGATTGCTAGTAAAGTGGCTGGAATGGCGAACCCGAGCACAAGGAGATGAGAAATGAGGTGCGTTTTAGAAACCTTTCCCCGTCACACGGTGTACCATCTTCTGGGTTTCTCATGCACGTTTTCGATGTAGGAAGATGCCCTTGAACCTGGAGATTTGGGACCCATGCGATGGGTAGCACGCAGTATTACTTTAAAGGGTCTGCGTTTGCTCACCCAACCTCACCAAACCTCTCAGCCCCAAGAGTGTCCACCCTTATGTCTCATCCAGCTGTGGGTCTAGATATGGTCAATCCAGGTTGCATCACAGCTCCTGAACGAATTGTGTAAGAATTTCTCTCTCTTTCCCTGTCTTTGTTTCATGGGTTTTTAAAAGTAATTTATTTTTATAATGGGGTTTAGCTGCTTTTCACGGCTGTGTTTATGCCACTTTACACCCACTTGACACACTAACAGAGAGATATCAATACATAGGTTTTAAGATTATTACTAGTCAGATATATTCTTGTGCGGTGAATCGGGCGTGTTGAGTCCAGTTCTCTGAGCAAGGAGTAGGTCTTGTCTATTACATATTGGGTTTATGGAACGGTATCTGAGCTAATTTGAAACTCTTGTTTTATGTATCACCCCACCTCACCTTTCCCGTTAAGCAGCCATAGTGTGTTTTCTGCATGTGTGACTCTGTTCTGTATTGTAAGTCAGTTCAAGTGTAACGGTTTTTACATTCCCTCTATAAGTGACACCTTATGAGAAGTGTCCTTTTCTGTGTGACTTATTTCACTTAGAATCGTCTTACCTAAATCCACTCATCATGCTGCTACTAGCCTTATGACATTGATTTCATGGCTGAGTGATATTCCATTGTACATAAGGACCACAACTTTTTTATCCATTTTTCGCTTTCCTGGGATATTTAAGGTGGAAGGAAGTGGAGGTCCTTGTCAACAGAGCAGCCCTAAACTTTGGGGTGCTTGTGTCTTGCTGATTTTCAATTTTCCCACTTTATCCCCCCATGCGTGGAAGTACCCTATGCTCTCTAAGCTGTGTTTTTTAGATGTTTCAGGACACACCGTACACTTCTCCAGAGTGGCTGTTGGCAATTTACATCCCGCCCATCAGTGTAGCAAGGCTCCCATTTCTCCATGGCCTGTCCTGCATTTCTGGTTTTGACAGTTTTTTCAGCATGGCCCTTTTGACCGATGGGAAGCGAGACTTCTTTGTAGCGCTGATTTGCCTTTCCAGGTTGCTTGGTTGGCCAAAAAGGGCGTATGCGTTTTTTCCTGAATATATTCAGGAAAAAACGCATACGCCCTTTTTGGCCAAGGGCATCATTGTCAACGTTTTGCCGCTTTTCATGTGCTTTAAAGGCGATTCGAATCTACCTCCTGAAATCTGTTTCCTGCAATTCTGCCTTGATTTCAAATCCTCTTCTTTGCCTTCCCTCAAAATATTTGTGGACGAGAGTTATCATTTATAACTCTGCAGGTTTGTGAATTGCAGTGCCCTGAAGCTCCATTTTACAAGTCGCTTTTTTGGGAGCCGGCCGCAAAAGCGCAGGATGGCTTCAGGCCCTGTTCTGGTTCCGGGGGGCAGGCTGAGCCTGTGGTTAATTCTTCTTCCTGATGGGAAAATAGAGTGACCTGTGCCTGTCCCAACACCAAGAGCTAGTCTCTCATTGGTTCCCCGTCTTCCCGTTCATCCTCAGGACAAATTGCAACCTGTACGGAATAGGAGGTTAAAGGTGCTGATGCTCCAAGTAGGGAGATTGCTAGTAAAGTGGCTGGAATGGCGAACCCGAGCACAAGGAGATGAGAAATGAGGTGCGTTTTAGAAACCTTTCCCCATCACACGGTGTACCATCTTCTGGGTTTCTCATGCACGTTTTCGATGTAGGAAGATGCCCTTGAACCTGGAGATTTGGGACCCATGCGATGGGTAGCACGCAGTATTACTTTAAAGGGTCTGCGTTTGCTCACCCAACCTCACCAAACCTCTCAGCCCCAAGAGTGTCCACCCTTATGTCTCATCCAGCTGTGGGTCTAGACATGGTCAATCCAGGTTGCATCACAGCTCCTGAACGAATTGTGTAAGAATTTCTCTCTCTTTCCCTGTCTTTGTTTCATGGGTTTTTAAAAGTAATTTATTTTTATAATGGGGTTTAGCTGCTTTTCACGGCTGTGTTTAGGCCGCTTTACACCCACTTGACACACTAACAGAGAGATATCAATACATAGGTTTTAAGATTATTACTAGTCAGATATATTCTTGTGCGGTGAATCGGGCGTGTTGAGTCCAGTTCTCTGAGCAAGGAGTAGGTCTTGTCTATTACATATTGGGTTTATGGAACGGTATCTGAGCTAATTTGAAACTCTTGTTTTATGTATCACCCCACCTCACCTTTCCCGTTAAGCAGCCATAGTGTGTTTTCTGCATGTGTGACTCTGTTCTGTATTGTAAGTCAGTTCAAGTGTAACGGTTTTTACATTCCCTCTATAAGTGACACCTTATGAGAAGTGTCCTTTTCTGTGTGACTTATTTCACTTAGAATCGTCTTACCTAAATCCACTCATCATGCTGCTACTAGCCTTATGACATTGATTTCATGGCTGAGTGATATTCCATTGTACATAAGGACCACAACTTTTTTATCCATTTTTCGCTTTCCTGGGATATTTAAGGTGGAAGGAAGTGGAGGTCCTTGTCAACAGAGCAGCCCTAAACTTTGGGGTGCTTGTGTCTTGCTGATTTTCAATTTTCCCACTTTATCCCCCCATGCGTGGAAGTGCCCTATGCTCTCTAAGCTGTGTTTTTTAGATGTTTCAGGACACACCGTACACTTCTCCAGAGTGGCTGTTGGCAACTTACATCCCGCCCATCAGTGTAGCAAGGCTCCCATTTCTCCATGGCCTGTCCTGCATTTCTGGTTTTAACACTTTTTTCAGCATGGCCCTTTTGACCGATGGGAAGCGAGACTTCTTTGTAGCGCTGATTTGCCTTTCCAGGTTGCTTGGTTAGCCAAAAAGGGCGTATGCGTTTTTTCCTGAATATATTCAGGAAAAAACGCATACGCCCTTTTTGGCCAAGGGCATCATTGTCAACGTTTTGCCGCTTTTCATGTGCTTTAAAGGCGATTCGAATCTACCTCCTGAAATCTGTTTCCTGCAATTCTGCCTTGATTTCAAATCCTCTTCTTTGCCTTCCCTCAATATATTTGTGGACGAGAGTTATCATTTATAACTCTGCAGGTTTGTGAATTGCAGTGCCCTGAAGCTCCATTTTACAAGTCGCTTTTTTGGGAGCCGGCCGCAAAAGCGCAGGATGGCTTCAGGCCCTGTTCTGGTTCCGGGGGGCAGGCTGAGCCTGTGGTTAATTCTTCTTCCTGATGGGAAAATAGAGTGACCTGTGCCTGTCCCAACACCAAGAGCTAGTCTCTCATTGGTTCCCCGTCTTCCCGTTCATCCTCAGGACAAATTGCAACCTGTACGGAACAGGAGGTTAAAGGTGCTGATGCTCCAAGTAGGGAGATTGCTAGTAAAGTGGCTGGAATGGCGAACCCGAGCACAAGGAGATGAGAAATGAGGTGCGTTTTAGAAACCTTTCCCCATCACACGGTGTACCATCTTCTGGGTTTCTCATGCATGTTTTCGATGTAGGAAGATGCCCTTGAACCTGGAGATTTGGGACCCATGCGATGGGTAGCACGCAGTATTACTTTAAAGGGTCTGCGTTTGCTCACCCAACCTCACCAAACCTCTCAGCCCCAAGAGTGTCCACCCTTATGTCTCATCCAGCTGTGGGTCTAGATATGGTCAATCCAGGTTGCATCACAGCCCCTTAACGAATTGTGTAAGAATTTCTCTCTCTTTCCCTGTCTTTGTTTCCTGGGTTTTTAAAAGTAATTTATTTTTATAATGGGGTTTAGCTGCTTTTCACGGCTGTGTTTATGCCGCTTTACACCCACTTGACACACTAACAGAGAGATATCAATACATAGGTTTTAAGATTATTACTAGTCAGTTATATTCTTGTGCGGTGAATCGGGCGTGTTGAGTCCAGTTCTCTGAGCAAGGAGTAGGTCTTGTCTATTACATATTGGGTTTATGGAACGGTATCTGAGCTAATTTGAAACTCTTGTTTTATGTATCACCCCACCTCACCTTTCCCGTTAAGCAGCCATAGTGTGTTTTCTGCATGTGTGACTCTGTTCTGTATTGTAAGTCAGTTCAAGTGTAACGGTTTTTACATTCCCTCTATAAGTGACACCTTATGAGAAGTGTCCTTTTCTGTGTGACTTATTTCACTTAGAATCGTCTTACCTAAATCCACTCATCATGCTGCTACTAGCCTTATGACATTGATTTCATGGCTGAGTGATATTCCATTGTACATAAGGACCACAACTTTTTTATCCATTTTTCGCTTTCCTGGGATATTTAAGGTGGAAGGAAGTGGAGGTCCTTGTCAACAGAGCAGCCCTAAACTTTGGGGTGCTTGTGTCTTGCTGATTTTCAATTTTCCCACTTTATCCCCCCATGCGTGGAAGTACCCTATGCTCTCTAAGCTGTGTTTTTTAGATGTTTCAGGACACACTGTACACTTCTCCAGAGTGGCTGTTGGCAATTTACATCCCGCCCATCAGTGTAGCAAGGCTCCCATTTCTCCATGGCCTGTCCTGCATTTCTGGTTTTGACAGTTTTTTCAGCATGGCCCTTTTGACCGATGGGAAGCGAGACTTCTTTGTAGCGCTGATTTGCCTTTCCAGGTTGCTTGGTTGGCCAAAAAGGGCGTATGCGTTTTTTCCTGAATATATTCAGGAAAAAACGCATACGCCCTTTTTGGCCAAGGGCATCATTGTCAACGTTTTGCCGCTTTTCATGTGCTTTAAAGGCGATTCGAATCTACCTCCTGAAATCTGTTTCCTGCAATTCTGCCTTGATTTCAAATCCTCTTCTTTGCCTTCCCTCAAAATATTTGTGGACGAGAGTTATCATTTATAACTCTGCAGGTTTGTGAATTGCAGTGCCCTGAAGCTCCATTTTACAAGTCGCTTTTTTGGGAGCCGGCCGCAAAAGCGCAGGATGGCTTCAGGCCCTGTTCTGGTTCCGGGGGGCAGGATGAGCCTGTGGTTAATTCTTCTTCCTGATGGGAAAATAGAGTGACCTGTGCCTGTCCCAACACCAAGAGCTAGTCTCTCATTGGTTCCCCGTCTTCCCGTTCATCCTCAGGACAAATTGCAACCTGTACGGAACAGGAGGTTAAAGGTGCTGATGCTCCAAGTAGGGAGATTGCTAGTAAAGTGGCTGGAATGGCGAACCCGAGCACAAGGAGATGAGAAATGAGGTGCGTTTTAGAAACCTTTCCCCATCACACGGTGTACCATCTTCTGGGTTTCTCATGCACGTTTTCGATGTAGGAAGATGCCCTTGAACCTGGAGATTTGGGACCCATGCGATGGGTAGCACGCAGTATTACTTTAAAGGGTCTGCGTTTGCTCACCCAACCTCACCAAACCTCTCAGCCCCAAGAGTGTCCACCCTTATGTCTCATCCAGCTGTGGGTCTAGATATGGTCAATCCAGGTTGCATCACAGCTCCTGAACGAATTGTGTAAGAATTTCTCTCTCTTTCCCTGTCTTTGTTTCATGGGTTTTTAAAAGTAATTTATTTTTATAATGGGGTTTAGCTGCTTTTCACGGCTGTGTTTATGCCACTTTACACCCACTTGACACACTAACAGAGAGATATCAATACATAGGTTTTAAGATTATTACTAGTCAGATATATTCTTGTGCGGTGAATCGGGCGTGTTGAGTCCAGTTCTCTGAGCAAGGAGTAGGTCTTGTCTATTACATATTGGGTTTATGGAACGGTATCTGAGCTAATTTGAAACTCTTGTTTTATGTATCACCCCACCTCACCTTTCCCGTTAAGCAGCCATAGTGTGTTTTCTGCATGTGTGACTCTGTTCTGTATTGTAAGTCAGTTCAAGTGTAACGGTTTTTACATTCCCTCTATAAGTGACACCTTATGAGAAGTGTCCTTTTCTGTGTGACTTATTTCACTTAGAATCGTCTTACCTAAATCCACTCATCATGCTGCTACTAGCCTTATGACATTGATTTCATGGCTGAGTGATATTCCATTGTACATAAGGACCACAACTTTTTTATCCATTTTTCGCTTTCCTGGGATATTTAAGGTGGAAGGAAGTGGAGGTCCTTGTCAACAGAGCAGCCCTAAACTTTGGGGTGCTTGTGTCTTGCTGATTTTCAATTTTCCCACTTTATCCCCCCATGCGTGGAAGTACCCTATGCTCTCTAAGCTGTGTTTTTTAGATGTTTCAGGACACACCGTACACTTCTCCAGAGTGGCTGTTGGCAATTTACATCCCGCCCATCAGTGTAGCAAGGCTCCCATTTCTCCATGGCCTGTCCTGCATTTCTGGTTTTGACAGTTTTTTCAGCATGGCCCTTTTGACCGATGGGAAGCGAGACTTCTTTGTAGCGCTGATTTGCCTTTCCAGGTTGCTTGGTTGGCCAAAAAGGGCGTATGCGTTTTTTCCTGAATATATTCAGGAAAAAACGCATACGCCCTTTTTGGCCAAGGGCATCATTGTCAACGTTTTGCCGCTTTTCATGTGCTTTAAAGGCGATTCGAATCTACCTCCTGAAATCTGTTTCCTGCAATTCTGCCTTGATTTCAAATCCTCTTCTTTGCCTTCCCTCAAAATATTTGTGGACGAGAGTTATCATTTATAACTCTGCAGGTTTGTGAATTGCAGTGCCCTGAAGCTCCATTTTACAAGTCGCTTTTTTGGGAGCCGGCCGCAAAAGCGCAGGATGGCTTCAGGCCCTGTTCTGGTTCCGGGGGGCAGGCTGAGCCTGTGGTTAATTCTTCTTCCTGATGGGAAAATAGAGTGACCTGTGCCTGTCCCAACACCAAGAGCTAGTCTCTCATTGGTTCCCCGTCTTCCCGTTCATCCTCAGGACAAATTGCAACCTGTACGGAACAGGAGGTTAAAGGTGCTGATGCTCCAAGTAGGGAGATTGCTAGTAAAGTGGCTGGAATGGCGAACCCGAGCACAAGGAGATGAGAAATGAGGTGCGTTTTAGAAACCTTTCCCCATCACACGGTGTACCATCTTCTGGGTTTCTCATGCACGTTTTCGATGTAGGAAGATGCCCTTGAACCTGGAGATTTGGGACCCATGCGATGGGTAGCACGCAGTATTACTTTAAAGGGTCTGCGTTTGCTCACCCAACCTCACCAAACCTCTCAGCCCCAAGAGTGTCCACCCTTATGTCTCATCCAGCTGTGGGTCTAGACATGGTCAATCCAGGTTGCATCACAGCTCCTGAAAGAATTGTGTAAGAATTTCTCTCTCTTTCCCTGTCTTTGTTTCATGGGTTTTTAAAAGTAATTTATTTTTATAATGGGGTTTAGCTGCTTTTCACGGCTGTGTTTAGGCCGCTTTACACCCACTTGACACACTAACAGAGAGATATCAATACATAGGTTTTAAGATTATTACTAGTCAGATATATTCTTGTGCGGTGAATCGGGCGTGTTGAGTCCAGTTCTCTGAGCAAGGAGTAGGTCTTGTCTATTACATATTGGGTTTATGGAACGGTATCTGAGCTAATTTGAAACTCTTGTTTTATGTATCACCCCACCTCACCTTTCCCGTTAAGCAGCCATAGTGTGTTTTCTGCATGTGTGACTCTGTTCTGTATTGTAAGTCAGTTCAAGTGTAACGGTTTTTACATTCCCTCTATAAGTGACACCTTATGAGAAGTGTCCTTTTCTGTGTGACTTATTTCACTTAGAATCGTCTTACCTAAATCCACTCATCATGCTGCTACTAGCCTTATGACATTGATTTCATGGCTGAGTGATATTCCATTGTACATAAGGACCACAACTTTTTTATCCATTTTTCGCTTTCCTGGGATATTTAAGGTGGAAGGAAGTGGAGGTCCTTGTCAACAGAGCAGCCCTAAACTTTGGGGTGCTTGTGTCTTGCTGATTTTCAATTTTCCCACTTTATCCCCCCATGCGTGGAAGTGCCCTATGCTCTCTAAGCTGTGTTTTTTAGATGTTTCAGGACACACCGTACACTTCTCCAGAGTGGCTGTTGGCAATTTACATCCCGCCCATCAGTGTAGCAAGGCTCCCATTTCTCCATGGCCTGTCCTGCATTTCTGGTTTTGACACTTTTTTCAGCATGGCCCTTTTGACCGATGGGAAGCGAGACTTCTTTGTAGCGCTGATTTGCCTTTCCAGGTTGCTTGGTTAGCCAAAAAGGGCGTATGCGTTTTTTCCTGAATATATTCAGGAAAAAACGCATACGCCCTTTTTGGCCAAGGGCATCATTGTCAACGTTTTGCCGCTTTTCATGTGCTTTAAAGGCGATTCGAATCTACCTCCTGAAATCTGTTTCCTGCAATTCTGCCTTGATTTCAAATCCTCTTCTTTGCCTTCCCTCAAAATATTTGTGGACGAGAGTTATCATTTATAACTCTGCAGGTTTGTGAATTGCAGTGCCCTGAAGCTCCATTTTACAAGTCGCTTTTTTGGGAGCCGGCCGCAAAAACGCAGGATGGCTTCAGGCCCTGTTCTGGTTCCGGGGGGCAGGCTGAGCCTGTGGTTAATTCTTCTTCCTGATGGGAAAATAGAGTGACCTGTGCCTGTCCAAACACCAAGAGCTAGTCTCTCATTGGTTCCCCGTCTTCCCGTTCATCCTCAGGACAAATTGCAACCTGTACGGAACAGGAGGTTAAAGGTGCTGATGCTCCAAGTAGGGAGATTGCTAGTAAAGTGGCTGGAATGGCGAACCCGAGCACAAGGAGATGAGAAATGAGGTGCGTTTTAGAAACCTTTCCCCATCACACGGTGTACCATCTTCTGGGTTTCTCATGCATGTTTTCGATGTAGGAAGATGCCCTTGAACCTGGAGATTTGGGACCCATGCGATGGGTAGCACGCAGTATTACTTTAAAGGGTCTGCGTTTGCTCACCCAACCTCACCAGACCTCTCAGCCCCAAGAGTGTCCACCCTTATGTCTCATCCAGCTGTGGGTCTAGATATGGTCAATCCAGGTTGCATCACAGCTCCTGAACGAATTGTGTAAGAATTTCTCTCTCTTTCCCTGTCTTTGTTTCATGGGTTTTTAAAAGTAATTTATTTTTATAATGGGGTTTAGCTGCTTTTCACGGCTGTGTTTATGCCGCTTTACACCCACTTGACACACTAACAGAGAGATATCAATACATAGGTTTTAAGATTATTACTAGTCAGATATATTCTTGTGCGGTGAATCGGGCGTGTTGAGTCCAGTTCTCTGAGCAAGGAGTAGGTCTTGTCTATTCCATATTGGGTTTATGGAACGGTATCTGAGCTAATTTGAAACTCTTGTTTTATGTATCACCCCACCTCACCTTTCCCGTTAAGCAGCCATAGTGTGTTTTCTGCATGTGTGACTCTGTTCTGTTTTGTAATTCAGTTCAAGTGTAACGGTTTTTACATTCCCTCTATAAGTGACACCTTATGAGAAGTGTCATTTTCTGTGTGACTTATTTCACTTAGAATCGTCTTACCTAAATCCACTCATCATGCTGCTACTAGCCTTATGACATTGATTTCATGGCTGAGTGATATTCCATTGTACATAAGGACCACAACTTTTTTATCCATTTTTCGCTTTCCTGGGATATTTAAGGTGGAAGGAAGTGGAGGTCCTTGTCAACAGAGCAGCCCTAAACTTTGGGGTGCTTGTGTCTTGCTGATTTTCAATTTTCCCACTTTATCCCCCCATGCGTGGAAGTACCCTATGCTCTCTAAGCTGTGTTTTTTAGATGTTTCAGGACACACCGTACACTTCTCCAGAGTGGCTGTTGACAATTTACATCCCGCCCATCAGTGTAGCAAGGCTCCCATTTCTCCATGGCCTGTCCTGCATTTCTGGATTTGACAGTTTTTTCAGCATGGCCCTTTTGACCGATGGGAAGCGAGAGTTCTTTGTAGCGCTGATTTGCCTTTCCAGGTTGCTTGGTTGGCCAAAAAGGGCGTATGCGTTTTTTCCTGAATATATTCAGGAAAAAACGCATACGCCCTTTTTGGCCAAGGGCATCATTGTCAACGTTTTGCCGCTTTTCATGTGCTTTAAAGGCGATTCGAATCTACCTCCTGAAATCTGTTTCCTGCAATTCTGCCTTGATTTCAAATCCTCTTCTTTGCCTTCCCTCAATATATTTGTGGACGAGAGTTATCATTTATAACTCTGCAGGTTTGTGAATTGCAGTGCCCTGAAGCTCCATTTTACAAGTCGCTTTTTTGGGAGCCGGCCGCAAAAGCGCAGGATGGCTTCAGGCCCTGTTCTGGTTCCGGGGGGCAGGCTGAGCCTGTGGTTAATTCTTCTTCCTGATGGGAAAATAGAGTGACCTGTGCCTGTCCCAACACCAAGAGCTAGTCTCTCATTGGTTCCCCGTCTTCCCGTTCATACTCAGGACAAATTGCAACCTGTACGGAACAGGAGGTTAAAGGTGCTGATGCTCCAAGTAGGGAGATTGCTAGTAAAGTGGCTGGAATGGCGAACCCGAGCACAAGGAGATGAGAAATGAGGTGCGTTTTAGAAACCTTTCCCCATCACACGGTGTTCCATCTTCTGGGTTTCTCATGCATGTTTTCGATGTAGGAAGATGCCCTTGAACCTGGAGATTTGGGACCCATGCGATGGGTAGCACGCAGTATTACTTTAAAGGGTCTGCGTTTGCTCACCCAACCTCACCAAACCTCTCAGCCCCAAGAGTGTCCACCCTTATGTCTCATCCAGCTGTGGGTCTAGATATGGTCAATCCAGGTTGCATCACAGCCCCTGAACGAATTGTGTAAGAATTTCTCTCTCTTTCCCTGTCTTTGTTTCATGGGTTTTTAAAAGTAATTTATTTTTATAATGGGGTTTAGCTGCTTTTCACGGCTGTGTTTATGCCGCTTTACACCCACTTGACACACTAACAGAGAGATATCAATACATAGGTTTTAAGATTATTACTAGTCAGTTATATTCTTGTGCGGTGAATCGGGCGTGTTGAGTCCAGTTCTCTGAGCAAGGAGTAGGTCTTGTCTATTACATATTGGGTTTATGGAACGGTATCTGAGCTAATTTGAAACTCTTGTTTTATGTATCACCCCACCTCACCTTTCCCGTTAAGCAGCCATAGTGTGTTTTCTGCATGTGTGACTCTGTTCTGTATTGTAAGTCAGTTCAAGTGTAACGGTTTTTACATTCCCTCTATAAGTGACACCTTATGAGAAGTGTCCTTTTCTGTGTGACTTATTTCACTTAGAATCGTCTTACCTAAATCCACTCATCATGCTGCTACTAGCCTTATGACATTGATTTCATGGCTGAGTGATATTCCATTGTACATAAGGACCACAACTTTTTTATCCATTTTTCGCTTTCCTGGGATATTTAAGGTGGAAGGAAGTGGAGGTCCTTGTCAACAGAGCAGCCCTAAACTTTGGGGTGCTTGTGTCTTGCTGATTTTCAATTTTCCCACTTTATCCCCCCATGCGTGGAAGTGCCCTATGCTCTCTAAGCTGTGTTTTTTAGATGTTTCAGGACACACCGTACACTTCTCCAGAGTGGCTGTTGGCAATTTACATCCCGCCCATCAGTGTAGCAAGGCTCCCATTTCTCCATGGCCTGTCCTGCATTTCTGGTTTTGACAGTTTTTTCAGCATGGCCCTTTTGACCGATGGGAAGCGAGACTTCTTTGTAGCGCTGATTTGCCTTTCCAGGTTGCTTGGTTGGCCAAAAAGGGCGTATGCGTTTTTTCCTGAATATATTCAGGAAAAAACGCATACGCCCTTTTTGGCCAAGGGCATCATTGTCAACGTTTTGCCGCTTTTCATGTGCTTTAAAGGCGATTCGAATCTACCTCCTGAAATCTGTTTCCTGCAATTCTGCCTTGATTTCAAATCCTCTTCTTTGCCTTCCCTCAAAATATTTGTGGACGAGAGTTATCATTTATAACTCTGCAGGTTTGTGAATTGCAGTGCCCTGAAGCTCCATTTTACAAGTCGCTTTTTTGGGAGCCGGCCGCAAAAGCGCAGGATGGCTTCAGGCCCTGTTCTGGTTCCGGGGGGCAGGATGAGCCTGTGGTTAATTCTTCTTCCTGATGGGAAAATAGAGTGACCTGTGCCTGTCCCAACACCAAGAGCTAGTCTCTCATTGGTTCCCAGTCTTCCCGTTCATCCTCAGGACAAATTGCAACCTGTACGGAACAGGAGGTTAAAGGTGCTGATGCTCCAAGTAGGGAGATTGCTAGTAAAGTGGCTGGAATGGCGAACCCGAGCACAAGGAGATGAGAAATGAGGTGCGTTTTAGAAACCTTTCCCCATCACACGGTGTACCATCTTCTGGGTTTCTCATGCACGTTTTCGATGTATGAAGATGCCCTTGAACCTGGAGATTTGGGACCCATGCGATGGGTAGCACGCAGTATTACTTTAAAGGGTCTGCATTTGCTCACCCAACCTCACCAAACCTCTCAGCCCCAAGAGTGTCCACCCTTATGTCTCATCCAGCTGTGGGTCTAGATATGGTCTATCCAGGTTGCATCACAGCCCCTGAACGAATTGTGTAAGAATTTCTCTCTCTTTCCCTGTCTTTGTTTCATGGGTTTTTAAAAGTAATTTATTTTTATAATGGGGTTTAGCTGCTTTTCACGGCTGTGTTTAGGCCGCTTTACACCCACTTGACACACTAACAGAGAGATATCAATACATAGGTTTTAAGATTATTACTAGTCAGATATATTCTTGTGCGGTGAATCGCGCGTGTTGAGTCCAGTTCTCTGAGCAAGGAGTAGGTCTTGTCTATTCCATATTGGGTTTATGGAATGGTATCTGAGCTAATTTGAAGCTCTTGTTTTATGTATCACCCCACCTCACCTTTCCCGTTAAGCAGCCATAGTGTGTTTTCTGCATGTGTGACTCTGTTCTGTTTTGTAATTCAGTTCAAGTGTAACGGTTTTTACATTCCCTCTATAAGTGACACCTTATGAGAAGTGTCCTTTTCTGTGTGACTTATTTCACTTAGAATCGTCTTACCTAAATCCACTCATCATGCTGCTACTAGCCTTATGACATTGATTTCATGGCTGAGTGATATTCCATTGTACATAAGGACCACAACTTTTTTATCCATTTTTCGCTTTCCTGGGATATTTAAGGTGGAAGGAAGTGGAGGTCCTTGTCAACAGAGCAGCCCTAAACTTTGGGGTGCTTGTGTCTTGCTGATTTTCAATTTTCCCACTTTATCCCCCCATGCGTGGAAGTACCCTATGCTCTCTAAGCTGTGTTTTTTAGATGTTTCAGGACACACCGTACACTTCTCCAGAGTGGCTGTTGACAATTTACATCCCGCCCATCAGTGTAGCAAGGCTCCCATTTCTCCATGGCCTGTCCTGCATTTCTGGATTTGACAGTTTTTTCAGCATGGCCCTTTTGACCGATGGGAAGCGAGAGTTCTTTGTAGCGCTGATTTGCCTTTCCAGGTTGCTTGGTTGGCCAAAAAGGGCGTATGCGTTTTTTCCTGAATATATTCAGGAAAAAACGCATACGCCCTTTTTGGCCAAGGGCATCATTGTCAACGTTTTGCCGCTTTTCATGTGCTTTAAAGGCGATTCGAATCTACCTCCTGAAATCTGTTTCCTGCAATTCTGCCTTGATTTCAAATCCTCTTCTTTGCCTTCCCTCAATATATTTGTGGACGAGAGTTATCATTTATAACTCTGCAGGTTTGTGAATTGCAGTGCCCTGAAGCTCCATTTTACAAGTCGCTTTTTTGGGAGCCGGCCGCAAAAGCGCAGGATGGCTTCAGGCCCTGTTCTGGTTCCGGGGGGCAGGCTGAGCCTGTGGTTAATTCTTCTTCCTGATGGGAAAATAGAGTGACCTGTGCCTGTCCCAACACCAAGAGCTAGTCTCTCATTGGTTCCCCGTCTTCCCGTTCATCCTCAGGACAAATTGCAACCTGTACGGAACAGGAGGTTAAAGGTGCTGATGCTCCAAGTAGGGAGATTGCTAGTAAAGTGGCTGGAATGGCGAACCCGAGCACAAGGAGATGAGAAATGAGGTGCGTTTTAGAAACCTTTCCCCATCACACGGTGTACCATCTTCTGGGTTTCTCATGCATGTTTTCGATGTAGGAAGATGCCCTTGAACCTGGAGATTTGGGACCCATGCGATGGGTAGCACGCAGTATTACTTTAAAGGGTCTGCGTTTGCTCACCCAACCTCACCAAACCTCTCAGCCCCAAGAGTGTCCACCCTTATGTCTCATCCAGCTGTGGGTCTAGATATGGTCAATCCAGGTTGCATCACAGCCCCTTAACGAATTGTGTAAGAATTTCTCTCTCTTTCCCTGTCTTTGTTTCCTGGGTTTTTAAAAGTAATTTATTTTTATAATGGGGTTTAGCTGCTTTTCACGGCTGTGTTTATGCCGCTTTACACCCACTTGACACACTAACAGAGAGATATCAATACATAGGTTTTAAGATTATTACTAGTCAGTTATATTCTTGTGCGGTGAATCGGGCGTGTTGAGTCCAGTTCTCTGAGCAAGGAGTAGGTCTTGTCTATTACATATTGGGTTTATGGAACGGTATCTGAGCTAATTTGAAACTCTTGTTTTATGTATCACCCCACCTCACCTTTCCCGTTAAGCAGCCATAGTGTGTTTTCTGCATGTGTGACTCTGTTCTGTATTGTAAGTCAGTTCAAGTGTAACGGTTTTTACATTCCCTCTATAAGTGACACCTTATGAGAAGTGTCCTTTTCTGTGTGACTTATTTCACTTAGAATCGTCTTACCTAAATCCACTCATCATGCTGCTACTAGCCTTATGACATTGATTTCATGGCTGAGTGATATTCCATTGTACATAAGGACCACAACTTTTTTATCCATTTTTCGCTTTCCTGGGATATTTAAGGTGGAAGGAAGTGGAGGTCCTTGTCAACAGAGCAGCCCTAAACTTTGGGGTGCTTGTGTCTTGCTGATTTTCAATTTTCCCACTTTATCCCCCCATGCGTGGAAGTACCCTATGCTCTCTAAGCTGTGTTTTTTAGATGTTTCAGGACACACCGTACACTTCTCCAGAGTGGCTGTTGGCAATTTACATCCCGCCCATCAGTGTAGCAAGGCTCCCATTTCTCCATGGCCTGTCCTGCATTTCTGGTTTTGACAGTTTTTTCAGCATGGCCCTTTTGACCGATGGGAAGCGAGACTTCTTTGTAGCGCTGATTTGCCTTTCCAGGTTGCTTGGTTGGCCAAAAAGGGCGTATGCGTTTTTTCCTGAATATATTCAGGAAAAAACGCATACGCCCTTTTTGGCCAAGGGCATCATTGTCAACGTTTTGCCGCTTTTCATGTGCTTTAAAGGCGATTCGAATCTACCTCCTGAAATCTGTTTCCTGCAATTCTGCCTTGATTTCAAATCCTCTTCTTTGCCTTCCCTCAAAATATTTGTGGACGAGAGTTATCATTTATAACTCTGCAGGTTTGTGAATTGCAGTGCCCTGAAGCTCCATTTTACAAGTCGCTTTTTTGGGAGCCGGCCGCAAAAGCGCAGGATGGCTTCAGGCCCTGTTCTGGTTCCGGGGGGCAGGATGAGCCTGTGGTTAATTCTTCTTCCTGATGGGAAAATAGAGTGACCTGTGCCTGTCCCAACACCAAGAGCTAGTCTCTCATTGGTTCCCCGTCTTCCCGTTCATCCTCAGGACAAATTGCAACCTGTACGGAACAGGAGGTTAAAGGTGCTGATGCTCCAAGTAGGGAGATTGCTAGTAAAGTGGCTGGAATGGCGAACCCGAGCACAAGGAGATGAGAAATGAGGTGCGTTTTAGAAACCTTTCCCCATCACACGGTGTACCATCTTCTGGGTTTCTCATGCACGTTTTCGATGTAGGAAGATGCCCTTGAACCTGGAGATTTGGGACCCATGCGATGGGTAGCACGCAGTATTACTTTAAAGGGTCTGCGTTTGCTCACCCAACCTCACCAAACCTCTCAGCCCCAAGAGTGTCCACCCTTATGTCTCATCCAGCTGTGGGTCTAGATATGGTCAATCCAGGTTGCATCACAGCTCCTGAACGAATTGTGTAAGAATTTCTCTCTCTTTCCCTGTCTTTGTTTCATGGGTTTTTAAAAGTAATTTATTTTTATAATGGGGTTTAGCTGCTTTTCACGGCTGTGTTTATGCCACTTTACACCCACTTGACACACTAACAGAGAGATATCAATACATAGGTTTTAAGATTATTACTAGTCAGATATATTCTTGTGCGGTGAATCGGGCGTGTTGAGTCCAGTTCTCTGAGCAAGGAGTAGGTCTTGTCTATTACATATTGGGTTTATGGAACGGTATCTGAGCTAATTTGAAACTCTTGTTTTATGTATCACCCCACCTCACCTTTCCCGTTAAGCAGCCATAGTGTGTTTTCTGCATGTGTGACTCTGTTCTGTATTGTAAGTCAGTTCAAGTGTAACGGTTTTTACATTCCCTCTATAAGTGACACCTTATGAGAAGTGTCCTTTTCTGTGTGACTTATTTCACTTAGAATCGTCTTACCTAAATCCACTCATCATGCTGCTACTAGCCTTATGACATTGATTTCATGGCTGAGTGATATTCCATTGTACATAAGGACCACAACTTTTTTATCCATTTTTCGCTTTCCTGGGATATTTAAGGTGGAAGGAAGTGGAGGTCCTTGTCAACAGAGCAGCCCTAAACTTTGGGGTGCTTGTGTCTTGCTGATTTTCAATTTTCCCACTTTATCCCCCCATGCGTGGAAGTACCCTATGCTCTCTAAGCTGTGTTTTTTAGATGTTTCAGGACACACCGTACACTTCTCCAGAGTGGCTGTTGGCAATTTACATCCCGCCCATCAGTGTAGCAAGGCTCCCATTTCTCCATGGCCTGTCCTGCATTTCTGGTTTTGACAGTTTTTTCAGCATGGCCCTTTTGACCGATGGGAAGCGAGACTTCTTTGTAGCGCTGATTTGCCTTTCCAGGTTGCTTGGTTGGACAAAAAGGGCGTATGCGTTTTTTCCTGAATATATTCAGGAAAAAACGCATACGCCCTTTTTGGCCAAGGGCATCATTGTCAACGTTTTGCCGCTTTTCATGTGCTTTAAAGGCGATTCGAATCTACCTCCTGAAATCTGTTTCCTGCAATTCTGCCTTGATTTCAAATCCTCTTCTTTGCCTTCCCTCACTATATTTGTGGACGAGAGTTATCATTTATAACTCTGCAGGTTTGTGAATTGCAGTGCCCTGAAGCTGCATTTTACAAGTCGCTTTTTTGGGAGCCGGCCGCAAAAGCGCAGGATGGCTTCAGGCCCTGTTCTGGTTCCGGGGGGCAGGCTGAGCCTGTGGTTAATTCTTCTTCCTGATGGGAAAATAGAGTGACCTGTGCCTGTCCCAACACCAAGAGCTAGTCTCTCATTGGTTCCCCGTCTTCCCGTTCATCCTCAGGACAAATTGCAACCTGTACGGAACAGGAGGTTAAAGGTGCTGATGCTCCAAGTAGGGAGATTGCTAGTAAAGTGGCTGGAATGGCGAACCCGAGCACAAGGAGATGAGAAATGAGGTGCGTTTTAGAAACCTTTCCCCATCACACGGTGTACCATCTTCTGGGTTTCTCATGCATGTTTTCGATGTAGGAAGATGCCCTTGAACCTGGAGATTTGGGACCCATGCGATGGGTAGCACGCAGTATTACTTTAAAGGGTCTGCGTTTGCTCACCCAACCTCACCAAACCTCTCAGCCCCAAGAGTGTCCACCCTTATGTCTCATCCAGCTGTGGGTCTAGATATGGTCAATCCAGGTTGCATCACAGCTCCTGAACGAATTGTGTAAGAATTTCTCTCTCTTTCCCTGTCTTTGTTTCATGGGTTTTTAAAAGTAATTTATTTTTATAATGGGGTTTAGCTGCTTTTCACGGCTGTGTTTATGCCGCTTTACACCCACTTGACACACTAACAGAGAGATATCAATACATAGGTTTTAAGATTATTACTAGTCAGATATATTCTTGTGCGGTGAATCGGGCGTGTTGAGTCCAGTTCTCTGAGCAAGGAGTAGGTCTTGTCTATTACATATTGGGTTTATGGAACGGTATCTGAGCTAATTTGAAACTCTTGTTTTATGTATCACCCCACCTCACCTTTCCCGTTAAGCAGCCATAGTGTGTTTTCTGCATGTGTGACTCTGTTCTGTATTGTAAGTCAGTTCAAGTGTAACGGTTTTTACATTCCCTCTATAAGTGACACCTTATGAGAAGTGTCCTTTTCTGTGTGACTTATTTCACTTAGAATCGTCTTACCTAAATCCACTCATCATGCTGCTACTAGCCTTATGACATTGATTTCATGGCTGAGTGATATTCCATTGTACATAAGGACCACAAATTTTTTATCCATTTTTCGCTTTCCTGGGATATTTAAGGTGGAAGGAAGTGGAGGTCCTTGTCAACAGAGCAGCCCTAAACTTTGGGGTGCTTGTGTCTTGCTGATTTTCAATTTTCCCACTTTATCCCCCCATGCGTGGAAGTACCCTATGCTCTCTAAGCTGTGTTTTTTAGATGTTTCAGGACACACCGTACACTTCTCCAGAGTGGCTGTTGGCAATTTACATCCCGCCCATCAGTGTAGCAAGGCTCCCATTTCTCCATGGCCTGTCCTGCATTTCTGGTTTTGACAGTTTTTTCAGCATGGCCCTTTTGACCGATGGGAAGCGAGACTTCTTTGTAGCGCTGATTTGCCTTTCCAGGTTGCTTGGTTGGCCAAAAAGGGCGTATGCGTTTTTTCCTGAATATATTCAGGAAAAAACGCATACGCCCTTTTTGGCCAAGGGCATCATTGTCAACGTTTTGCCGCTTTTCATGTGCTTTAAAGGCGATTCGAATCTACCTCCTGAAATCTGTTTCCTGCAATTCTGCCTTGATTTCAAATCCTCTTCTTTGCCTTCCCTCAATATATTTGTGGACGCGAGTTATCATTTATAACTCTGCAGGTTTGTGAATTGCAGTGCCCTGAAGCTCCATTTTACAAGTCGCTTTTTTGGGAGCCGGCCGCAAAAGCGCAGGATGGCTTCAGGCCCTGTTCTGGTTCCGGGGGGCAGGCTGAGCCTGTGGTTAATTCTTCTTCCTGATGGGAAAATAGAGTGACCTGTGCCTGTCCCAACACCAAGAGCTAGTCTCTCATTGGTTCCCCGTCTTCCCGTTCATCCTCAGGACAAATTGCAACCTGTACGGAACAGGAGGTTAAAGGTGCTGATGCTCCAAGTAGGGAGATTGCTAGTAAAGTGCCTGGAATGGCGAACCCGAGCACAAGGAGATGAGAAATGAGGTGCGTTTTAGAAACCTTTCCCCATCACACGGTGTACCATCTTCTGGGTTTCTCATGCATGTTTTCGATGAAGGAAGATGCCCTTGAACCTGGAGATTTGGGACCCATGCGATGGGTAGCACGCAGTATTACTTTAAAGGGTCTGCGTTTGCTCACCCAACCTCACCAAACCTCTCAGCCCCAAGAGTGTCCACCCTTATGTCTCATCCAGCTGTGGGTCTAGATATGGTCAATCCAGGTTGCATCACAGCTCCTGAACGAATTGTGTAAGAATTTCTCTCTCTTTCCCTGTCTTTGTTTCATGGGTTTTTAAAAGTAATTTATTTTTATAATGGGGTTTAGCTGCTTTTCACGGCTGTGTTTATGCCGCTTTACACCCACTTGACACACTAACAGAGAGATATCAATACATAGGTTTTAAGATTATTACTAGTCAGATATATTCTTGTGCGGTGAATCGGGAGTGTTGAGTCCAGTTCTCTGAGCAAGGAGTAGGTCTTGTCTATTACATATTGGGTTTATGGAACGGTATCTGAGCTAATTTGAAACTCTTGTTTTATGTATCACCCCACCTCACCTTTCCCGTTAAGCAGCCATAGTGTGTTTTCTGCATGTGTGACTCTGTTCTGTTTTGTAATTCAGTTCAAGTGTAACGGTTTTTACATTCCCTCTATAAGTGACACCTTATGAGAAGTGTCCTTTTCTGTGTGACTTATTTCACTTAGAATCGTCTTACCTAAATCCACTCATCATGCTGCTACTAGCCTTATGACATTGATTTCATGGCTGAGTGATATTCCATTGTACATAAGGACCACAACTTTTTTATCCATTTTTCGCTTTCCTGGGATATTTAAGGTGGAAGGAAGTGGAGGTCCTTGTCAACAGAGCAGCCCTAAACTTTGGGGTGCTTGTGTCTTGCTGATTTTCAATTTTCCCACTTTATCCCCCCATGCGTGGAAGTGCCCTATGCTCTCTAAGCTGTGTTTTTTAGATGTTTCAGGACACACCGTACACTTCTCCAGAGTGGCTGTTGGCAATTTACATCCCGCCCATCAGTGTAGCAAGGCTCCCATTTCTCCATGGCCTGTCCTGCATTTCTGGTTTTGACAGTTTTTTCAGCATGGCCCTTTTGACCGATGGGAAGCGAGACTTCTTTGTAGCGCTGATTTGCCTTTCCAGGTTGCTTGGTTGGCCAAAAAGGGCGTATGCGTTTTTTCCTGAATATATTCAGGAAAAAACGCATACGCCCTTTTTGGCCAAGGGCATCATTGTCAAAGTTTTGCCGCTTTTCATGTGCTTTAAAGGCGATTCAAATCTACCTCCTGAAATCTGTTTCCTGCAATTCTGCCTTGCTTTCAAATCCTCTTCTTTGCCTTCCCTCAATATATTTGTGGACGAGAGTTATCATTTATAACTCTGCAGGTTTGTGAATTGCAGTGCCCTGAAGCTCCATTTTACAACTCGCTTTTTTGGGAGCTGGCCGCAAAAGCGCAGGATGGCTTCAGGCCCTGTTCTGGTTCCGAAGGGCAGGCTGAGCCCGTGGTTAATTCTTCTTCCTGATGGGAAAATAGAGTGACCTGTGCCTGTCCCAACACCAAGAGCTAGTCTCTCATTGGTTCCCCGTCTTCCAGTTCATCCTCAGGACAAATTGCAACCTGTACGGAACAGGAGGTTAAAGGTGCTGATGCTCCAAGTAGGGAGATTGCTAGTAAAGTGGCTGGAATGGCCAACCCGAGCACAAGGAGATGAGAAATGAGGTGCGTTTTAGAAACCTTTCCCCATCAAACGGTGTACCATCTTCTGGGTTTCTCATGCATGTTTTCGATGTAGGAAGATGCCCTTGAACCTGGAGATTTGGGACCCATGCGATGGGTAGCACGCAGTATTACTTTAAAGGGTCTGCCTTTGCTCACCCAACCTCACCAAACCTCTCAGCCCCAAGAGTGTCTACCCTTATGTCTCATCCAGCTGTGGATCTAGATATGGTCAATCCAGGTTGCATCACAGCCCCTGAACGAATTGTGTAAGAATTTCTCTCTCTTTCCCTGTCTTTGTTTCATGGGTTTTTAAAAGTAATTTATTTTTATAATGGGGTTTAGCTGCTTTTCACGGCTGTGTTTATGCCGCTTTACACCCACTTGACACACTAACAGAGAGATATCAATTCATAGGTTTTAAGATTATTACTAGTCAGATATATTCTTGTGCGGTGAATCGGGCGTGTTGAGTCCAGTTCTCTGAGCAAGGAGTAGGTCTTGTCTGTTACATATTGGGTTTATGGAACGGTATCTGAGCTAATTTGAAACTCTTGTTTTATGTATCACCCCACCTCACCTTTCCCGTTAAGCAGCCATAGTTTGTTTTCTGCATGTGTGACTCTGTTCTGTTTTGTAATTCAGTTCAAGTGTAACGGTTTTTACCTTCCCTCTATAAGTGACACCTTAAGAGAAGTGTCCTTTTCTGTGTGACTTATTTCACTTAGAATCGTCGTACCTAAATCCACTCATCATGCTGCTACTAGCCTTATGACATTGATTTCATCGCTGAGTGATATTCCATTGTACATAAGGACCACAACTTTTTTATCCATTTTTTGCTTTCCTGGGATATCTAAGGTGGAATGAAGTGGAGGTCCTTGTCAACAGAGCAGCCCTAAACTTTGGGGTGCTTGTGTCTTGCTGATTTTCAATTTTCCCACTTTATAACCCCATGCGTGGAAGTGATCTATGCTCTCTAAGCTGTGTTTTTTAGATGTTTCAGTATACACCGTTCCCTTCTCCAGAGTGGCTGTTGGCAATTTACATCCCGCCCATCAGTGTAGCAAGGCTCCCATTTCTACATGGCCTGTCCTGCATTTCTGGTTTTGACACTTTTTTCAGCATGGCCCTTTTGACCGATGGGAAGCGAGACTTCTTTGTAGTGCTGATTTGCCTTTCCAGGTTGCTTGGTTGGCCAAAAAGGGCGTAAGCGTTTTTTCCTGAATATATTCAGGAAAAAACGCTTACGCCCTTTTTGGCCAAGGGCATCATTGTCAACGTTTTGCTGCTTTTCTTGTGCTTTAAAGGCGATTCAAATCTACCTCCTGAAATCTGTTTCCTGCAATTCTGCGTTGCTTTCAAATCCTCTTCTTTGCCTTCCCTCAATATATTTGTGGACGAGAGTTATCATTTATAACTCTGCAGGTTTGTGAATTGCAGTGCCCTGAAGCTCCATTTTACAACTCGCTTTTTTGGGAGCTGGCCGCAAAAGCTCAGGATGGCTTCAGGCCGTGTTCTGGTTCCAGGGGGCAGGCTGAGCCTGTGGTTAATTCTTCTTCCTGATGGGAAAATAGAGTGACCTGTGCCTGTCCCAACACCAAGAGCTAGTCTCTCATTGGTTCCCCGTCTTCCCGTTCATCCTCAGGACAAATTGCAACCTGTACGGAACAGGAGTTTAAAGGTGCTGATGCTCCAAGTAGGGAGATGGCTAGTAAAGTGGCTGGAATGGCCAACCCGAGCACAAGGAGATGAGAAATGAGGTGCGTTTTAGAAACCTTTCCCCATCACACGGTGTACCATCTTCTGGGTTTCTCATGCATGTTTTCGATGTAGGAAGATGCCCTTGAACCTGGATATTTGGGACCCATGCGATGGGTAGCACGCAGTATTACTTTAAAGGGTCTGCGTTTGCTCACCCAACCTCACCAAACCTCTCAGCCCCAAGAGTGTCTACCCTTATGTCTCATCCAGCTGTGGATCTAGATATTGTCAATCCAGGTTGCATCACAGCCCCTGAACGAATTGTGTAAGAATTTCTCTCTCTTTCCCTGTCTTTGTTTCATGGGTTGTTAAAAGTAATTTATTTTTATAATGGGGTTTAGCTGCTTTTCACGACTGTGTTTATGCCGCTTTACACCCACTTGACACACTAACAGAGAGATATCAATTCATAGGTTTTAAGATTATTACTAGTCAGATATATACTTGTGCGGTGAATCGGGCGTGTTGAGTCCAGTTCTCTGAGCAAGGAGTAGGTCTTGTCTGTTACATATTGGGTTTATGGAACGGTATCTAAGCTAATTTGAAACTCTTATTTTATGTATCACCCCACCTCACCTTTCCCGTTAAGCAGCCATAGTGTGTTTTCTGCATGTGTGACTCTGTTCTGTTTTGTAATTCAGTTCAAGTGTAACGGTTTTTACCTTCCCTCTATAAGTGACACCTTAAGAGAAGTGTCCTTTTCTGTGTGACTTATTTCACTTAGAATCGTCGTACCTAAATCCACTCATCATGCTGCTAGTAGCCTTATGACATTGATTTCATCGCTGAGTGATATTCCATTGTACATAAGGACCACAACTTTTTTATCCATTTTTTGCTTTCCTGGGATATTTAAGGTGGAATGAAGTGGAGGTCCTTGTCAACAGAGCAGCCCTAAACTTTGGGGTGCTTGTGTCTTGCTGATTTTCAATTTTCCCACTTTATATCCCCATGCGTGGAAGTGATCTATGCTCTCTAAGTTGTGTTTTTTAGATATTTCAGGACACACCGTACCCTTCTCCAGAGTGGCTGTTGGCAATTTACATCTCGCCCATCAGTGTAGCAAGGCTCCCATTTCTCCATTGCCTGTTCTGCATTTCTGGTTTTGACACTTTTTTCAGCATGTTCCTTTTGACCGATGGGAAGCGAGACTTCTTTGTAGCGCTGATTTGCCTTTCCAGGTTGCTTGGTTGGCCAAAAAGGGCGTATGCGTTTTTTCCTGAATATATTCAGGAAAAAACGCATACGCCCTTTTTGGCCAAGGGCATCATTGTCAACGTTTTGCCGCTTTTCATGTGCTTTAAAGGCGATTCGAATCTACCTCCTGAAATCTGTTTCCTGCAATTCTGCCTTGATTTCAAATCCTCTTCTTTGCCTTCCCTCAATATATTTGTGGACGAGAGTTATCATTTATACCTCTGCAGGTTTGTGAATTGCAGTGCCCTGAAGCTCCATTTTACAACTCGCTTTTTTGGGAGCTGGCCTCAAAAGCGCAGGATGGCTTTAGGCCCTGTTCTGGTTCTGGGGGGCAGGCTGAACCTGTGGTTAATTCTTCTTCCTGATGGGAAAATAGAGTGACCTGTGCCTGTCCCAACACCAAGAGCTAGTCTCTCATTGGTTCCCCGTCTTCCCGCTCATCCTCAGGACAAATTGCAACCTGTACGGAACAGGAGGTTAAAGGTGCTGATGCTCCAAGTAGGGAGATTGCTAGTAAAGTGGCTGGAATGGCGAACCCGAGCACAAGGAGATGAGAAATGAGGTGCGTTTTAGAAACCTTTCCCCATCACACGGTGTACCATCTTCTGGGTTTCTCATGCATGTTTTCGATGTAGGAAGATGCCCTTGAACCTGGAGATTTGGGACCCATGCGATGGGTAGCACGCAGTATTACTTTAAAGGGTCTGCGTTTGCTCACCCAACCTCACCAAACCTCTCAGCCCCAAGAGTGTCTACCCTTATGTCTCATCCAGCTGTGGATCTAGATATGTTCAATCCAGGTTGCATCACAGCCCCTGAACGAATTGTGTAAGAATTTCTCTTTCTTTCCCTGTCTTTGTTTCATGGGTTTTTAAAAGTAATTTATTTTTATAATGGGGTTTAGCTGGTTTTCACGGCTGTGTTTATGCCGCTTTACACCCACTTGACACACTAACAGAGAGATATCAATTCATAGGTTTTAAGATTATTACTAGTCAGATATATTCTTGTGTGGTGAATCGGGCGTGTTGAGTCCAGTTCTCTGAGCAAGGAGTAGGTCTTGTCTGTTACATATTGGGTTTATGGAACGGTATCTGAGCTAATTTGAAACTCTTATTTTATGTATCACCCCACCTCACCTTTCCCGTTAAGCAGCCATAGTGTGTTTTCTGCATGTGTGACTCTGTTCTGTTTTGTAATTCAGTTCAAGTGTAACGGTTTTTACCTTCCCTCTATAAGTGACACCTTAAGAGAAGTGTCCTTTTCTGTGTGACTTATTTCACTTAGAATCGTCGTACCTAAATCCACTCATCATGCTGATACTAGCCTTATGACATTGATTTCATCGCTGAGTGATATTCCATTGTACATAAGGACCACAACTTTTTTATCCATTTTTTGCTTTCCTGCGATATTTAAGGTGGAAGGAAGTGGAGGTCCTTGTCAACAGAGCAGCCCTAAACTTTGGGGTTCTTGTGTCTTGCTGATTTTCAATTTTCCCACTTTATAACCCCATGCGTGGAAGTGATCTATGCTCTCTAAGCTGTGTTTTTTAGATGTTTCAGTACACACCGTTCCCTTCTCCAGAGTGGCTGTTGGCAATTTACATCCCGCCCATCAGTGTAGCAAGGCTCCCATTTCTACATGGCCTGTCCTGCATTTCTGGTTTTGAAACTTTTTTCAGCATGGCCCTTTTGACCGATGGGAAGCGAGACTTCTTTGTAGCGCTGATTTGCCTTTCCAGGTTGCTTGGTTGGCCAAAAAGGGCGTAAGCGTTTTTTCCTGAATATATTCAGGAAATAACGCTTACGCCCTTTTTGGCCAAGGGCATCATTGTCAAAGTTTTGCCGCTTTTCATGTGCTTTAAAGGCGATTCAAATCTACCTCCTGAAATCTGTTTCCTGCAATTCTGCCTTGCTTTCAAATCCTCTTCTTTGCCTTCCCTCAATATATTTGTGGACGAGAGTTATCATTTATAACTCTGCAGGTTTGTGAATTGCAGTGCCCTGAAGCTCCATTTTACAACTCGCTTTTTTGGGAGCTGGCCGCAAAAGCGCAGGATGGCTTCAGGCCCTGTTCTGGTTCCGAAGGGCAGGCTGAGCCTGTGGTTAATTCTTCTTCCTGATGGGAAAATAGAGTGACCTGTGCCTGTCCCAACACCAAGAGCTAGTCTCTCATTGGTTCCCCGTCTTCCAGTTCATCCTCAGGACAAATTGCAACCTGTACGGAACAGGAGGTTAAAGGTGCTGATGCTCCAAGTAGGGAGATTGCTAGTAAAGTGGCTGGAATGGCCAACCCGAGCACAAGGAGATGAGAAATGAGGTGCGTTTTAGAAACCTTTCCCCATCAAACGGTGTACCATCTTCTGGGTTTCTCATGCATGTTTTCGATGTAGGAAGATGCCCTTGAACCTGGAGATTTGGGACCCATGCGATGGGTAGCACGCAGTATTACTTTAAAGGGTCTGCCTTTGCTCACCCAACCTCACCAAACCTCTCAGCCCCAAGAGTGTCTACCCTTATGTCTCATCCAGCTGTGGATCTAGATATGGTCAATCCAGGTTGCATCACAGCCCCTGAACGAATTGTGTAAGAATTTCTCTCTCTTTCCCTGTCTTTGTTTCATGGGTTTTTAAAAGTAATTTATTTTTATAATGGGGTTTAGCTGCTTTTCACGGCTGTGTTTATGCCGCTTTACACCCACTTGACACACTAACAGAGAGATATCAATTCATAGGTTTTAAGATTATTACTAGTCAGATATATTCTTGTGCGGTGAATCGGGCGTGTTGAGTCCAGTTCTCTGAGCAAGGAGTAGGTCTTGTCTGTTACATATTGGGTTTATGGAACGGTATCTGAGCTAATTTGAAACTCTTGTTTTATGTATCACCCCACCTCACCTTTCCCGTTAAGCAGCCATAGTGTGTTTTCTGCATGTGTGACTCTGTTCTGTTTTGTAATTCAGTTCAAGTGTAACGGTTTTTACATTCCCTCTATATTGACACCTTATGAGAAGTGTCCTTTTCTGTGTGACTTATTTCACTTAGAATCGTCGTACCTAAATCCACTCATCATGCTGCTACTAGCATTATGACATTGATTTCATGGCTGAGTGATATTCCATTGTTCATAAGGACCACCACTTCTTTATCCATTTTTCGCTTTCTTGGGATATTTAAGGTGGAATGAAGTGGAGGTCCTTGTCAACAGAGCAGCCCTAAACTTTAGGGTGCCTGTGTCTTGCTGATTATCAATTTTCCCACTTTATACCCCAATGCGTGGAAGTGCCCTATGCTCTCTAAGCTGTGTTTTTTAGATATTTCAGGACACACCGTACACTTCTCCAGAGTGGCTGTTGGCAATTTACATCCCGCCCATCAGTGTAGCAATGCTCCCATTTCTCCATTGCCTGTCCTGCATTTCTGGTTTTGACACTTTTTTCAGCATGTTCCTTTTGACCGATGGGAAGCGAGACTTCTTTGTAGCGCTGATTTGCCTTTCCAGGTTGCTTGGTTGGCCAAAAAGGGCGTATGCGTTTTTTCCTGAATATATTCAGGAAAAAACGCATACGCCCTTTTTGGCCATGGGCATCATTGTCAACGTTTTGCCGCTTTTCATGTGCTTTAAAGGCGATTCGAATCTACCTCCTGAAATCTGTTTCCTGCAATTCTGCCTTGATTTCAAATCCTCTTCTTTGCCTTCCCTCAATATATTTGTGGACGAGAGTTATCATTTATACCTCTGCAGGTTTGTGAATTGCAGTGCCCTGAAGCTCCATTTTACAACTCGCTTTTTTGGGAGCTGGCCTCAAAAGCGCAGGATGGCTTTAGGCCCTGTTCTGGTTCTGGGGGGCAGGCTGAACCTGTGGTTAATTCTTCTTCCTGATGGGAAAATAGAGTGACCTGTGCCTGTCCCAACACCAAGAGCTAGTCTCTCATTGGTTCCCCGTCTTCCCGCTCATCCTCAGGACAAATTGCAACCTGTACGGAACAGGAGGTTAAAGGTGCTGATGCTCCAAGTAGGGAGATTGCTAGTAAAGTGGCTGGAATGGCGAACCCGAGCACAAGGAGATGAGAAATGAGGTGCGTTTTAGAAACCTTTCCCCATCACACGGTGTACCATCTTCTGGGTTTCTCATGCATGTTTTCGATGTAGGAAGATGCCCTTGAACCTGGATATTTGGGACCCATGCGATGGGTAGCACGCAGTATTACTTTAAAGGGTCTGCGTTTGCTCACCCAACCTCACCAAACCTCTCAGCCCCAAGAGTGTCTACCCTTATGTCTCATCCAGCTGTGGATCTAGATATGGTCAATCCAGGTTGCATCACAGCCCCTGAACGAATTGTGTAAGAATTTCTCTTTCTTTCCCTGTCTTTGTTTCATGGGTTTTTAAAAGTAATTTATTTTTATAATGGGGTTTAGCTGCTTTTCACGGCTGTGTTTATGCCGCTTTACACCCACTTGACACACTAACAGAGAGATATCAATTCATAGGTTTTAAGATTATTACTAGTCAGATATATTCTTGTGTGGTGAATCGGGCGTGTTGAGTCCAGTTCTCTGAGCAAGGAGTAGGTCTTGTCTGTTACATATTGGGTTTATGGAACGGTATCTGAGCTAATTTGAAACTCTTATTTTATGTATCACCCCACCTCACCTTTCCCGTTAAGCAGCCATAGTGTGTTTTCTGCATGTGTGACTCTGTTCTGTTTTGTAATTCAGTTCAAGTGTAACGGTTTTTACCTTCCCTCTATAAGTGACACCTTAAGAGAAGTGTCCTTTTCTGTGTGACTTATTTCACTTAGAATCGTCGTACCTAAATCCACTCATCATGCTGCTACTAGCCTTATGACATTGATTTCATCGCTGAGTGATATTCCATTGTACATAAGGACCACAACTTTTTTATCCATTTTTTGCTTTCCTGGGATATTTAAGGTGGAATGAAGTGGAGGTCCTTGTCAACAGAGCAGCCCTAAACTTTGGGGTGCCTGTGTCTTGCTGATTATCAATTTTCCCACTTT
Organism: Balaenoptera physalus; assembly: GCF_965194825.1. Lineage (NCBI taxonomy): Eukaryota > Metazoa > Chordata > Mammalia > Artiodactyla > Balaenopteridae > Balaenoptera > Balaenoptera physalus. The sequence goes on along the minus strand of NW_028126360.1, from coordinate 692,818 downwards.
ATACCCCCATGCGTGGAAGTGCCCTATGCTCTCTAAGCTGTGTTTTTTAGATATTTCAGGACACACCGTACCCTTCTCCAGAGTGGCTGTTGGCAATTTACATCCCGCCCATCAGTGTAGCAAGGCTCCCATTTCTACATGGCCTCTCCTGCATTTCTGGTTTTGAAACTTTTTTCAGCATGGCCCTTTTGACCGATGGGAAGCGAGACTTCTTTGTAGCGCTGATTTGCCTTTCCAGGTTGCTTGGTTGGCCAAAAAGGGCGTAAGCGTTTTTTCCTGAATATATTCAGGAAATAACGCTTACGCCCTTTTTGGCCAAGGGCATCATTGTCAACGTTTTGCCGCTTTTCATGTGCTTTAAAGGCGATTCAAATCTACCTCCTGAAATCTGTTTCCTGCAATTCTGCCTTGCTTTCAAATCCTCTTCTTTGCCTTCCCTCAATATATTTGTGGACGAGAGTTATCATTTATACCTCTGCAGGTTTGTGAATTGCAGTGCCCTGAAGCTCCATTTTACAACTCGCTTTTTTGGGAGCTGGCCTCAAAAGCGCAGGATGGCTTTAGGCCCTGTTCTGGTTCTGGGGGGCAGGCTGAACCTGTGGTTAATTCTTCTTCCTGATGGGAAAATAGAGTGACCTGTGCCTGTCCCAACACCAAGAGCTAGTCTCTCATTGGTTCCCCGTCTTCCCGCTCATCCTCAGGACAAATTGCAACCTGTACGGAACAGGAGGTTAAAGGTGCTGATGCTCCAAGTAGGGAGATTGCTAGTAAAGTTGCTGGAATGGCGAACCCGAGCACAAGGAGATGAGAAATGAGGTGCGTTTTAGAAACCTTTCCCCATCACACGGTGTACCATCTTCTGGGTTTCTCATGCATGTTTTCGATGTAGGAAGATGCCCTTGAACCTGGAGATTTGGGACCCATGCGATGGGTAGCACGCAGTATTAATTTAAAGGGTCTGCGTTTGCTCACCCAACCTCACCAAACCTCTCAGCCCCAAGAGTGTCCACCCTTATGTCTCATCCACCTGTGGGTCTAGGTATGGTCAATCCAGGTTGCATCACAGCCCCTGAACGAATTGTGTAAGAATTTCTCTCTCTTTCCCTGTCTTTGTTTCATGGGTTTTTAAAAGTAATTTATTTTTATAATGGGGTTTAGCTGCTTTTCACAGCTGTGTTTATGCCGCTTTACACCCACTTGACACACTAACAGAGAGATATCAATACATAGGTTTTAAGATTATTACTGGTCAGATATATTCTGGTGCGGTGAATCGGGCGTGTTGAGTCCAGTTCTCTGAGCAAGGAGTAGGTCTTGTTTGTTACATATTGGGTTTATGGAACGGTATCTGAGCTAATTTGAAACTCTTATTTTATGTATCACCCCACCTCACCTTTCCCGTTAAGCAGCCATAGTGTGTTTTCTGCATGTGTGACTCTGTTCTGTTTTGTAATTCAGTTCAAGTGTAACGGTTTTTACCTTCCCTCTATAAGTGACACCTTAAGAGAAGTGTCCTTTTCTGTGTGACTTATTTCACTTAGAATCGTCGTACCTAAATCCACTCATCATGCTGATACTAGCCTTATGACATTGATTTCATCGCTGAGTGATATTCCATTGTACATAAGGACCACAACTTTTTTATCCATTTTTTGCTTTCCTGCGATATTTAAGGTGGAAGGAAGTGGAGGTCCTTGTCAACAGAGCAGCCCTAAACTTTGGGGTTCTTGTGTCTTGCTGATTTTCAATTTTCCCACTTTATAACCCCATGCGTGGAAGTGATCTATGCTCTCTAAGCTGTGTTTTTTAGATGTTTCAGTACACACCGTTCCCTTCTCCAGAGTGGCTGTTGGCAATTTACATCCCGCCCATCAGTGTAGCAAGGCTCCCATTTCTACATGGCCTGTCCTGCATTTCTGGTTTTGAAACTTTTTTCAGCATGGCCCTTTTGACCGATGGGAAGCGAGACTTCTTTGTAGCGCTGATTTGCCTTTCCAGGTTGCTTGGTTGGCCAAAAAGGGCGTAAGCGTTTTTTCCTGAATATATTCAGGAAATAACGCTTACGCCCTTTTTGGCCAAGGGCATCATTGTCAAAGTTTTGCCGCTTTTCATGTGCTTTAAAGGCGATTCAAATCTACCTCCTGAAATCTGTTTCCTGCAATTCTGCCTTGCTTTCAAATCCTCTTCTTTGCCTTCCCTCAATATATTTGTGGACGAGAGTTATCATTTATAACTCTGCAGGTTTGTGAATTGCAGTGCCCTGAAGCTCCATTTTACAACTCGCTTTTTTGGGAGCTGGCCGCAAAAGCGCAGGATGGCTTCAGGCCCTGTTCTGGTTCCGAAGGGCAGGCTGAGCCTGTGGTTAATTCTTCTTCCTGATGGGAAAATAGAGTGACCTGTGCCTGTCCCAACACCAAGAGCTAGTCTCTCATTGGTTCCCCGTCTTCCAGTTCATCCTCAGGACAAATTGCAACCTGTACGGAACAGGAGGTTAAAGGTGCTGATGCTCCAAGTAGGGAGATTGCTAGTAAAGTGGCTGGAATGGCCAACCCGAGCACAAGGAGATGAGAAATGAGGTGCGTTTTAGAAACCTTTCCCCATCAAACGGTGTACCATCTTCTGGGTTTCTCATGCATGTTTTCGATGTAGGAAGATGCCCTTGAACCTGGAGATTTGGGACCCATGCGATGGGTAGCACGCAGTATTACTTTAAAGGGTCTGCCTTTGCTCACCCAACCTCACCAAACCTCTCAGCCCCAAGAGTGTCTACCCTTATGTCTCATCCAGCTGTGGATCTAGATATGGTCAATCCAGGTTGCATCACAGCCCCTGAACGAATTGTGTAAGAATTTCTCTCTCTTTCCCTGTCTTTGTTTCATGGGTTTTTAAAAGTAATTTATTTTTATAATGGGGTTTAGCTGCTTTTCACGGCTGTGTTTATGCCGCTTTACACCCACTTGACACACTAACAGAGAGATATCAATTCATAGGTTTTAAGATTATTACTAGTCAGATATATTCTTGTGTGGTGAATCGGGCGTGTTGAGTCCAGTTCTCTGAGCAAGGAGTAGGTCTTGTCTGTTACATATTGGGTTTATGGAACGGTATCTGAGCTAATTTGAAACTCTTATTTTATGTATCACCCCACCTCACCTTTCCCGTTAAGCAGCCATAGTGTGTTTTCTGCATGTGTGACTCTGTTCTGTTTTGTAATTCAGTTCAAGTGTAACGGTTTTTACCTTCCCTCTATAAGTGACACCTTAAGAGAAGTGTCCTTTTCTGTGTGACTTATTTCACTTAGAATCGTCGTACCTAAATCCACTCATCATGCTGCTACTAGCCTTATGACATTGATTTCATCGCTGAGTGATATTCCATTGTACATAAGGACCACAACTTTTTTATCCATTTTTTGCTTTCCTGGGATATTTAAGGTGGAATGAAGTGGAGGTCCTTGTCAACAGAGCAGCCCTAAACTTTGGGGTGCCTGTGTCTTGCTGATTATCAATTTTCCCACTTTATACCCCCATGCGTGGAAGTGCCCTATGCTCTCTAAGCTGTGTTTTTTAGATATTTCAGGACACACCGTACCCTTCTCCAGAGTGGCTGTTGGCAATTTACATCCCGCCCATCAGTGTAGCAAGGCTCCCATTTCTACATGGCCTCTCCTGCATTTCTGGTTTTGAAACTTTTTTCAGCATGGCCCTTTTGACCGATGGGAAGCGAGACTTCTTTGTAGCGCTGATTTGCCTTTCCAGGTTGCTTGGTTGGCCAAAAAGGGCGTAAGCGTTTTTTCCTGAATATATTCAGGAAATAACGCTTACGCCCTTTTTGGCCAAGGGCATCATTGTCAACGTTTTGCCGCTTTTCATGTGCTTTAAAGGCGATTCAAATCTACCTCCTGAAATCTGTTTCCTGCAATTCTGCCTTGCTTTCAAATCCTCTTCTTTGCCTTCCCTCAATATATTTGTGGACGAGAGTTATCATTTATACCTCTGCAGGTTTGTGAATTGCAGTGCCCTGAAGCTCCATTTTACAACTCGCTTTTTTGGGAGCTGGCCTCAAAAGCGCAGGATGGCTTTAGGCCCTGTTCTGGTTCTGGGGGGCAGGCTGAACCTGTGGTTAATTCTTCTTCCTGATGGGAAAATAGAGTGACCTGTGCCTGTCCCAACACCAAGAGCTAGTCTCTCATTGGTTCCCCGTCTTCCCGCTCATCCTCAGGACAAATTGCAACCTGTACGGAACAGGAGGTTAAAGGTGCTGATGCTCCAAGTAGGGAGATTGCTAGTAAAGTTGCTGGAATGGCGAACCCGAGCACAAGGAGATGAGAAATGAGGTGCGTTTTAGAAACCTTTCCCCATCACACGGTGTACCATCTTCTGGGTTTCTCATGCATGTTTTCGATGTAGGAAGATGCCCTTGAAACTGGAGATTTGGGACCCATGCGATGGGTAGCACGCAGTATTAATTTAAAGGGTCTGCGTTTGCTCACCCAACCTCACCAAACCTCTCAGCCCCAAGAGTGTCCACCCTTATGTCTCATCCACCTGTGGGTCTAGGTATGGTCAATCCAGGTTGCATCACAGCCCCTGAACGAATTGTGTAAGAATTTCTCTCTCTTTCCCTGTCTTTGTTTCATGGGTTTTTAAAAGTAATTTATTTTTATAATGGGGTTTAGCTGCTTTTCACAGCTGTGTTTATGCCGCTTTACACCCACTTGACACACTAACAGAGAGATATCAATACATAGGTTTTAAGATTATTACTGGTCAGATATATTCTGGTGCGGTGAATCGGGCGTGTTGAGTCCAGTTCTCTGAGCAAGGAGTAGGTCTTGTTTGTTACATATTGGGTTTATGGAACGGTATCTGAGCTAATTTGAAACTCTTATTTTATGTATCACCCCACCTCACCTTTCCCGTTAAGCAGCCATAGTGTGTTTTCTGCATGTGTGACTCTGTTCTGTTTTGTAATTCAGTTCAAGTGTAACGGTTTTTACCTTCCCTCTATAAGTGACACCTTAAGAGAAGTGTCCTTTTCTGTGTGACTTATTTCACTTAGAATCGTCGTACCTAAATCCACTCATCATGCTGATACTAGCCTTATGACATTGATTTCATCGCTGAGTGATATTCCATTGTACATAAGGACCACAACTTTTTTATCCATTTTTTGCTTTCCTGCGATATTTAAGGTGGAAGGAAGTGGAGGTCCTTGTCAACAGAGCAGCCCTAAACTTTGGGGTTCTTGTGTCTTGCTGATTTTCAATTTTCCCACTTTATAACCCCATGCGTGGAAGTGATCTATGCTCTCTAAGCTGTGTTTTTTAGATGTTTCAGTACACACCGTTCCCTTCTCCAGAGTGGCTGTTGGCAATTTACATCCCGCCCATCAGTGTAGCAAGGCTCCCATTTCTACATGGCCTGTCCTGCATTTCTGGTTTTGAAACTTTTTTCAGCATGGCCCTTTTGACCGATGGGAAGCGAGACTTCTTTGTAGCGCTGATTTGCCTTTCCAGGTTGCTTGGTTGGCCAAAAAGGGCGTAAGCGTTTTTTCCTGAATATATTCAGGAAATAACGCTTACGCCCTTTTTGGCCAAGGGCATCATTGTCAAAGTTTTGCCGCTTTTCATGTGCTTTAAAGGCGATTCAAATCTACCTCCTGAAATCTGTTTCCTGCAATTCTGCCTTGCTTTCAAATCCTCTTCTTTGCCTTCCCTCAATATATTTGTGGACGAGAGTTATCATTTATAACTCTGCAGGTTTGTGAATTGCAGTGCCCTGAAGCTCCATTTTACAACTCGCTTTTTTGGGAGCTGGCCGCAAAAGCGCAGGATGGCTTCAGGCCCTGTTCTGGTTCCGAAGGGCAGGCTGAGCCTGTGGTTAATTCTTCTTCCTGATGGGAAAATAGAGTGACCTGTGCCTGTCCCAACACCAAGAGCTAGTCTCTCATTGGTTCCCCGTCTTCCAGTTCATCCTCAGGACAAATTGCAACCTGTACGGAACAGGAGGTTAAAGGTGCTGATGCTCCAAGTAGGGAGATTGCTAGTAAAGTGGCTGGAATGGCCAACCCGAGCACAAGGAGATGAGAAATGAGGTGCGTTTTAGAAACCTTTCCCCATCAAACGGTGTACCATCTTCTGGGTTTCTCATGCATGTTTTCGATGTAGGAAGATGCCCTTGAACCTGGAGATTTGGGACCCATGCGATGGGTAGCACGCAGTATTACTTTAAAGGGTCTGCCTTTGCTCACCCAACCTCACCAAACCTCTCAGCCCCAAGAGTGTCTACCCTTATGTCTCATCCAGCTGTGGATCTAGATATGGTCAATCCAGGTTGCATCACAGCCCCTGAACGAATTGTGTAAGAATTTCTCTCTCTTTCCCTGTCTTTGTTTCATGGGTTTTTAAAAGTAATTTATTTTTATAATGGGGTTTAGCTGCTTTTCACGGCTGTGTTTATGCCGCTTTACACCCACTTGACACACTAACAGAGAGATATCAATTCATAGGTTTTAAGATTATTACTAGTCAGATATATTCTTGTGCGGTGAATCGGGCGTGTTGAGTCCAGTTCTCTGAGCAAGGAGTAGGTCTTGTCTGTTACATATTGGGTTTATGGAACGGTATCTGAGCTAATTTGAAACTCTTGTTTTATGTATCACCCCACCTCACCTTTCCCGTTAAGCAGCCATAGTGTGTTTTCTGCATGTGTGACTCTGTTCTGTTTTGTAATTCAGTTCAAGTGTAACGGTTTTTACCTTCCCTCTATAAGTGACACCTTAAGAGAAGTGTCCTTTTCTGTGTGACTTATTTCACTTAGAATCGTCGTACCTAAATCCACTCATCATGCTGCTACTAGCCTTATGACATTCATTTCATCGCTGAGTGATATTCCATTGTACATAAGGACCACAACTTTTTTATCCATTTTTTGCTTTCCTGGGATATCTAAGGTGGAATGAAGTGGAGGTCCTTGTCAACAGAGCAGCCCTAAACTTTGGGGTGCTTGTGTCTTGCTGATTTTCAATTTTCCCACTTTATAACCCCATGCGTGGAAGTGATCTATGCTCTCTAAGCTGTGTTTTTTAGATGTTTCAGTATACACCGTTCCCTTCTCCAGAGTGGCTGTTGGCAATTTACATCCCGCCCATCAGTGTAGCAAGGCTCCCATTTCTACATGGCCTGTCCTGCATTTCTGGTTTTGACACTTTTTTCAGCATGGCCCTTTTGACCGATGGGAAGCGAGACTTCTTTGTAGTGCTGATTTGCCTTTCCAGGTTGCTTGGTTGGCCAAAAAGGGCGTAAGCGTTTTTTCCTGAATATATTCAGGAAAAAACGCTTACGCCCTTTTTGGCCAAGGGCATCATTGTCAACGTTTTGCTGCTTTTCTTGTGCTTTAAAGGCGATTCAAATCTACCTCCTGAAATCTGTTTCCTGCAATTCTGCGTTGCTTTCAAATCCTCTTCTTTGCCTTCCCTCAATATATTTGTGGACGAGAGTTATCATTTATAACTCTGCAGGTTTGTGAATTGCAGTGCCCTGAAGCTCCATTTTACAACTCGCTTTTTTGGGAGCTGGCCGCAAAAGCTCAGGATGGCTTCAGGCCGTGTTCTGGTTCCAGGGGGCAGGCTGAGCCTGTGGTTAATTCTTCTTCCTGATGGGAAAATAGAGTGACCTGTGCCTGTCCCAACACCAAGAGCTAGTCTCTCATTGGTTCCCCGTCTTCCCGTTCATCCTCAGGACAAATTGCAACCTGTACGGAACAGGAGGTTAAAGGTGCTGATGCTCCAAGTAGGGAGATGGCTAGTAAAGTGGCTGGAATGGCCAACCCGAGCACAAGGAGATGAGAAATGAGGTGCGTTTTAGAAACCTTTCCCCATCACACGGTGTACCATCTTCTGGGTTTCTCATGCATGTTTTCGATGTAGGAAGATGCCCTTGAACCTGGAGATTTGGGACCCATGCGATGGGTAGCACGCAGTATTACTTTAAAGGGTCTGCGTTTGCTCACCCAACCTCACCAAACCTCTCAGCCCCAAGAGTGTCTACCCTTATGTCTCATCCAGCTGTGGATCTAGATATTGTCAATCCAGGTTGCATCACAGCCCCTGAACGAATTGTGTAAGAATTTCTCTCTCTTTCCCTGTCTTTGTTTCATGGGTTTTTAAAAGTAATTTATTTTTATAATGGGGTTTAGCTGCTTTTCACGGCTGTGTTTATGCCGCTTTACACCCACTTGACACACTAACAGAGAGATATCAATTCATAGGTTTTAAGATTATTACTAGTCAGATATATTCTTGTGTGGTGAATCGGGCGTGTTGAGTCCAGTTCTCTGAGCAAGGAGTAGGTCTTGTCTGTTACATATTGGGTTTATGGAACGGTATCTGAGCTAATTTGAAACTCTTATTTTATGTATCACCCCACCTCACCTTTCCCGTTAAGCAGCCATAGTGTGTTTTCTGCATGTGTGACTCTGTTCTGTTTTGTAATTCAGTTCAAGTGTAACGGTTTTTACCTTCCCTCTATAAGTGACACCTTAAGAGAAGTGTCCTTTTCTGTGTGACTTATTTCACTTAGAATCGTCGTACCTAAATCCACTCATCATGCTGATACTAGCCTTATGACATTGATTTCATCGCTGAGTGATATTCCATTGTACATAAGGACCACAACTTTTTTATCCATTTTTTGCTTTCCTGCGATATTTAAGGTGGAAGGAAGTGGAGGTCCTTGTCAACAGAGCAGCCCTAAACTTTGGGGTTCTTGTGTCTTGCTGATTTTCAATTTTCCCACTTTATAACCCCATGCGTGGAAGTGATCTATGCTCTCTAAGCTGTGTTTTTTAGATGTTTCAGTACACACCGTTCCCTTCTCCAGAGTGGCTGTTGGCAATTTACATCCCGCCCATCAGTGTAGCAAGGCTCCCATTTCTACATGGCCTGTCCTGCATTTCTGGTTTTGAAACTTTTTTCAGCATGGCCCTTTTGACCGATGGGAAGCGAGACTTCTTTGTAGCGCTGATTTGCCTTTCCAGGTTGCTTGGTTGGCCAAAAAGGGCGTAAGCGTTTTTTCCTGAATATATTCAGGAAATAACGCTTACGCCCTTTTTGGCCAAGGGCATCATTGTCAACGTTTTGCCGCTTTTCATGTGCTTTAAAGGCGATTCAAATCTATCTCCTGAAATCTGTTTCCTGCAATTCTGCCTTGCTTTCAAATCCTCTTCTTTGCCTTCCCTCAATATATTTGTGGACGAGAGTTATCATTTATAACTCTGCAGGTTTGTGAATTGCAGTGCCCTGAAGCTCCATTTTACAACTCGCTTTTTTGGGAGCTGGCCGCAAAAGCGCAGGATGGCTTCAGGCCCTGTTCTGGTTCCGAAGGGCAGGCTGAGCCTGTGGTTAATTCTTCTTCCTGATGGGAAAATAGAGTGACCTGTGCCTGTCCCAACACCAAGAGCTAGTCTCTCATTGGTTCCCCGTCTTCCAGTTCATCCTCAGGACAAATTGCAACCTGTACGGAACAGGAGGTTAAAGGTGCTGATGCTCCAAGTAGGGAGATTGCTAGTAAAGTGGCTGGAATGGCCAACCCGAGCACAAGGAGATGAGAAATGAGGTGCGTTTTAGAAACCTTTCCCCATCAAACGGTGTACCATCTTCTGGGTTTCTCATGCATGTTTTCGATGTAGGAAGATGCCCTTGAACCTGGAGATTTGGGACCCATGCGATGGGTAGCACGCAGTATTACTTTAAAGGGTCTGCCTTTGCTCACCCAACCTCACCAAACCTCTCAGCCCCAAGAGTGTCTACCCTTATGTCTCATCCAGCTGTGGATCTAGATATGGTCAATCCAGGTTGCATCACAGCCCCTGAACGAATTGTGTAAGAATTTCTCTCTCTTTCCCTGTCTTTGTTTCATGGGTTTTTAAAAGTAATTTATTTTTATAATGGGGTTTAGCTGCTTTTCACGGCTGTGTTTATGCCGCTTTACACCCACTTGACACACTAACAGAGAGATATCAATTCATAGGTTTTAAGATTATTACTAGTCAGATATATTCTTGTGCGGTGAATCGGGCGTGTTGAGTCCAGTTCTCTGAGCAAGGAGTAGGTCTTGTCTGTTACATATTGGGTTTATGGAACGGTATCTGAGCTAATTTGAAACTCTTGTTTTATGTATCACCCCACCTCACCTTTCCCGTTAAGCAGCCATAGTGTGTTTTCTGCATGTGTGACTCTGTTCTGTTTTGTAATTCAGTTCAAGTGTAACGGTTTTTACATTCCCTCTATATTGACACCTTATGAGAAGTGTCCTTTTCTGTGTGACTTATTTCACTTAGAATCGTCGTACCTAAATCCACTCATCATGCTGCTACTAGCATTATGACATTGATTTCATGGCTGAGTGATATTCCATTGTTCATAAGGACCACCACTTCTTTATCCATTTTTCGCTTTCTTGGGATATTTAAGGTGGAATGAAGTGGAGGTCCTTGTCAACAGAGCAGCCCTAAACTTTAGGGTGCCTGTGTCTTGCTGATTATCAATTTTCCCACTTTATACCCCAATGCGTGGAAGTGCCCTATGCTCTCTAAGCTGTGTTTTTTAGATATTTCAGGACACACCGTACACTTCTCCAGAGTGGCTGTTGGCAATTTACATCCCGCCCATCAGTGTATCAAGGCTCCCATTTCTCCATTGCCTGTCCTGCATTTCTGGTTTTGACACTTTTTTCAGCATGTTCCTTTTGACCGATGGGAAGCGAGACTTCTTTGTAGCGCTGATTTGCCTTTCCAGGTTGCTTGGTTGGCCAAAAAGGGCGTATGCGTTTTTTCCTGAATATATTCAGGAAAAAACGCATACGCCCTTTTTGGCCAAGGGCATCATTGTCAACGTTTTGCCGCTTTTCATGTGCTTTAAAGGCGATTCGAATCTACCTCCTGAAATCTGTTTCCTGCAATTCTGCCTTGATTTCAAATCCTCTTCTTTGCCTTCCCTCAATATATTTGTGGACGAGAGTTATCATTTATACCTCTGCAGGTTTGTGAATTGCAGTGCCCTGAAGCTCCATTTTACAACTCGCTTTTTTGGGAGCTGGCCTCAAAAGCGCAGGATGGCTTTAGGCCCTGTTCTGGTTCTGGGGGGCAGGCTGAACCTGTGGTTAATTCTTCTTCCTGATGGGAAAATAGAGTGACCTGTGCCTGTCCCAACACCAAGAGCTAGTCTCTCATTGGTTCCCCGTCTTCCCGCTCATCCTCAGGACAAATTGCAACCTGTACGGAACAGGAGGTTAAAGGTGCTGATGCTCCAAGTAGGGAGATTGCTAGTAAAGTGGCTGGAATGGCGAACCCGAGCACAAGGAGATGAGAAATGAGGTGCGTTTTAGAAACCTTTCCCCATCACACGGTGTACCATCTTCTGGGTTTCTCATGCATGTTTTCGATGTAGGAAGATGCCCTTGAACCTGGAGATTTGGGACCCATGCGATGGGTAGCACGCAGTATTACTTTAAAGGGTCTGCGTTTGCTCACCCAACCTCACCAAACCTCTCAGCCCCAAGAGTGTCTACCCTTATGTCTCATCCAGCTGTGGATCTAGATATGGTCAATCCAGGTTGCATCACAGCCCCTGAACGAATTGTGTAAGAATTTCTCTTTCTTTCCCTGTCTTTGTTTCATGGGTTTTTAAAAGTAATTTATTTTTATAATGGGGTTTAGCTGCTTTTCACGGCTGTGTTTATGCCGCTTTACACCCACTTGACACACTAACAGAGAGATATCAATTCATAGGTTTTAAGATTATTACTAGTCAGATATATTCTTGTGTGGTGAATCGGGCGTGTTGAGTCCAGTTCTCTGAGGAAGGAGTAGGTCTTGTCTGTTACATATTGGGTTTATGGAACGGTATCTGAGCTAATTTGAAACTCTTATTTTATGTATCACCCCACCTCACCTTTCCCGTTAAGCAGCCATAGTGTGTTTTCTGCATGTGTGACTCTGTTCTGTTTTGTAATTCAGTTCAAGTGTAACGGTTTTTACCTTCCCTCTATAAGTGACACCTTAAGAGAAGTGTCCTTTTCTGTGTGACTTATTTCACTTAGAATCGTCGTACCTAAATCCACTCATCATGCTGCTACTAGCCTTATGACATTGATTTCATCGCTGAGTGATATTCCATTGTACATAAGGACCACAACTTTTTTATCCATTTTTTGCTTTCCTGGGATATTTAAGGTGGAATGAAGTGGAGGTCCTTGTCAACAGAGCAGCCCTAAACTTTGGGGTGCCTGTGTCTTGCTGATTATCAATTTTCCCACTTTATACCCCCATGCGTGGAAGTGCCCTATGCTCTCTAAGCTGTGTTTTTTAGATATTTCAGGACACACCGTACCCTTCTCCAGAGTGGCTGTTGGCAATTTACATCCCGCCCATCAGTGTAGCAAGGCTCCCATTTCTACATGGCCTGTCCTGCATTTCTGGTTTTGAAACTTTTTTCAGCATGGCCCTTTTGACCGATGGGAAGCGAGACTTCTTTGTAGCGCTGATTTGCCTTTCCAGGTTGCTTGGTTGGCCAAAAAGGGCGTAAGCGTTTTTTCCTGAATATATTCAGGAAATAACGCTTACGCCCTTTTTGGCCAAGGGCATCATTGTCAACGTTTTGCCGCTTTTCATGTGCTTTAAAGGCGATTCAAATCTACCTCCTGAAATCTGTTTCCTGCAAATCTGCCTTGCTTTCAAATCCTCTTCTTTGCCTTCCCTCAATATATTTGTGGACGAGAGTTATCATTTATAACTCTGCAGGTTTGTGAATTGCAGTGCCCTGAAGCTCCATTTTACAACTCGCTTTTTTGGGAGCTGGCCGAAAAAGCGCAGGATGGCTTCAGGCCCTGTTCTGGTTCCGAAGGGCAGGCTGAGCCTGTGGTTAATTCTTCTTCCTGATGGGAAAATAGAGTGACCTGTGCCTGTCCCAACACCAAGAGCTAGTCTCTCATTGGTTCCCCGTCTTCCAGTTCATCCTCAGGACAAATTGCAACCTGTACGGAACAGGAGGTTAAAGGTGCTGATGCTCCAAGTAGGGAGATTGCTAGTAAAGTGGCTGGAATGGCCAACCCGAGCACAAGGAGATGAGAAATGAGGTGCGTTTTAGAAACCTTTCCCCATCAAACGGTGTACCATCTTCTGGGTTTCTCATGCATGTTTTCGATGTAGGAAGATGCCCTTGAACCTGGAGATTTGGGACCCATGCGATGGGTAGCACGCAGTATTACTTTAAAGGGTCTGCCTTTGCTCACCCAACCTCACCAAACCTCTCAGCCCCAAGAGTGTCTACCCTTATGTCTCATCCAGCTGTGGATCTAGATATGGTCAATCCAGGTTGCATCACAGCCCCTGAACGAATTGTGTAAGAATTTCTCTCTCTTTCCCTGTCTTTGTTTCATGGGTTTTTAAAAGTAATTTATTTTTATAATGGGGTTTAGCTGCTTTTCACGGCTGTGTTTATGCCGCTTTACACCCACTTGACACACTAACAGAGAGATATCAATTCATAGGTTTTAAGATTATTACTAGTCAGATATATTCTTGTGCGGTGAATCGGGCGTGTTGAGTCCAGTTCTCTGAGCAAGGAGTAGGTCTTGTCTGTTACATATTGGGTTTATGGAACGGTATCTGAGCTAATTTGAAACTCTTGTTTTATGTATCACCCCACCTCACCTTTCCCGTTAAGCAGCCATAGTGTGTTTTCTGCATGTGTGACTCTGTTCTGTTTTGTAATTCAGTTCAAGTGTAACGGTTTTTACATTCCCTCTATATTGACACCTTATGAGAAGTGTCCTTTTCTGTGTGACTTATTTCACTTAGAATCGTCGTACCTAAATCCACTCATCATGCTGCTACTAGCATTATGACATTGATTTCATGGCTGAGTGATATTCCATTGTTCATAAGGACCACCACTTCTTTATCCATTTTTCGCTTTCTTGGGATATTTAAGGTGGAATGAAGTGGAGGTCCTTGTCAACAGAGCAGCCCTAAACTTTAGGGTGCCTGTGTCTTGCTGATTATCAATTTTCCCACTTTATACCCCCATGCGTGGAAGTGCCCTATGCTCTCTAAGCTGTGTTTTTTAGATATTTCAGGACACACCGTACACTTCTCCAGAGTGGCTGTTGGCAATTTACATCCAGCCCATCAGTGTATCAAGGCTCCCATTTCTCCATTGCCTGTCCTGCATTTCTGGTTTTGACACTTTTTTCAGCATGTTCCTTTTGACCGATGGGAAGCGAGACTTCTTTGTAGCGCTGATTTGCCTTTCCAGGTTGCTTGGTTGGCCAAAAAGGGCGTATGCGTTTTTTCCTGAATATATTCAGGAAAAAACGCATACGCCCTTTTTGGCCAAGGGCATCATTGTCAACGTTTTGCCGCTTTTCATGTGCTTTAAAGGCGATTCGAATCTACCTCCTGAAATCTGTTTCCTGCAATTCTGCCTTGATTTCAAATCCTCTTCTTTGCCTTCCCTCAATATATTTGTGGAGGAGAGTTATCATTTATACCTCTGCAGGTTTGTGAATTGCAGTGCCCTGAAGCTCCATTTTACAACTCGCTTTTTTGGGAGCTGGCCTCAAAAGCGCAGGATGGCTTTAGGCCCTGTTCTGGTTCTGGGGGGCAGGCTGAACCTGTGGTTAATTCTTCTTCCTGATGGGAAAATAGAGTGACCTGTGCCTGTCCCAACACCAAGAGCTAGTCTCTCATTGGTTCCCCGTCTTCCCGCTCATCCTCAGGACAAATTGCAACCTGTACGGAACAGGAGGTTAAAGGTGCTGATGCTCCAAGTAGGGAGATTGCTAGTAAAGTGGCTGGAATGGCGAACCCGAGCACAAGGAGATGAGAAATGAGGTGCGTTTTAGAAACCTTTCCCCATCACACGGTGTACCATCTTCTGGGTTTCTCATGCATGTTTTCGATGTAGGAAGATGCCCTTGAACCTGGAGATTTGGGACCCATGCGATGGGTAGCACGCAGTATTACTTTAAAGGGTCTGCGTTTGCTCACCCAACCTCACCAAACCTCTCAGCCCCAAGAGTGTCTACCCTTATGTCTCATCCAGCTGTGGATCTAGATATGGTCAATCCAGGTTGCATCACAGCCCCTGAACGAATTGTGTAAGAATTTCTCTTTCTTTCCCTGTCTTTGTTTCATGGGTTTTTAAAAGTAATTTATTTTTATAATGGGGTTTAGCTGCTTTTCACGGCTGTGTTTATGCCGCTTTACACCCACTTGACACACTAACAGAGAGATATCAATTCATAGGTTTTAAGATTATTACTAGTCAGATATATTCTTGTGTGGTGAATCGGGCGTGTTGAGTCCAGTTCTCTGAGCAAGGAGTAGGTCTTGTCTGTTACATATTGGGTTTATGGAACGGTATCTGAGCTAATTTGAAACTCTTATTTTATGTATCACCCCACCTCACCTTTCCCGTTAAGCAGCCATAGTGTGTTTTCTGCATGTGTGACTCTGTTCTGTTTTGTAATTCAGTTCAAGTGTAACGGTTTTTACCTTCCCTCTATAAGTGACACCTTAAGAGAAGTGTCCTTTTCTGTGTGACTTATTTCACTTAGAATCGTCGTACCTAAATCCACTCATCATGCTGATACTAGCCTTATGACATTGATTTCATCGCTGAGTGATATTCCATTGTACATAAGGACCACAACTTTTTTATCCATTTTTTGCTTTCCTGCGATATTTAAGGTGGAAGGAAGTGGAGGTCCTTGTCAACAGAGCAGCCCTAAACTTTGGGGTTCTTGTGTCTTGCTGATTTTCAATTTTCCCACTTTATAACCCCATGCGTGGAAGTGATCTATGCTCTCTAAGCTGTGTTTTTTAGATATTTCAGTACACACCGTTCCCTTCTCCAGAGTGGCTGTTGGCAATTTACATCCCGCCCATCAGTGTAGCAAGGCTCCCATTTCTACATGGCCTGTCCTGCATTTCTGGTTTTGAAACTTTTTTCAGCATGGCCCTTTTGACCGATGGGAAGCGAGACTTCTTTGTAGCGCTGATTTGCCTTTCCAGGTTGCTTGGTTGGCCAAAAAGGGCGTAAGCGTTTTTTCCTGAATATATTCAGGAAATAACGCTTACGCCCTTTTTGGCCAAGGGCATCATTGTCAACGTTTTGCCGCTTTTCATGTGCTTTAAAGGCGATTCAAATCTACCTCCTGAAATCTGTTTCCTGCAATTCTGCCTTGCTTTCAAATCCTCTTCTTTGCCTTCCCTCAATATATTTGTGGACGAGAGTTATCATTTATAACTCTGCAGGTTTGTGAATTGCAGTGCCCTGAAGCTCCATTTTACAATTCGCTTTTTTGGGAGCTGGCCGCAAAAGCGCAGGATGGCTTCAGGCCCTCTTCTGGTTCCGAAGGGCAGGCTGAGCCTGTGGTTAATTCTTCTTCCTGATGGGAAAATAGAGTGACCTGTGACTGTCCCAACACCAAGAGCTAGTCTCTCATTGGTTCCCCGTCTTCCAGTTCATCCTCAGGACAAATTGCAACCTGTACGGAACAGGAGGTTAAAGGTGCTGATGCTCCAAGTAGGGAGATTGCTAGTAAAGTGGCTGGAATGGCCAACCCGAGCACAAGGAGATGAGAAATGAGGTGCGTTTTAGAAACCTTTCCCCATCAAACGGTGTACCATCTTCTGGGTTTCTCATGCATGTTTTCGATGTAGGAAGATGCCCTTGAACCTGGAGATTTGGGACCCATGCGATGGGTAGCACGCAGTATTACTTTAAAGGGTCTGCCTTTGCTCACCCAACCTCACCAAACCTCTCAGCCCCAAGAGTGTCCACCCTTATGTCTCATCCAGCTGTGGGTCTAGATATGGTCAATCCAGGTTGCATCACAGCCCCTGAACGAATTGTGTAAGAATTTCTCTCTCTTTCCCTGTCTTTGTTTCATGGGTTTTTTAAAGTAATTTATTTTTATAATGGGGCTTAGCTGCTTTTCACAGCTGTGTTTATGCCGCTTTACACCCACTTGACAAACTAACAGAGAGATATCAATACATAGGTTTTAAGATTATTACTAGTCAGATATATTCTTGTGCGGTGAATCGGGCGTGTTGAGTCCAGTTCTCTGAGCAAGGAGTAGGTCTTGTCTGTTACATATTGGGTTTATGGAACGTTATCTGAGCTAATTTGAAACTCTTGTTTTATGTATCACCCCACCTCACCTTTCCCGTTAAGCAGCCATAGTGTGTTTTCTGCATGTGTGACTCTGTTCTGTTTTGTAATTCAGTTCAAGTGTAACGGTTTTTACATTCCCTCTATATTGACACCTTATGAGAAGTGTCCTTTTCTGTGTGACTTATTTCACTTAGAATCGTCGTACCTAAATCCACTCATCATGCTGCTACTAGCATTATGACATTGATTTCATGGCTGAGTAATATTCCATTGTTCATAAGGACCACCACTTCTTTATCCATTTTTCGCTTTCTTGGGATATTTAAGGTGGAATGAAGTGGAGGTCCTTGTCAACAGAGCAGCCCTAAACTTTAGGGTGCCTGTGTCTTGCTGATTATCAATTTTCCCACTTTATACCCCCATGCGTGGAAGTGCCCTATGCTCTCTAAGCTGTGTTTTTTAGATATTTCAGGACACACCGTACCCTTCTCCAGAGTGGCTGTTGGCAATTTACATCCCGCCCATCAGTGTAGCAAGGCTCCCATTTCTCCATTGCCTGTCCTGCATTTCTGGTTTTGACACTTTTTTCAGCATGTTCCTTTTGACCGATGGGAAGCGAGACTTCTTTGTAGCGATTATTTGCCTTTCCAGGTTTCTTGGTTGGCCAAAAAGGGCGTATGCGTTTTTTCCTGAATATATTCAGGAAAAAACGCATACGCTCTTTTTGGCCAAGGGCATCATTGTCAACGTTTTGCCGCTTTTCATGTGCTTTAAAGGCGATTCGAATCTACCTCCTGAAATCTGTTTCCTGCAATTCTGCCTTGATTTCAAATCCTCTTCTTTGCCTTCGCTCAATATATTTGTGGACGAGAGTTATCATTTATACCTCTGCAGGTTTGTGAATTGCAGTGCCCTGAAGCTCCATTTTACAACTCGCTTTTTTGGGAGCTGGCCTCAAAAGCGCAGGATGGCTTTAGGCCCTGTTCTGGTTCTGGGGGGCAGGCTGAACCTGTGGTTAATTCTTCTTCCTGATGGGAAAATAGAGTGACCTGTGCCTGTCCCAACACCAAGAGCTAGTTTCTCATTGGTTCCCCGTCTTCCCGCTCATCCTCAGGACAAATTGCAACCTGTACGGAACAGGAGGTTAAAGGTGCTGATGCTCCAAGTAGGGAGATTGCTAGTAAAGTTGCTGGAATGGCGAACCCGAGCACAAGGAGATGAGAAATGAGGTGCGTTTTAGAAACCTTTCCCCATCACACGGTGTACCATCTTCTGGGTTTCTCGTGCATGTTTTCGATGTAGGAAGATGCCCTTGAACCTGGAGATTTGGGACCCATGCGATGGGTAGCACGCAGTATTAATTTAAAGGGTCTGCGTTTGCTCACCCAACCTCACCAAACCTCTCAGCCCCAAGAGTGTCTACCCTTATGTCTCATCCACCTGTGGGTTTAGATATGGTCAATCCAGGTTGCATCACAGCCCCTGAACGAATTGTGTAAGAATTTCTCTCTCTTTTCCTGTCTTTGTTTCATGGGTTTTTAAAAGTAATTTATTTTTATAATGGGGTTTAGCTGCTTTTCACAGCTGTGTTTATGCCGCTTTACACCCACTTGACACACTAACAGAGAGATATCAATACATAGGTTTTAAGATTATTACTGGTCAGATATATTCTGGTGCGGTGAATCGGGCGTGTTGAGTCCAGTTCTCTGAGCAAGGAGTAGGTCTTGTTTGTTACATATTGGGTTTATGGAACGGTATCTGAGCTAATTTGAAACTCTTGTTTTATGTATCACCCCACCTCACCTTTCCCGTTAAGCAGCCATAGTGTGTTTTCTGCATGTGTGACTCTGTTCTGTTTTGTAATTCAGTTCAAGTGTAACGGTTTTTACCTTCCCTCTATAAGTGACACCTTAAGAGAAGTGTCCTTTTCTGTGTGACTTATTTCACTTAGAATCGTCGTACCTAAATCCACTCATCATGCTGATACTAGCCTTATGACATTGATTTCATCGCTGAGTGATATTCCATTGTACATAAGGACCACAACTTTTTTATCCATTTTTTGCTTTCCTGCGATATTTAAGGTGGAAGGAAGTGGAGGTCCTTGTCAACAGAGCAGCCCTAAACTTTGGGGTTCTTGTGTCTTGCTGATTTTCAATTTTCCCACTTTATAACCCCATGCGTGGAAGTGATCTATGCTCTCTAAGCTGTGTTTTTTAGATGTTTCAGTACACACCGTTCCCTTCTCCAGAGTGGCTGTTGGCAATTTACATCCCGCCCATCAGTGTAGCAAGGCTCCCATTTCTACATGGCCTGTCCTGCATTTCTGGTTTTGAAACTTTTTTCAGCATGGCCCTTTTGACCGATGGGAAGCGAGACTTCTTTGTAGCGCTGATTTGCCTTTCCAGGTTGCTTGGTTGGCCAAAAAGGGCGTAAGCGTTTTTTCCTGAATATATTCAGGAAATAACGCTTACGCCCTTTTTGGCCAAGGGCATCATTGTCAACGTTTTGCCGCTTTTCATGTGCTTTAAAGGCGATTCAAATCTATCTCCTGAAATCTGTTTCCTGCAATTCTGCCTTGCTTTCAAATCCTCTTCTTTGCCTTCCCTCAATATATTTGTGGACGAGAGTTATCATTTATAACTCTGCAGGTTTGTGAATTGCAGTGCCCTGAAGCTCCATTTTACAACTCGCTTTTTTGGGAGCTGGCCGCAAAAGCGCAGGATGGCTTCAGGCCCTGTTCTGGTTCCGAAGGGCAGGCAGAGCCTGTGGTTAATTCTTCTTCCTGATGGGAAAATAGAGTGACCTGTGCCTGTCCCAACACCAAGAGCTAGTCTCTCATTGGTTCCCCGTCTTCCAGTTCATCCTCAGGACAAATTGCAACCTGTACGGAACAGGAGGTTAAAGGTGCTGATGCTCCAAGTAGGGAGATTGCTAGTAAAGTGGCTGGAATGGCCAACCCGAGCACAAGGAGATGAGAAATGAGGTGCGTTTTAGAAACCTTTCCCCATCAAACGGTGTACCATCTTCTGGGTTTCTCATGCATGTTTTCGATGTAGGAAGATGCCCTTGAACCTGGAGATTTGGGACCCATGCGATGGGTAGCACGCAGTATTACTTTAAAGGGTCTGCCTTTGCTCACCCAACCTCACCAAACCTCTCAGCCCCAAGAGTGTCTACCCTTATGTCTCATCCAGCTGTGGATCTAGATATGGTCAATCCAGGTTGCATCACAGCCCCTGAACGAATTGTGTAAGAATTTCTCTCTCTTTCCCTGTCTTTGTTTCATGGGTTTTTAAAAGTAATTTATTTTTATAATGGGGTTTAGCTGCTTTTCACGGCTGTGTTTATGCCGCTTTACACCCACTTGACACACTAACAGAGAGATATCAATTCATAGGTTTTAAGATTATTACTAGTCAGATATATTCTTGTGCGGTGAATCGGGCGTGTTGAGTCCAGTTCTCTGAGCAAGGAGTAGGTCTTGTCTGTTACATATTGGGTTTATGGAACGGTATCTGAGCTAATTTGAAACTCTTGTTTTATGTATCACCCCACCTCACCTTTCCCGTTAAGCAGCCATAGTGTGTTTTCTGCATGTGTGACTCTGTTCTGTTTTGTAATTCAGTTCAAGTGTAACGGTTTTTACATTCCCTCTATATTGACACCTTATGAGAAGTGTCCTTTTCTGTGTGACTTATTTCACTTAGAATCGTCGTACCTAAATCCACTCATCATGCTGCTACTAGCATTATGACATTGATTTCATGGCTGAGTGATATTCCATTGTTCATAAGGACCACCACTTCTTTATCCATTTTTCGCTTTCTTGGGATATTTAAGGTGGAATGAAGTGGAGGTCCTTGTCAACAGAGCAGCCCTAAACTTTAGGGTGCCTGTGTCTTGCTGATTATCAATTTTCCCACTTTATACCCCAATGCGTGGAAGTGCCCTATGCTCTCTAAGCTGTGTTTTTTAGATATTTCAGGACACACCGTACACTTCTCCAGAGTGGCTGTTGGCAATTTACATCCCGCCCATCAGTGTATCAAGGCTCCCATTTCTCCATTGCCTGTCCTGCATTTCTGGTTTTGACACTTTTTTCAGCATGTTCCTTTTGACCGATGGGAAGCGAGACTTCTTTGTAGCGCTGATTTGCCTTTCCAGGTTGCTTGGTTGGCCAAAAAGGGCGTATGCGTTTTTTCCTGAATATATTCAGGAAAAAACGCATACGCCCTTTTTGGCCAAGGGCATCATTGTCAACGTTTTGCCGCTTTTCATGTGCTTTAAAGGCGATTCGAATCTACCTCCTGAAATCTGTTTCCTGCAATTCTGCCTTGATTTCAAATCCTCTTCTTTGCCTTCCCTCAATATATTTGTGGACGAGAGTTATCATTTATACCTCTGCAGGTTTGTGAATTGCAGTGCCCTGAAGCTCCATTTTACAACTCGCTTTTTTGGGAGCTGGCCTCAAAAGCGCAGGATGGCTTTAGGCCCTGTTCTGGTTCTGGGGGGCAGGCTGAACCTGTGGTTAATTCTTCTTCCTGATGGGAAAATAGAGTGACCTGTGCCTGTCCCAACACCAAGAGCTAGTCTCTCATTGGTTCCCCGTCTTCCCGCTCATCCTCAGGACAAATTGCAACCTGTACGGAACAGGAGGTTAAAGGTGCTGATGCTCCAAGTAGGGAGATTGCTAGTAAAGTGGCTGGAATGGCGAACCCGAGCACAAGGAGATGAGAAATGAGGTGCGTTTTAGAAACCTTTCCCCATCACACGGTGTACCATCTTCTGGGTTTCTCATGCATGTTTTCGATGTAGGAAGATGCCCTTGAACCTGGAGATTTGGGACCCATGCGATGGGTAGCACGCAGTATTACTTTAAAGGGTCTGCGTTTGCTCACCCAACCTCACCAAACCTCTCAGCCCCAAGAGTGTCTACCCTTATGTCTCATCCAGCTGTGGATCTAGATATGGTCAATCCAGGTTGCATCACAGCCCCTGAACGAATTGTGTAAGAATTTCTCTTTCTTTCCCTGTCTTTGTTTCATGGGTTTTTAAAAGTAATTTATTTTTATAATGGGGTTTAGCTGCTTTTCACGGCTGTGTTTATGCCGCTTTACACCCACTTGACACACTAACAGAGAGATATCAATTCATAGGTTTTAAGATTATTACTAGTCAGATATATTCTTGTGTGGTGAATCGGGCGTGTTGAGTCCAGTTCTCTGAGCAAGGAGTAGGTCTTGTCTGTTACATATTGGGTTTATGGAACGGTATCTGAGCTAATTTGAAACTCTTATTTTATGTATCACCCCACCTCACCTTTCCCGTTAAGCAGCCATAGTGTGTTTTCTGCATGTGTGACTCTGTTCTGTTTTGTAATTCAGTTCAAGTGTAACGGTTTTTACCTTCCCTCTATAAGTGACACCTTAAGAGAAGTGTCCTTTTCTGTGTGACTTATTTCACTTAGAATCGTCGTACCTAAATCCACTCATCATGCTGCTACTAGCCTTATGACATTGATTTCATCGCTGAGTGATATTCCATTGTACATAAGGACCACAACTTTTTTATCCATTTTTTGCTTTCCTGGGATATTTAAGGTGGAATGAAGTGGAGGTCCTTGTCAACAGAGCAGCCCTAAACTTTGGGGTGCCTGTGTCTTGCTGATTATCAATTTTCCCACTTTATACCCCCATGCGTGGAAGTGCCCTATGCTCTCTAAGCTGTGTTTTTTAGATATTTCAGGACACACCGTACCCTTCTCCAGAGTGGCTGTTGGCAATTTACATCCCGCCCATCAGTGTAGCAAGGCTCCCATTTCTACATGGCCTGTCCTGCATTTCTGGTTTTGAAACTTTTTTCAGCATGGCCCTTTTGACCGATGGGAAGCGAGACTTCTTTGTAGCGCTGATTTGCCTTTCCAGGTTGCTTGGTTGGCCAAAAAGGGCGTAAGCGTTTTTTCCTGAATATATTCAGGAAATAACGCTTACGCCCTTTTTGGCCAAGGGCATCATTGTCAACGTTTTGCCGCTTTTCATGTGCTTTAAAGGCGATTCAAATCTACCTCCTGAAATCTGTTTCCTGCAATTCTGCCTTGCTTTCAAATCCTCTTCTTTGCCTTCCCTCAATATATTTGTGGACGAGAGTTATCATTTATACCTCTGCAGGTTTGTGAATTGCAGTGCCCTGAAGCTCCATTTTACAACTCGCTTTTTTGGGAGCTGGCCTCAAAAGCGCAGGATGGCTTTAGGCCCTGTTCTGGTTCTGGGGGGCAGGCTGAACCTGTGGTTAATTCTTCTTCCTGATGGGAAAATAGAGTGACCTGTGCCTGTCCCAACACCAAGAGCTAGTCTCTCATTGGTTCCCCGTCTTCCCGCTCATCCTCAGGACAAATTGCAACCTGTACGGAACAGGAGGTTAAAGGTGCTGATGCTCCAAGTAGGGAGATTGCTAGTAAAGTTGCTGGAATGGCGAACCCGAGCACAAGGAGATGAGAAATGAGGTGCGTTTTAGAAACCTTTCCCCATCACACGGTGTACCATCTTCTGGGTTTCTCATGCATGTTTTCGATGTAGGAAGATGCCCTTGAACCTGGAGATTTGGGACCCATGCGATGGGTAGCACGCAGTATTAATTTAAAGGGTCTGCGTTTGCTCACCCAACCTCACCAAACCTCTCAGCCCCAAGAGTGTCCACCCTTATGTCTCATCCACCTGTGGGTCTAGGTATGGTCAATCCAGGTTGCATCACAGCCCCTGAACGAATTGTGTAAGAATTTCTCTCTCTTTCCCTGTCTTTGTTTCATGGGTTTTTAAAAGTAATTTATTTTTATAATGGGGTTTAGCTGCTTTTCACAGCTGTGTTTATGCCGCTTTACACCCACTTGACACACTAACAGAGAGATATCAATACATAGGTTTTAAGATTATTACTGGTCAGATATATTCTGGTGCGGTGAATCGGGCGTGTTGAGTCCAGTTCTCTGAGCAAGGAGTAGGTCTTGTTTGTTACATATTGGGTTTATGGAACGGTATCTGAGCTAATTTGAAACTCTTATTTTATGTATCACCCCACCTCACCTTTCCCGTTAAGCAGCCATAGTGTGTTTTCTGCATGTGTGACTCTGTTCTGTTTTGTAATTCAGTTCAAGTGTAACGGTTTTTACCTTCCCTCTATAAGTGACACCTTAAGAGAAGTGTCCTTTTCTGTGTGACTTATTTCACTTAGAATCGTCATACCTAAATCCACTCATCATGCTGATACTAGCCTTATGACATTGATTTCATCGCTGAGTGATATTCCATTGTACATAAGGACCACAACTTTTTTATCCATTTTTTGCTTTCCTGCGATATTTAAGGTGGAAGGAAGTGGAGGTCCTTGTCAACAGAGCAGCCCTAAACTTTGGGGTTCTTGTGTCTTGCTGATTTTCAATTTTCCCACTTTATAACCCCATGCGTGGAAGTGATCTATGCTCTCTAAGCTGTGTTTTTTAGATGTTTCAGTACACACCGTTCCCTTCTCCAGAGTGGCTGTTGGCAATTTACATCCCGCCCATCAGTGTAGCAAGGCTCCCATTTCTACATGGCCTGTCCTGCATTTCTGGTTTTGAAACTTTTTTCAGCATGGCCCTTTTGACCGATGGGAAGCGAGACTTCTTTGTAGCGCTGATTTGCCTTTCCAGGTTGCTTGGTTGGCCAAAAAGGGCGTAAGCGTTTTTTCCTGAATATATTCAGGAAATAACGCTTACGCCCTTTTTGGCCAAGGGCATCATTGTCAACGTTTTGCCGCTTTTCATGTGCTTTAAAGGCGATTCAAATCTACCTCCTGAAATCTGTTTCCTGCAAATCTGCCTTGCTTTCAAATCCTCTTCTTTGCCTTCCCTCAATATATTTGTGGACGAGAGTTATCATTTATAACTCTGCAGGTTTGTGAATTGCAGTGCCCTGAAGCTCCATTTTACAACTCGCTTTTTTGGGAGCTGGCCGCAAAAGCGCAGGATGGCTTCAGGCCCTGTTCTGGTTCCGAAGGGCAGGCTGAGCCTGTGGTTAATTCTTCTTCCTGATGGGAAAATAGAGTGACCTGTGCCTGTCCCAACACCAAGAGCTAGTCTCTCATTGGTTCCCCGTCTTCCAGTTCATCCTCAGGACAAATTGCAACCTGTACGGAACAGGAGGTTAAAGGTGCTGATGCTCCAAGTAGGGAGATTGCTAGTAAAGTGGCTGGAATGGCCAACCCGAGCACAAGGAGATGAGAAATGAGGTGCGTTTTAGAAACCTTTCCCCATCAAACGGTGTACCATCTTCTGGGTTTCTCATGCATGTTTTCGTTGTAGGAAGATGCCCTTGAACCTGGAGATTTGGGACCCATGCGATGGGTAGCACGCAGTATTACTTTAAAGGGTCTGCCTTTGCTCACCCAACCTCACCAAACCTCTCAGCCCCAAGAGTGTCTACCCTTATGTCTCATCCAGCTGTGGATCTAGATATGGTCAATCCAGGTTGCATCACAGCCCCTGAACGAATTGTGTAAGAATTTCTCTCTCTTTCCCTGTCTTTGTTTCATGGGTTTTTAAAAGTAATTTATTTTTATAATGGGGTTTAGCTGCTTTTCACGGCTGTGTTTATGCCGCTTTACACCCACTTGACACACTAACAGAGAGATATCAATTCATAGGTTTTAAGATTATTACTAGTCAGATATATTCTTGTGCGGTGAATCGGGCGTGTTGAGTCCAGTTCTCTGAGCAAGGAGTAGGTCTTGTCTGTTACATATTGGGTTTATGGAACGGTATCTGAGCTAATTTGAAACTCTTGTTTTATGTATCACCCCACCTCACCTTTCCCGTTAAGCAGCCATAGTGTGTTTTCTGCATGTGTGACTCTGTTCTGTTTTGTAATTCAGTTCAAGTGTAACGGTTTTTACATTCCCTCTATATTGACACCTTATGAGAAGTGTCCTTTTCTGTGTGACTTATTTCACTTAGAATCGTCGTACCTAAATCCACTCATCATGCTGCTACTAGCATTATGACATTGATTTCATGGCTGAGTGATATTCCATTGTTCATAAGGACCACCACTTCTTTATCCATTTTTCGCTTTCTTGGGATATTTAAGGTGGAATGAAGTGGAGGTCCTTGTCAACAGAGCAGCCCTAAACTTTAGGGTGCCTGTGTCTTGCTGATTATCAATTTTCCCACTTTATACCCCCATGCGTGGAAGTGCCCTATGCTCTCTAAGCTGTGTTTTTTAGATATTTCAGGACACACCGTACACTTCTCCAGAGTGGCTGTTGGCAATTTACATCCCGCCCATCAGTGTATCAAGGCTCCCATTTCTCCATTGCCTGTCCTGCATTTCTGGTTTTGACACTTTTTTCAGCATGTTCCTTTTGACCGATGGGAAGCGAGACTTCTTTGTAGCGCTGATTTGCCTTTCCAGGTTGCTTGGTTGGCCAAAAAGGGCGTATGCGTTTTTTCCTGAATATATTCAGGAAAAAACGCATACGCCCTTTTTGGCCAAGGGCATCATTGTCAACGTTTTGCCGCTTTTCATGTGCTTTAAAGGCGATTCGAATCTACCTCCTGAAATCTGTTTCCTGCAATTCTGCCTTGATTTCAAATCCTCTTCTTTGCCTTCCCTCAATATATTTGTGGAGGAGAGTTATCATTTATACCTCTGCAGGTTTGTGAATTGCAGTGCCCTGAAGCTCCATTTTACAACTCGCTTTTTTGGGAGCTGGCCTCAAAAGCGCAGGATGGCTTTAGGCCCTGTTCTGGTTCTGGGGGGCAGGCTGAACCTGTGGTTAATTCTTCTTCCTGATGGGAAAATAGAGTGACCTGTGCCTGTCCCAACACCAAGAGCTAGTCTCTCATTGGTTCCCCGTCTTCCCGCTCATCCTCAGGACAAATTGCAACCTGTACGGAACAGGAGGTTAAAGGTGCTGATGCTCCAAGTAGGGAGATTGCTAGTAAAGTGGCTGGAATGGCGAACCCGAGCACAAGGAGATGAGAAATGAGGTGCGTTTTAGAAACCTTTCCCCATCACACGGTGTACCATCTTCTGGGTTTCTCATGCATGTTTTCGATGTAGGAAGATGCCCTTGAACCTGGAGATTTGGGACCCATGCGATGGGTAGCACGCAGTATTACTTTAAAGGGTCTGCGTTTGCTCACCCAACCTCACCAAACCTCTCAGCCCCAAGAGTGTCTACCCTTATGTCTCATCCAGCTGTGGATCTAGATATGGTCAATCCAGGTTACATCACAGCCCCTGAACGAATTGTGTAAGAATTTCTCTTTCTTTCCCTGTCTTTGTTTCATGGGTTTTTAAAAGTAATTTATTTTTATAATGGGGTTTAGCTGCTTTTCACGGCTGTGTTTATGCCGCTTTACACCCACTTGACACACTAACAGAGAGATATCAATTCATAGGTTTTAAGATTATTACTAGTCAGATATATTCTTGTGTGGTGAATCGGGCGTGTTGAGTCCAGTTCTCTGAGCAAGGAGTAGGTCTTGTCTGTTACATATTGGGTTTATGGAACGGTATCTGAGCTAATTTGAAACTCTTATTTTATGTATCACCCCACCTCACCTTTCCCGTTAAGCAGCCATAGTGTGTTTTCTGCATGTGTGACTCTGTTCTGTTTTGTAATTCAGTTCAAGTGTAACGGTTTTTACCTTCCCTCTATAAGTGACACCTTAAGAGAAGTGTCCTTTTCTGTGTGACTTATTTCACTTAGAATCGTCGTACCTAAATCCACTCATCATGCTGATACTAGCCTTATGACATTGATTTCATCGCTGAGTGATATTCCATTGTACATAAGGACCACAACTTTTTTATCCATTTTTTGCTTTCCTGCGATATTTAAGGTGGAAGGAAGTGGAGGTCCTTGTCAACAGAGCAGCCCTAAACTTTGGGGTTCTTGTGTCTTGCTGATTTTCAATTTTCCCACTTTATAACCCCATGCGTGGAAGTGATCTATGCTCTCTAAGCTGTGTTTTTTAGATATTTCAGTACACACCGTTCCCTTCTCCAGAGTGGCTGTTGGCAATTTACATCCCGCCCATCAGTGTAGCAAGGCTCCCATTTCTACATGGCCTGTCCTGCATTTCTGGTTTTGAAACTTTTTTCAGCATGGCCCTTTTGACCGATGGGAAGCGAGACTTCTTTGTAGCGCTGATTTGCCTTTCCAGGTTGCTTGGTTGGCCAAAAAGGGCGTAAGCGTTTTTTCCTGAATATATTCAGGAAATAACGCTTACGCCCTTTTTGGCCAAGGGCATCATTGTCAACGTTTTGCCGCTTTTCATGTGCTTTAAAGGCGATTCAAATCTACCTCCTGAAATCTGTTTCCTGCAATTCTGCCTTGCTTTCAAATCCTCTTCTTTGCCTTCCCTCAATATATTTGTGGACGAGAGTTATCATTTATAACTCTGCAGGTTTGTGAATTGCAGTGCCCTGAAGCTCCATTTTACAACTCGCTTTTTTGGGAGCTGGCCGCAAAAGCGCAGGATGGCTTCAGGCCCTCTTCTGGTTCCGAAGGGCAGGCTGAGCCTGTGGTTAATTCTTCTTCCTGATGGGAAAATAGAGTGACCTGTGACTGTCCCAACACCAAGAGCTAGTCTCTCATTGGTTCCCGTCTTCCAGTTCATCCTCAGGACAAATTGCAACCTGTACGGAACAGGAGGTTAAAGGTGCTGATGCTCCAAGTAGGGAGATTGCTAGTAAAGTGGCTGGAATGGCCAACCCGAGCACAAGGAGATGAGAAATGAGGTGCGTTTTAGAAACCTTTCCCCATCAAACGGTGTACCATCTTCTGGGTTTCTCATGCATGTTTTCGATGTAGGAAGATGCCCTTGAACCTGGAGATTTGGGACCCATGCGATGGGTAGCACGCAGTATTACTTTAAAGGGTCTGCCTTTGCTCACCCAACCTCACCAAACCTCTCAGCCCCAAGACTGTCCACCCTTATGTCTCATCCAGCTGTGGGTCTAGATATGGTCAATCCAGGTTGCATCACAGCCCCTGAACGAATTGTGTAAGAATTTCTCTCTCTTTCCCTGTCTTTGTTTCATGGGTTTTTTAAAGTAATTTATTTTTATAATGGGGCTTAGCTGCTTTTCACAGCTGTGTTTATGCCGCTTTACACCCACTTGACACACTAACAGAGAGATATCAATACATAGGTTTTAAGATTATTACTAGTCAGATATATTCTTGTGCGGTGAATCGGGCGTGTTGAGTCCAGTTCTCTGAGCAAGGAGTAGGTCTTGTCTGTTACATATTGGGTTTATGGAACGGTATCTGAGCTAATTTGAAACTCTTGTTTTATGTATCACCCCACCTCACCTTTCCCGTTAAGCAGCCATAGTGTGTTTTCTGCATGTGTGACTCTGTTCTGTTTTGTAATTCAGTTCAAGTGTAACGGTTTTTACATTCCCTCTATATTGACACCTTATGAGAAGTGTCCTTTTCTGTGTGACTTATTTCACTTAGAATCGTCGTACCTAAATCCACTCATCATGCTGCTACTAGCATTATGACATTGATTTCATGGCTGAGTAATATTCCATTGTTCATAAGGACCACCACTTCTTTATCCATTTTTTGCTTTCTTGGGATATTTAAGGTGGAATGAAGTGGAGGTCCTTGTCAACAGAGCAGCCCTAAACTTTAGGGTGCCTGTGTCTTGCTGATTATCAATTTTCCCACTTTATACCCCCATGCGTGGAAGTGCCCTATGCTCTCTAAGCTGTGTTTTTTAGATATTTCAGGACACACCGTACCCTTCTCCAGAGTGGCTGTTGGCAATTTACATCCCGCCCATCAGTGTAGCAAGGCTCCCATTTCTCCATTGCCTGTCCTGCATTTCTGGTTTTGACACTTTTTTCAGCATGTTCCTTTTGACCGATGGGAAGCGAGACTTCTTTGTAGCGATTATTTGCCTTTCCAGGTTTCTTGGTTGGCCAAAAAGGGCGTATGCGTTTTTTCCTGAATATATTCAGGAAAAAACGCATACGCTCTTTTTGGCCAAGGGCATCATTGTCAACGTTTTGCCGCTTTTCATGTGCTTTAAAGGCGATTCGAATCTACCTCCTGAAATCTGTTTCCTGCAATTCTGCCTTGATTTCAAATCCTCTTCTTTGCCTTCGCTCAATATATTTGTGGACGAGAGTTATCATTTATACCTCTGCAGGTTTGTGAATTGCAGTGCCCTGAAGCTCCATTTTACAACTCGCTTTTTTGGGAGCTGGCCTCAAAAGCGCAGGATGGCTTTAGGCCCTGTTCTGGTTCTGGGGGGCAGGCTGAACCTGTGGTTAATTCTTCTTCCTGATGGGAAAATAGAGTGACCTGTGCCTGTCCCAACACCAAGAGCTAGTTTCTCATTGGTTCCCCGTCTTCCCGCTCATCCTCAGGACAAATTGCAACCTGTACGGAACAGGAGGTTAAAGGTGCTGATGCTCCAAGTAGGGAGATTGCTAGTAAAGTTGCTGGAATGGCGAACCCGAGCACAAGGAGATGAGAAATGAGGTGCGTTTTAGAAACCTTTCCCCATCACACGGTGTACCATCTTCTGGGTTTCTCGTGCATGTTTTCGATGTAGGAAGATGCCCTTGAACCTGGAGATTTGGGACCCATGCGATGGGTAGCACGCAGTATTAATTTAAAGGGTCTGCGTTTGCTCACCCAACCTCACCAAACCTCTCAGCCCCAAGAGTGTCCACCCTTATGTCTCATCCACCTGTGGGTTTAGATATGGTCAATCCAGGTTGCATCACAGCCCCTGAACGAATTGTGTAAGAATTTCTCTCTCTTTTCCTGTCTTTGTTTCATGGGTTTTTAAAAGTAATTTATTTTTATAATGGGGTTTAGCTGCTTTTCACAGCTGTGTTTATGCCGCTTTACACCCACTTGACACACTAACAGAGAGATATCAATACATAGGTTTTAAGATTATTACTGGTCAGATATATTCTGGTGCGGTGAATCGGGCGTGTTGAGTCCAGTTCTCTGAGCAAGGAGTAGGTCTTGTTTGTTACATATTGGGTTTATGGAACGGTATCTGAGCTAATTTGAAACTCTTATTTTATGTATCACCCCACCTCACCTTTCCCGTTAAGCAGCCATAGTGTGTTTTCTGCATGTGTGACTCTGTTCTGTTTTGTAATTCAGTTCAAGTGTAACGGTTTTTACCTTCCCTCTATAAGTGACACCTTAAGAGAAGTGTCCTTTTCTGTGTGACTTATTTCACTTAGAATCGTCGTACCTAAATCCACTCATCATGCTGCTACTAGCCTTATGACATTGATTTCATCGCTGAGTGATATTCCATTGTACATAAGGACCACAACTTTTTTATCCATTTTTTGCTTTCCTGGGATATTTAAGGTGGAAGGAAGTGGAGGTCCTTGTCAACAGAGCAGCCCTAAACTTTGGGGTTCTTGTGTCTTGCTGATTTTCAATTTTCCCACTTTATAACCCCATGCGTGGAAGTGATCTATGCTCTCTAAGCTGTGTTTTTTAGATGTTTCAGTACACACCGTTCCCTTCTCCAGAGTGGCTGTTGGCAATTTACATCCCGCCCATCAGTGTAGCAAGGCTCCCATTTCTACATGGCCTGTCCTGCATTTCTGGTTTTGAAACTTTTTTCAGCATGGCCCTTTTGACCGATGGGAAGCGAGACTTCTTTGTAGCGCTGATTTGCCTTTCCAGGTTGCTTGGTTGGCCAAAAAGGGCGTAAGCGTTTTTTCCTGAATATATTCAGGAAATAACGCTTACGCCCTTTTTGGCCAAGGGCATCATTGTCAACGTTTTGCCGCTTTTCATGTGCTTTAAAGGCGATTCAAATCTACCTCCTGAAATCTGTTTCCTGCAATTCTGCCTTGCTTTCAAATCCTCTTCTTTGCCTTCCCTCAATATATTTGTGGACGAGAGTTATCATTTATAACTCTGCAGGTTTGTGAATTGCAGTGCCCTGAAGCTCCATTTTACAACTCGCTTTTTTGGGAGCTGGCCGCAAAAGCGCAGGATGGCTTCAGGCCCTGTTCTGGTTCCGAAGGGCAGGCTGAGCCTGTGGTTAATTCTTCTTCCTGATGGGAAAATAGAGTGACCTGTGCCTGTCCCAACACCAAGAGCTAGTCTCTCATTGGTTCCCCGTCTTCCAGTTCATCCTCAGGACAAATTGCAACCTGTACGGAACAGGAGGTTAAAGGTGCTGATGCTCCAAGTAGGGAGATTGCTAGTAAAGTGGCTGGAATGGCCAACCCGAGCACAAGGAGATGAGAAATGAGGTGCGTTTTAGAAACCTTTCCCCATCAAACGGTGTACCATCTTCTGGGTTTCTCATGCATGTTTTCGATGTAGGAAGATGCCCTTGAACCTGGAGATTTGGGACCCATGCGATGGGTAGCACGCAGTATTACTTTAAAGGGTCTGCCTTTGCTCACCCAACCTCACCAAACCTCTCAGCCCCAAGAGTGTCTACCCTTATGTCTCATCCAGCTGTGGATCTAGATATGGTCAATCCAGGTTGCATCACAGCCCCTGAACGAATTGTGTAAGAATTTCTCTCTCTTTCCCTGTCTTTGTTTCATGGGTTTTTAAAAGTAATTTATTTTTATAATGGGGTTTAGCTGCTTTTCACGGCTGTGTTTATGCCGCTTTACACCCACTTGACACACTAACAGAGAGATATCAATTCATAGGTTTTAAGATTATTACTAGTCAGATATATTCTTGTGCGGTGAATCGGGCGTGTTGAGTCCAGTTCTCTGAGCAAGGAGTAGGTCTTGTCTGTTACATATTGGGTTTATGGAACGGTATCTGAGCTAATTTGAAACTCTTGTTTTATGTATCACCCCACCTCACCTTTCCCGTTAAGCAGCCATAGTGTGTTTTCTGCATGTGTGACTCTGTTCTGTTTTGTAATTCAGTTCAAGTGTAACGGTTTTTACATTCCCTCTATATTGACACCTTATGAGAAGTGTCCTTTTCTGTGTGACTTATTTCACTTAGAATCGTCGTACCTAAATCCACTCATCATGCTGCTACTAGCATTATGACATTGATTTCATGGCTGAGTGATATTCCATTGTTCATAAGGACCACCACTTCTTTATCCATTTTTCGCTTTCTTGGGATATTTAAGGTGGAATGAAGTGGAGGTCCTTGTCAACAGAGCAGCCCTAAACTTTAGGGTGCCTGTGTCTTGCTGATTATCAATTTTCCCACTTTATACCCCCATGCGTGGAAGTGCCCTATGCTCTCTAAGCTGTGTTTTTTAGATATTTCAGGACACACCGTACACTTCTCCAGAGTGGCTGTTGGCAATTTACATCCCGCCCATCAGTGTATCAAGGCTCCCATTTCTCCATTGCCTGTCCTGCATTTCTGGTTTTGACACTTTTTTCAGCATGTTCCTTTTGACCGATGGGAAGCGAGACTTCTTTGTAGCGCTGATTTGCCTTTCCAGGTTGCTTGGTTGGCCAAAAAGGGCGTATGCGTTTTTTCCTGAATATATTCAGGAAAAAACGCATACGCCCTTTTTGGCCAAGGGCATCATTGTCAACGTTTTGCCGCTTTTCATGTGCTTTAAAGGCGATTCGAATCTACCTCCTGAAATCTGTTTCCTGCAATTCTGCCTTGATTTCAAATCCTCTTCTTTGCCTTCCCTCAATATATTTGTGGAGGAGAGTTATCATTTATACCTCTGCAGGTTTGTGAATTGCAGTGCCCTGAAGCTCCATTTTACAACTCGCTTTTTTGGGAGCTGGCCTCAAAAGCGCAGGATGGCTTTAGGCCCTGTTCTGGTTCTGGGGGGCAGGCTGAACCTGTGGTTAATTCTTCTTCCTGATGGGAAAATAGAGTGACCTGTGCCTGTCCCAACACCAAGAGCTAGTCTCTCATTGGTTCCCCGTCTTCCCGCTCATCCTCAGGACAAATTGCAACCTGTACGGAACAGGAGGTTAAAGGTGCTGATGCTCCAAGTAGGGAGATTGCTAGTAAAGTGGCTGGAATGGCGAACCCGAGCACAAGGAGATGAGAAATGAGGTGCGTTTTAGAAACCTTTCCCCATCACACGGTGTACCATCTTCTGGGTTTCTCATGCATGTTTTCGATGTAGGAAGATGCCCTTGAACCTGGAGATGTGGGACCCATGCGATGGGTAGCACGCAGTATTACTTTAAAGGGTCTGCGTTTGCTCACCCAACCTCACCAAACCTCTCAGCCCCAAGAGTGTCTACCCTTATGTCTCATCCAGCTGTGGATCTAGATATGGTCAATCCAGGTTACATCACAGCCCCTGAACGAATTGTGTAAGAATTTCTCTTTCTTTCCCTGTCTTTGTTTCATGGGTTTTTAAAAGTAATTTATTTTTATAATGGGGTTTAGCTGCTTTTCACGGCTGTGTTTATGCCGCTTTACACCCACTTGACACACTAACAGAGAGATATCAATTCATAGGTTTTAAGATTATTACTAGTCAGATATATTCTTGTGTGGTGAATCGGGCGTGTTGAGTCCAGTTCTCTGAGCAAGGAGTAGGTCTTGTCTGTTACATATTGGGTTTATGGAACGGTATCTGAGCTAATTTGAAACTCTTATTTTATGTATCACCCCACCTCACCTTTCCCGTTAAG
Source organism: Balaenoptera physalus (assembly GCF_965194825.1). Classification (NCBI taxonomy): domain Eukaryota; kingdom Metazoa; phylum Chordata; class Mammalia; order Artiodactyla; family Balaenopteridae; genus Balaenoptera; species Balaenoptera physalus. The sequence continues at coordinate 657,980 of NW_028126360.1, read as the reverse complement.
CAGCCATAGTGTGTTTTCTGCATGTGTGACTCTGTTCTGTTTTGTAATTCAGTTCAAGTGTAACGGTTTTTACCTTCCCTCTATAAGTGACACCTTAAGAGAAGTGTCCTTTTCTGTGTGACTTATTTCACTTAGAATCGTCGTACCTAAATCCACTCATCATGCTGATACTAGCCTTATGACATTGATTTCATCGCTGAGTGATATTCCATTGTACATAAGGACCACAACTTTTTTATCCATTTTTTGCTTTCCTGCGATATTTAAGGTGGAAGGAAGTGGAGGTCCTTGTCAACAGAGCAGCCCTAAACTTTGGGGTTCTTGTGTCTTGCTGATTTTCAATTTTCCCACTTTATAACCCCATGCGTGGAAGTGATCTATGCTCTCTAAGCTGTGTTTTTTAGATATTTCAGTACACACCGTTCCCTTCTCCAGAGTGGCTGTTGGCAATTTACATCCCGCCCATCAGTGTAGCAAGGCTCCCATTTCTACATGGCCTGTCCTGCATTTCTGGTTTTGAAACTTTTTTCAGCATGGCCCTTTTGACCGATGGGAAGCGAGACTTCTTTGTAGCGCTGATTTGCCTTTCCAGGTTGCTTGTTTGGCCAAAAAGGGCGTAAGCGTTTTTTCCTGAATATATTCAGGAAATAACGCTTACGCCCTTTTTGGCCAAGGGCATCATTGTCAACGTTTTGCCGCTTTTCATGTGCTTTAAAGGCGATTCAAATCTACCTCCTGAAATCTGTTTCCTGCAAATCTGCCTTGCTTTCAAATCCTCTTCTTTGCCTTCCCTCAATATATTTGTGGACGAGAGTTATCATTTATAACTCTGCAGGTTTGTGAATTGCAGTGCCCTGAAGCTCCATTTTACAACTCGCTTTTTTGGGAGCTGGCCGCAAAAGCGCAGGATGGCTTCAGGCCCTGTTCTGGTTCCGAAGGGCAGGCTGAGCCTGTGGTTAATTCTTCTTCCTGATGGGAAAATAGAGTGACCTGTGCCTGTCCCAACACCAAGAGCTAGTCTCTCATTGGTTCCCCGTCTTCCAGTTCATCCTCAGGACAAATTGCAACCTGTACGGAACAGGAGGTTAAAGGTGCTGATGCTCCAAGTAGGGAGATTGCTAGTAAAGTGGCTGGAATGGCCAACCCGAGCACAAGGAGATGAGAAATGAGGTGCGTTTTAGAAACCTTTCCCCATCAAACGGTGTACCATCTTCTGGGTTTCTCATGCATGTTTTCGATGTAGGAAGATGCCCTTGAACCTGGAGATTTGGGACCCATGCGATGGGTAGCACGCAGTATTACTTTAAAGGGTCTGCCTTTGCTCACCCAACCTCACCAAACCTCTCAGCCCCAAGAGTGTCTACCCTTATGTCTCATCCAGCTGTGGATCTAGATATGGTCAATCCAGGTTGCATCACAGCCCCTGAACGAATTGTGTAAGAATTTCTCTCTCTTTCCCTGTCTTTGTTTCATGGGTTTTTAAAAGTAATTTATTTTTATAATGGGGTTTAGCTGCTTTTCACGGCTGTGTTTATGCCGCTTTACACCCACTTGACACACTAACAGAGAGATATCAATTCATAGGTTTTAAGATTATTACTAGTCAGATATATTCTTGTGCGGTGAATCGGGCGTGTTGAGTCCAGTTCTCTGAGCAAGGAGTAGGTCTTGTCTGTTACATATTGGGTTTATGGAACGGTATCTGAGCTAATTTGAAACTCTTGTTTTATGTATCACCCCACCTCACCTTTCCCGTTAAGCAGCCATAGTGTGTTTTCTGCATGTGTGACTCTGTTCTGTTTTGTAATTCAGTTCAAGTGTAACGGTTTTTACATTCCCTCTATATTGACACCTTATGAGAAGTGTCCTTTTCTGTGTGACTTATTTCACTTAGAATCGTCGTACCTAAATCCACTCATCATGCTGCTACTAGCATTATGACATTGATTTCATGGCTGAGTGATATTCCATTGTTCATAAGGACCACCACTTCTTTATCCATTTTTCGCTTTCTTGGGATATTTAAGGTGGAATGAAGTGGAGGTCCTTGTCAACAGAGCAGCCCTAAACTTTAGGGTGCCTGTGTCTTGCTGATTATCAATTTTCCCACTTTATACCCCCATGCGTGGAAGTGCCCTATGCTCTCTAAGCTGTGTTTTTTAGATATTTCAGGACACACCGTACACTTCTCCAGAGTGGCTGTTGGCAATTTACATCCCGCCCATCAGTGTATCAAGGCTCCCATTTCTCCATTGCCTGTCCTGCATTTCTGGTTTTGACACTTTTTTCAGCATGTTCCTTTTGACCGATGGGAAGCGAGACTTCTTTGTAGCGCTGATTTGCCTTTCCAGGTTGCTTGGTTGGCCAAAAAGGGCGTATGCGTTTTTTCCTGAATATATTCAGGAAAAAACGCATACGCCCTTTTTGGCCAAGGGCATCATTGTCAACGTTTTGCCGCTTTTCATGTGCTTTAAAGGCGATTCGAATCTACCTCCTGAAATCTGTTTCCTGCAATTCTGCCTTGATTTCAAATCCTCTTCTTTGCCTTCCCTCAATATATTTGTGGAGGAGAGTTATCATTTATACCTCTGCAGGTTTGTGAATTGCAGTGCCCTGAAGCTCCATTTTACAACTCGCTTTTTTGGGAGCTGGCCTCAAAAGCGCAGGATGGCTTTAGGCCCTGTTCTGGTTCTGGGGGGCAGGCTGAACCTGTGGTTAATTCTTCTTCCTGATGGGAAAATAGAGTGACCTGTGCCTGTCCCAACACCAAGAGCTAGTCTCTCATTGGTTCCCCGTCTTCCCGCTCATCCTCAGGACAAATTGCAACCTGTACGGAACAGGAGGTTAAAGGTGCTGATGCTCCAAGTAGGGAGATTGCTAGTAAAGTGGCTGGAATGGCGAACCCGAGCACAAGGAGATGAGAAATGAGGTGCGTTTTAGAAACCTTTCCCCATCACACGGTGTACCATCTTCTGGGTTTCTCATGCATGTTTTCGATGTAGGAAGATGCCCTTGAACCTGGAGATGTGGGACCCATGCGATGGGTAGCACGCAGTATTACTTTAAAGGGTCTGCGTTTGCTCACCCAACCTCACCAAACCTCTCAGCCCCAAGAGTGTCTACCCTTATGTCTCATCCAGCTGTGGATCTAGATATGGTCAATCCAGGTTACATCACAGCCCCTGAACGAATTGTGTAAGAATTTCTCTTTCTTTCCCTGTCTTTGTTTCATGGGTTTTTAAAAGTAATTTATTTTTATAATGGGGTTTAGCTGCTTTTCACGGCTGTGTTTATGCCGCTTTACACCCACTTGACACACTAACAGAGAGATATCAATTCATAGGTTTTAAGATTATTACTAGTCAGATATATTCTTGTGTGGTGAATCGGGCGTGTTGAGTCCAGTTCTCTGAGCAAGGAGTAGGTCTTGTCTGTTACATATTGGGTTTATGGAACGGTATCTGAGCTAATTTGAAACTCTTATTTTATGTATCACCCCACCTCACCTTTCCCGTTAAGCAGCCATAGTGTGTTTTCTGCATGTGTGACTCTGTTCTGTTTTGTAATTCAGTTCAAGTGTAACGGTTTTTACCTTCCCTCTATAAGTGACACCTTAAGAGAAGTGTCCTTTTCTGTGTGACTTATTTCACTTAGAATCGTCGTACCTAAATCCACTCATCATGCTGATACTAGCCTTATGACATTGATTTCATCGCTGAGTGATATTCCATTGTACATAAGGACCACAACTTTTTTATCCATTTTTTGCTTTCCTGCGATATTTAAGGTGGAAGGAAGTGGAGGTCCTTGTCAACAGAGCAGCCCTAAACTTTGGGGTTCTTGTGTCTTGCTGATTTTCAATTTTCCCACTTTATAACCCCATGCGTGGAAGTGATCTATGCTCTCTAAGCTGTGTTTTTTAGATATTTCAGTACACACCGTTCCCTTCTCCAGAGTGGCTGTTGGCAATTTACATCCCGCCCATCAGTGTAGCAAGGCTCCCATTTCTACATGGCCTGTCCTGCATTTCTGGTTTTGAAACTTTTTTCAGCATGGCCCTTTTGACCGATGGGAAGCGAGACTTCTTTGTAGCGCTGATTTGCCTTTCCAGGTTGCTTGGTTGGCCAAAAAGGGCGTAAGCGTTTTTTCCTGAATATATTCAGGAAATAACGCTTACGCCCTTTTTGGCCAAGGGCATCATTGTCAACGTTTTGCCGCTTTTCATGTGCTTTAAAGGCGATTCAAATCTACCTCCTGAAATCTGTTTCCTGCAATTCTGCCTTGCTTTCAAATCCTCTTCTTTGCCTTCCCTCAATATATTTGTGGTCGAGAGTTATCATTTATAACTCTGCAGGTTTGTGAATTGCAGTGCCCTGAAGCTCCATTTTACAACTCGCTTTTTTGGGAGCTGGCCGCAAAAGCGCAGGATGGCTTCAGGCCCTCTTCTGGTTCCGAAGGGCAGGCTGAGCCTGTGGTTAATTCTTCTTCCTGATGGGAAAATAGAGTGACCTGTGACTGTCCCAACACCAAGAGCTAGTCTCTCATTGGTTCCCGTCTTCCAGTTCATCCTCAGGACAAATTGCAACCTGTACGGAACAGGAGGTTAAAGGTGCTGATGCTCCAAGTAGGGAGATTGCTAGTAAAGTGGCTGGAATGGCCAACCCGAGCACAAGGAGATGAGAAATGAGGTGCGTTTTAGAAACCTTTCCCCATCAAACGGTGTACCATCTTCTGGGTTTCTCATGCATGTTTTCGATGTAGGAAGATGCCCTTGAACCTGGAGATTTGGGACCCATGCGATGGGTAGCACGCAGTATTACTTTAAAGGGTCTGCCTTTGCTCACCCAACCTCACCAAACCTCTCAGCCCCAAGAGTGTCCACCCTTATGTCTCATCCAGCTGTGGGTCTAGATATGGTCAATCCAGGTTGCATCACAGCCCCTGAACGAATTGTGTAAGAATTTCTCTCTCTTTCCCTGTCTTTGTTTCATGGGTTTTTTAAAGTAATTTATTTTTATAATGGGGCTTAGCTGCTTTTCACAGCTGTGTTTATGCCGCTTTACACCCACTTGACACACTAACAGAGAGATATCAATACATAGGTTTTAAGATTATTACTAGTCAGATATATTCTTGTGCGGTGAATCGGGCGTGTTGAGTCCAGTTCTCTGAGCAAGGAGTAGGTCTTGTCTGTTACATATTGGGTTTATGGAACGGTATCTGAGCTAATTTGAAACTCTTGTTTTATGTATCACCCCACCTCACCTTTCCCGTTAAGCAGCCATAGTGTGTTTTCTGCATGTGTGACTCTGTTCTGTTTTGTAATTCAGTTCAAGTGTAACGGTTTTTACATTCCCTCTATATTGACACCTTATGAGAAGTGTCCTTTTCTGTGTGACTTATTTCACTTAGAATCGTCGTACCTAAATCCACTCATCATGCTGCTACTAGCCTTATGACATTGATTTCATCGCTGAGTGATATTCCATTGTACATAAGGACCACAACTTTTTTATCCATTTTTTGCTTTCCTGGGATATTTAAGGTGGAAGGAAGTGGAGGTCCTTGTCAACAGAGCAGCCCTAAACTTTGGGGTTCTTGTGTCTTGCTGATTTTCAATTTTCCCACTTTATAACCCCATGCGTGGAAGTGATCTATGCTCTCTAAGCTGTGTTTTTTAGATGTTTCAGTACACACCGTTCCCTTCTCCAGAGTGGCTGTTGGCAATTTACATCCCGCCCATCAGTGTAGCAAGGCTCCCATTTCTCCATTGCCTGTCCTGCATTTCTGGTTTTGACACTTTTTTCAGCATGTTCCTTTTGACCGATGGGAAGCGAGACTTCTTTGTAGCGCTGATTTGCCTTTCCAGGTTGCTTGGTTGGCCAAAAAGGGCGTATGCGTTTTTTCCTGAATATATTCAGGAAAAAACGCATACGCCCTTTTTGGCCAAGGGCATCATTGTCAACGTTTTGCCGCTTTGCATGTGCTTTAAAGGCGATTCGAATCTACCTCCTGAAATCTGTTTCCTGCAATTCTGCCTTGATTTCAAATCCTCTTCTTTGCCTTCCCTCAATATATTTGTGGACGAGAGTTATCATTTATACCTCTGCAGGTTTGTGAATTGCAGTGCCCTGAAGCTCCATTTTACAACTCGCTTTTTTGGGAGCTGGCCTCAAAAGCGCAGGATGGCTTTAGGCCCTGTTCTGGTTCTGGGGGGCAGGCTGAACCTGTGGTTAATTCTTCTTCCTAATGGGAAAATAGAGTGACCTGTGCCTGTCCCAACACCAAGAGCTAGTCTCTCATTGGTTCCCCGTCTTCCCGCTCATCCTCAGGACAAATTGCAACCTGTACGGAACAGGAGGTTAAAGGTGCTGATGCTCCAAGTAGGGAGATTGCTAGTAAAGTGGCTGGAATGGCGAACCCGAGCACAAGGAGATGAGAAATGAGGTGCGTTTTAGAAACCTTTCCCCATCACACGGTGTACCATCTTCTGGGTTTCTCATGCATGTTTTCGATGTAGGAAGATGCCCTTGAACCTGGAGATTTGGGACCCATGCGATGGGTAGCACGCAGTATTACTTTAAAGGGTCTGCGTTTGCTCACCCAACCTCACCAAACCTCTCAGCCCCAAGAGTGTCTACCCTTATGTCTCATCCAGCTGTGGATCTAGATATGGTCAATCCAGGTTGCATCACAGCCCCTGAACGAATTGTGTAAGAATTTCTCTCTCTTTCCCTGTCTTTGTTTCATGGGTTTTTAAAAGTAATTTATTTTTATAATGGGGTTTAGCTGCTTTTCACGGCTGTGTTTATGCCGCTTTACACCCACTTGACACACTAACAGAGAGATATCAATACATAGGTTTTAAGATTATTACTAGTCAGATATATTCTTGTGCGGTGAATCGGGCGTGTTGAGTCCAGTTCTCTGAGCAAGGAGTAGGTCTTGTCTGTTACATATTGGGTTTATGGAACGGTATCTGAGCTAATTTGAAACTCTTGTTTTATGTATCACCCCACCTCACCTTTCCCGTTAAGCAGCCATAGTGTGTTTTCTGCATGTGTGACTCTGTTCTGTTTTGTAATTCAGTTCAAGTGTAACGGTTTTTACATTCCCTCTATATTGACACCTTATGAGAAGTGTCCTTTTCTGTGTGACTTATTTCACTTAGAATCGTCGTACCTAAATCCACTCATCATGCTGCTACTAGCCTTATGACATTGATTTCATCGCTGAGTGATATTCCATTGTACATAAGGACCACAACTTTTTTATCCATTTTTTGCTTTCCTGGGATATTTAAGGTGGAAGGAAGTGGAGGTCCTTGTCAACAGAGCAGCCCTAAACTTTGGGGTTCTTGTGTCTTGCTGATTTTCAATTTTCCCACTTTATAACCCCATGCGTGGAAGTGATCTATGCTCTCTAAGCTGTGTTTTTTAGATGTTTCAGTACACACCGTTCCCTTCTCCAGAGTGGCTGTTGGCAATTTACATCCCGCCCATCAGTGTAGCAAGGCTCCCATTTCTCCATTGCCTGTCCTGCATTTCTGGTTTTGACACTTTTTTCAGCATGTTCCTTTTGACCGATGGGAAGCGAGACTTCTTTGTAGCGCTGATTTGCCTTTCCAGGTTGCTTGGTTGGCCAAAAAGGGCGTATGCGTTTTTTCCTGAATATATTCAGGAAAAAACGCATACGCCCTTTTTGGCCAAGGGCATCATTGTCAACGTTTTGCCGCTTTGCATGTGCTTTAAAGGCGATTCGAATCTACCTCCTGAAATCTGTTTCCTGCAATTCTGCCTTGATTTCAAATCCTCTTCTTTGCCTTCCCTCAATATATTTGTGGACGAGAGTTATCATTTATACCTCTGCAGGTTTGTGAATTGCAGTGCCCTGAAGCTCCATTTTACAACTCGCTTTTTTGGGAGCTGGCCTCAAAAGCGCAGGATGGCTTTAGGCCCTGTTCTGGTTCTGGGGGGCAGGCTGAACCTGTGGTTAATTCTTCTTCCTAATGGGAAAATAGAGTGACCTGTGCCTGTCCCAACACCAAGAGCTAGTCTCTCATTGGTTCCCCGTCTTCCCGCTCATCCTCAGGACAAATTGCAACCTGTACGGAACAGGAGGTTAAAGGTGCTGATGCTCCAAGTAGGGAGATTGCTAGTAAAGTGGCTGGAATGGCGAACCCGAGCACAAGGAGATGAGAAATGAGGTGCGTTTTAGAAACCTTTCCCCATCACACGGTGTACCATCTTCTGGGTTTCTCATGCATGTTTTCGATGTAGGAAGATGCCCTTGAACCTGGAGATTTGGGACCCATGCGATGGGTAGCACGCAGTATTACTTTAAAGGGTCTGCGTTTGCTCACCCAACCTCACCAAACCTCTCAGCCCCAAGAGTGTCTACCCTTATGTCTCATCCAGCTGTGGATCTAGATATGGTCAATCCAGGTTGCATCACAGCCCCTGAACGAATTGTGTAAGAATTTCTCTCTCTTTCCCTGTCTTTGTTTCATGGGTTTTTAAAAGTAATTTATTTTTATAATGGGGTTTAGCTGCTTTTCACGGCTGTGTTTATGCCGCTTTACACCCACTTGACACACTAACAGAGAGATATCAATACATAGGTTTTAAGATTATTACTAGTCAGATATATTCTTGTGCGGTGAATCGGGCGTGTTGAGTCCAGTTCTCTGAGCAAGGAGTAGGTCTTGTCTGTTACATATTGGGTTTATGGAACGGTATCTGAGCTAATTTGAAACTCTTATTTTATGTATCACCCCACCTCACCTTTCCCGTTAAGCAGCCATAGTGTGTTTTCTGCATGTGTGACTCTGTTCTGTTTTGTAATTCAGTTCAAGTGTAACGGTTTTTACCTTCCCTCTATAAGTGACACCTTAAGAGAAGTGTCCTTTTCTGTGTGACTTATTTCACTTAGAATCGTCGTACCTAAATCCACTCATCATGCTGCTACTAGCCTTATGACATTGATTTCATCGCTGAGTGATATTCCATTGTACATAAGGACCACAACTTTTTTATCCATTTTTTGCTTTCCTGGGATATTTAAGGTGGAATGAAGTGGAGGTCCTTGTCAACAGAGCAGCCCTAAACTTTGGGGTGCTTGTGTCTTGCTGATTTTCAATTTTCCCACTTTATAACCCCATGCGTGGAAGTGATCTATGCTCTCTAAGCTGTGTTTTTTAGATGTTTCAGTATACACCGTTCCCTTCTCCAGAGTGGCTGTTGGCAATTTACATCCCGCCCATCAGTGTAGCAAGGCTCCCATTTCTACATGGCCTGTCCTGCATTTCTGGTTTGGACACTTTTTTCAGCATGGCCCTTTTGACCGATGGGAAGCGAGACTTCTTTGTAGTGCTGATTTGCCTTTCCAGGTTGCTTGGTTGGCCAAAAAGGGCGTAAGCGTTTTTTCCTGAATATATTCAGGAAAAAACGCTAACGCCCTTTTTGGCCAAGGGCATCATTGTCAACGTTTTGCCGCTTTTCTTGTGCTTTAAAGGCGATTCAAATCTACCTCCTGAAATCTGTTTCCTGCAATTCTGCGTTGCTTTCAAATCCTCTTCTTTGCCTTCCCTCAATATATTTGTGGACGAGAGTTATCATTTATAACTCTGCAGGTTTGTGAATTGCAGTGCCCTGAAGCTCCATTTTACAACTCGCTTTTTTGGGAGCTGGCCGCAAAAGCTCAGGATGGCTTCAGGCCCTGTTCTGGTTCCAGGGGGCAGGCTGAGCCTGTGGTTAATTCTTCTTCCTGATGGGAAAATAGAGTGACCTGTGCCTGTCCCAACACCAAGAGCTAGTCTCTCATTGGTTCCCCGTCTTCCCGTTCATCCTCAGGACAAATTGCAACCTGTACGGAACAGGAGGTTAAAGGTGCTGATGCTCCAAGTAGGGAGATTGCTAGTAAAGTGGCTAGAATGGCCAACCCGAGCACAAGGAGATGAGAAATGAGGTGCGTTTTAGAAACCTTTCCCCATCACACGGTGTACCATCTTCTGGGTTTCTCATGCATGTTTTCGATGTAGGAAGATGCCCTTGAACCTGGAGATTTGGGACCCATGCGATGGGTAGCACGCAGTATTACTTTAAAGGGTCTGCGTTTGCTCACCCAACCTCACCAAACCTCTCAGCCCCAAGAGTGTCTACCCTTATGTCTCATCCAGCTGTGGATCTAGATATGGTCAATCCAGGTTGCATCACAGCCCCTGAACGAATTGTGTAAGAATTTCTCTCTCTTTCCCTGTCTTTGTTTCATGGGTTTTTAAAAGTAATTTATTTTTATAATGGGGTTTAGCTGCTTTTCACGGCTGTGTTTATGCCGCTTTACACCCACTTGACACACTAACAGAGAGATATCAATACATAGGTTTTAAGATTATTACTAGTCAGATATATTCTTGTGCGGTGAATCGGGAGTGTTGAGTCCAGTTCTCTGAGCAAGGAGTAGGTCTTGTCTATTACATATTGGGTTTATGGAACGGTATCTGAGCTAATTTGAAACTCTTATTTTATGTATCACCCCACCTCACCTTTCCCGTTAAGCAGCCATAGTGTGTTTTCTGCATGTGTGACTCTGTTCTGTTTTGTAATTCAGTTCAAGTGTAACGGTTTTTACCTTCCCTCTATAAGTGACACCTTAAGAGAAGTGTCCTTTTCTGTGTGACTTATTTCGCTTAGAATCGTCGTACCTAAATCCACTCATCATGCTGCTACTAGCCTTATGACATTGATTTCATCGCTGAGTGATATTCCATTGTACATAAGGACCACAACTTTTTTATCCATTTTTTGCTTTCCTGGGATATTTAAGGTGGAATGAAGTGGAGGTCCTTGTCAACAGAGCAGCCCTAAACTTTGGGGTGCCTGTGTCTTGCTGATTATCAATTTTCCCACTTTATACCCCCATGCGTGGAAGTGCCCTATGCTCTCTAAGCTGTGTTTTTTAGATATTTCAGGACACACCGTACCCTTCTCCAGAGTGGCTGTTGGCAATTTACATCCCGCCCATCAGTGTAGCAAGGCTCCCATTTCTCCATTGCCTGTCCTGCATTTCTGGTTTTGACACTTTTTTCAGCATGTTCCTTTTGACCGATGGGAAGCGAGACTTCTTTGTAGCGCTGATTTGCCTTTCCAGGTTGCTTGGTTGGCCAAAAAGGGCGTATGCGTTTTTTCCTGAATATATTCAGGAAAAAACGCATACGCCCTTTTTGGCCAAGGGCATCATTGTCAACGTTTTGCCGCTTTTCATGTGCTTTAAAGGCGATTCGAATCTACCTCCTGAAATCTGTTTCCTGCAATTCTGCCTTGATTTCAAATCCTCTTCTTTGCCTTCCCTCAATATATTTGTGGACGAGAGTTATCATTTATACCTCTGCAGGTTTGTGAATTGCAGTGCCCTGAAGCTCCATTTTACAACTCGCTTTTTTGGGAGCTGGCCTCAAAAGCGCAGGATGGCTTTAGGCCCTGTTCTGGTTCTGGGGGGCAGGCTGAACCTGTGGTTAATTCTTCTTCCTGATGGGAAAATAGAGTGACCTGTGCCTGTCCCAACACCAAGAGCTAGTTTCTCATTGGTTCCCCGTCTTCCCGCTCATCCTCAGGACAAATTGCAACCTGTACGGAACAGGAGGTTAAAGGTGCTGATGCTCCAAGTAGGGAGATTGCTAGTAAAGTTGCTGGAATGGCGAACCCGAGCACAAGGAGATGAGAAATGAGGTGCGTTTTAGAAACCTTTCCCCATCACACGGTGTACCATCTTCTGGGTTTCTCGTGCATGTTTTCGATGTAGGAAGATGCCCTTGAACCTGGAGATTTGGGACCCATGCGATGGGTAGCACGCAGTATTAATTTAAAGGGTCTGCGTTTGCTCACCCAACCTCACCAAACCTCTCAGCCCCAAGAGTGTCCACCCTTATGTCTCATCCACCTGTGGGTCTAGGTATGGTCAATCCAGGTTGCATCACAGCCCCTGAACGAATTGTGTAAGAATTTCTCTCTCTTTTCCTGTCTTTGTTTCATGGGTTTTTAAAAGTAATTTATTTTTATAATGGGGTTTAGCTGCTTTTCACAGCTGTGTTTATGCCGCTTTACACCCACTTGACACACTAACAGAGAGATATCAATACATAGGTTTTAAGATTATTACTGGTCAGATATATTCTGGTGCGGTGAATCGGGCGTGTTGAGTCCAGTTCTCTGAGCAAGGAGTAGGTCTTGTTTGTTACATATTGGGTTTATGGAACGGTATCTGAGCTAATTTGAAACTCTTATTTTATGTATCACCCCACCTCACCTTTCCCGTTAAGCAGCCATAGTGTGTTTTCTGCATGTGTGACTCTGTTCTGTTTTGTAATTCAGTTCAAGTGTAACGGTTTTTACCTTCCCTCTATAAGTGACACCTTAAGAGAAGTGTCCTTTTCTGTGTGACTTATTTCACTTAGAATCGTCGTACCTAAATCCACTCATCATGCTGCTACTAGCCTTATGACATTGATTTCATCGCTGAGTGATATTCCATTGTACATAAGGACCACAACTTTTTTATCCATTTTTTGCTTTCCTGGGATATTTAAGGTGGAAGGAAGTGGAGGTCCTTGTCAACAGAGCAGCCCTAAACTTTGGGGTTCTTGTGTCTTGCTGATTTTCAATTTTCCCACTTTATAACCCCATGCGTGGAAGTGATCTATGCTCTCTAAGCTGTGTTTTTTAGATGTTTCAGTACACACCGTTCCCTTCTCCAGAGTGGCTGTTGGCAATTTACATCCCGCCCATCAGTGTAGCAAGGCTCCCATTTCTACATGGCCTGTCCTGCATTTCTGGTTTTGACACTTTTTTCAGCATGTTCCTTTTGACCGATGGGAAGCGAGACTTCTTTGTAGCGCTGATTTGCCTTTCCAGGTTGCTTGGTTGGCCAAAAAGGGCGTATGCGTTTTTTCCTGAATATATTCAGGAAAAAACGCATACGCCCTTCTTGGCCAAGGGCACCATTGTCAACGTTTTGCCGCTTTTCATGTGCTTTAAAGGTGATTCGAATCTACCTCCTGAAATCTGTTTCCTGCAATTCTGCCTTGATTTCAAATCCTCTTCTTTGCCTGCCCTCAATATATTTGTGGACGAGAGTTATCATTTATAACTCTGCAGGTTTGTGAATTGTAGTGCCCTGAAGCTCCATTTTACAACTCGCTTTTTTGGGAGCTGGCCGCAAAAGCGGAGGATGGCTTCAGGCCCTGTTCTGGTTCCGGGGGGCAGGCTGAGCCTGTGGTTAATTCTTCTTCCTGATGGGAAAATAGAGTGACCTGTGCCTGTCCCAACACCAAGAGGTAGTCTCTCATTGGTTCCCCGTCTTCCCGCTCATCCTCAAGACAAATTGCAACCTGTACGGAACAGGAGGTTAAAGGTGCTGATGCTCCAAGTAGGGAGATTGCTAGTAAAGTGGCTGGAATGGCCAACCCGAGCACAAGGAGATGAGAAATAAGGTGCGTTTTAGAAACCTTTCCACATCACACGGTGTACCATCTTCTGGGTTTCTCATGCATGTTTTCGATGTAGGAAGATGCCCTTGAACCTGGAGATTTGGGACCCATGCGATGGGTACCACGCTGTATTACTTTAAAGGGTCTGCGTTTGCTCACCCAACCTCACCAAACCTCTCAGCCCCAAGAGTGTCCACCCTTATGTCTCATCCAGCTGTGGGTCTAGATATGGTCAATCCAGGTTGCATCACAGCCCCTGAACGAATTGTGTAAGAATTTCTCTCTCTTTCCCTGTCTTTGTTTCATGGGTTTTTTAAAGTAATTTATTTTTATAATGGGGCTTAGCTGCTTTTCACAGCTGTGTTTATGCCGCTTTACACCCACTTGACACACTAACAGAGAGATATCAATACATAGGTTTTAAGATTATTACTAGTCAGATATATTCTTGTGCGGTGAATCGGGCGTGTTGAGTCCAGTTCTCTGAGCAAGGAGTAGGTCTTGTCTGTTACATATTGGGTTTATGGAACGGTATCTGAGCTAATTTGAAACTCTTGTTTTATGTATCACCCCACCTCACCTTTCCCGTTAAGCAGCCATAGTGTGGTTTCTGCATGTGTGACTCTGTTCTGTTTTGTAATTCAGTTCAAGTGTAACGGTTTTTACATTCCCTCTATATTGACACCTTATGAGAAGTGTCCTTTTCTGTGTGACTTATTTCACTTAGAATCGTCGTACCTAAATCCACTCATCATGCTGCTACTAGCATTATGACATTGATTTCATGGCTGAGTGATATTCCATTGTTCATAAGGACCACCACTTCTTTATCCATTTTTCGCTTTCTTGGGATATTTAAGGTGGAATGAAGTGGAGGTCCTTGTCAACAGAGCAGCCCTAAACTTTAGGGTGCCTGTGTCTTGCTGATTATCAATTTTCCCACTTTATACCCCCATGCGTGGTAGTGCCCTATGCTCTCTAAGCTGTGTTTTTTAGATATTTCAGGACACACCGTACCCTTCTCCAGAGTGGCTGTTGGCAATTTACATCCCGCCCATCAGTGTAGCAAGGCTCCCATTTCTCCATTGCCTGTCCTGCATTTCTGGTTTTGACACTTTTTTCAGCATGTTCCTTTTGACCGATGGGAAGCGAGACTTCTTTGTAGCGCTGATTTGCCTTTCCAGGTTTCTTGGTTGGCCAAAAAGGGCGTATGCGTTTTTTCCTGAATATATTCAGGAAAAAACGCATACGCCCTTTTTGGCCAAGGGCATCATTGTCAACGTTTTGCCGCTTTTCATGTGCTTTAAAGGCGATTCGAATCTACCTCCTGAAATCTGTTTCCTGCAATTCTGCCTTGATTTCAAATCCTCTTCTTTGCCTTCCCTCAATATATTTGTGGACGAGAGTTATCATTTATACCTCTGCAGGTTTGTGAATTGCAGTGCCCTGAAGCTCCATTTTACAACTCGCTTTTTTGGGAGCTGGCCTCAAAAGCGCAGGATGGCTTTAGGCCCTGTTCTGGTTCTGGGGGGCAGGCTGAACCTGTGGTTAATTCTTCTTCCTGATGGGAAAATAGAGTGACCTGTGCCTGTCCCAACACCAAGAGCTAGTTTCTCATTGGTTCCCCGTCTTCCCGCTCATCCTCAGGACAAATTGCAACCTGTACGGAACAGGAGGTTAAAGGTGCTGATGCTCCAAGTAGGGAGATTGCTAGTAAAGTTGCTGGAATGGCGAACCCGAGCACAAGGAGATGAGAAATGAGGTGCGTTTTAGAAACCTTTCCCCATCACACGGTGTACCATCTTCTGGGTTTCTCGTGCATGTTTTCGATGTAGGAAGATGCCCTTGAACCTGGAGATTTGGGACCCATGCGATGGGTAGCACGCAGTATTAATTTAAAGGGTCTGCGTTTGCTCACCCAACCTCACCAAACCTCTCAGCCCCAAGAGTGTCCACCCTTATGTCTCATCCACCTGTGGGTCTAGGTATGGTCAATCCAGGTTGCATCACAGCCCCTGAACGAATTGTGTAAGAATTTCTCTCTCTTTCCCTGTCTTTGTTTCATGGGTTTTTAAAAGTAATTTATTTTTATAATGGGGTTTAGCTGCTTTTCACAGCTGTGTTTATGCCGCTTTACACCCACTTGACACACTAACAGAGAGATATCAATACATAGGTTTTAAGATTATTACTGGTCAGATATATTCTGGTGCGGTGAATCGGGCGTGTTGAGTCCAGTTCTCTGAGCAAGGAGTAGGTCTTGTTTGTTACATATTGGGTTTATGGAACGGTATCTGAGCTAATTTGAAACTCTTATTTTATGTATCACCCCACCTCACCTTTCCCGTTAAGCAGCCATAGTGTGTTTTCTGCATGTGTGACTCTGTTCTGTTTTGTAATTCAGTTCAAGTGTAACGGTTTTTACCTTCCCTCTATAAGTGACACCTTAAGAGAAGTGTCCTTTTCTGTGTGACTTATTTCACTTAGAATCGTCGTACCTAAATCCACTCATCATGCTGCTACTAGCCTTATGACATTGATTTCATCGCTGAGTGATATTCCATTGTACATAAGGACCACAACTTTTTTATCCATTTTTTGCTTTCCTGGGATATTTAAGGTGGAAGGAAGTGGAGGTCCTTGTCAACAGAGCAGCCCTAAACTTTGGGGTTCTTGTGTCTTGCTGATTTTCAATTTTCCCACTTTATAACCCCATGCGTGGAAGTGATCTATGCTCTCTAAGCTGTGTTTTTTAGATGTTTCAGTACACACCGTTCCCTTCTCCAGAGTGGCTGTTGGCAATTTACATCCCGCCCATCAGTGTAGCAAGGCTCCCATTTCTACATGGCCTGTCCTGCATTTCTGGTTTTGAAACTTTTTTCAGCATGGCCCTTTTGACCGATGGGAAGCGAGACTTCTTTGTAGCGCTGATTTGCCTTTCCAGGTTGCTTGGTTGGCCAAAAAGGGCGTATGCGTTTTTTCCTGAATATATTCAGGAAAAAACGCATACGCCCTTCTTGGCCAAGGGCACCATTGTCAACGTTTTGCCGCTTTTCATGTGCTTTAAAGGTGATTCGAATCTACCTCCTGAAATCTGTTTCCTGCAATTCTGCCTTGATTTCAAATCCTCTTCTTTGCCTGCCCTCAATATATTTGTGGACGAGAGTTATCATTTATAACTCTGCAGGTTTGTGAATTGTAGTGCCCTGTAGCTCCATTTTACAACTCGCTTTTTTGGGAGCTGGCCGCAAAAGCGGAGGATGGCTTCAGGCCCTGTTCTGGTTCCGGGGGGCAGGCTGAGCCTGTGGTTAATTCTTCTTCCTGATGGGAAAATAGAGTGACCTGTGCCTGTCCCAACACCAAGAGGTAGTCTCTCATTGGTTCCCCGTCTTCCCGCTCATCCTCAAGACAAATTGCAACCTGTACGGAACAGGAGGTTAAAGGTGCTGATGCTCCAAGTAGGGAGATTGCTAGTAAAGTGGCTGGAATGGCCAACCCGAGCACAAGGAGATGAGAAATAAGGTTCGTTTTAGAAATCTTTCCACATCACACGGTGTACCATCTTCTGGGTTTCTCATGCATGTTTTCGATGTAGGAAGATGCCCTTGAACCTGGAGATTTGGGACCCATGCGATGGGTACCACGCTGTATTACTTTAAAGGGTCTGCGTTTGCTCACCCAACCTCACCAAACCTCTCAGCCCCAAGAGTGTCCACCCTTATGTCTCATCCAGCTGTGGGTCTAGATATGGTCAATCCAGGTTGCATCACAGCCCCTGAACGAATTGTGTAAGAATTTCTCTCTCTTTCCCTGTCTTTGTTTCATGGGTTTTTTAAAGTAATTTATTTTTATAATGGGGCTTAGCTGCTTTTCACAGCTGTGTTTATGCCGCTTTACACCCACTTGACACACTAACAGAGAGATATCAATACATAGGTTTTAAGATTATTACTAGTCAGATATATTCTTGTGCGGTGAATCGGGCATGTTGAGTCCAGTTCTCTGAGCAAGGAGTAGGTCTTGTCTGTTACATATTGGGTTTATGGAACGGTATCTGAGCTAATTTGAAACTCTTGTTTTATGTATCACCCCACCTCACCTTTCCCGTTAAGCAGCCATAGTGTGGTTTCTGCATGTGTGACTCTGTTCTGTTTTGTAATTCAGTTCAAGTGTAACGGTTTTTACATTCCCTCTATATTGACACCTTATGAGAAGTGTCCTTTTCTGTGTGACTTATTTCACTTAGAATCGTCGTACCTAAATCCACTCATCATGCTGCTACTAGCATTATGACATTGATTTCATGGCTGAGTGATATTCCATTGTTCATAAGGACCACCACTTCTTTATCCATTTTTCGCTTTCTTGGGATATTTAAGGTGGAATGAAGTGGAGGTCCTTGTCAACAGAGCAGCCCTAAACTTTAGGGTGCCTGTGTCTTGCTGATTATCAATTTTCCCACTTTATACCCCCATGCGTGGAAGTGCCCTATGCTCTCTAAGCTGTGTTTTTTAGATATTTCAGGACACACCGTACCCTTCTCCAGAGTGGCTGTTGGCAATTTACATCCCGCCCATCAGTGTAGCAAGGCTCCCATTTCTCCATTGCCTGTCCTGCATTTCTGGTTTTGACACTTTTTTCAGCATGTTCCTTTTGACCGATGGGAAGCGAGACTTCTTTGTAGCGCTGATTTGCCTTTCCAGGTTTCTTGGTTGGCCAAAAAGGGCGTATGCGTTTTTTCCTGAATATATTCAGGAAAAAACGCATACGCCCTTTTTGGCCAAGGGCATCATTGTCAACGTTTTGCCGCTTTTCATGTGCTTTAAAGGCGATTCGAATCTACCTCCTGAATTCTGTTTCCTGCAATTCTGCCTTGATTTCAAATCCTCTTCTTTGCCTTCCCTCAATATATTTGTGGACGAGAGTTATCATTTATACCTCTGCAGGTTTGTGAATTGCAGTGCCCTGAAGCTCCATTTTACAACTCGCTTTTTTGGGAGCTGGCCTCAAAAGCGCAGGATGGCTTTAGGCCCTGTTCTGGTTCTGGGGGGCAGGCTGAACCTGTGGTTAATTCTTCTTCCTGATGGGAAAATAGAGTGACCTGTGCCTGTCCCAACACCAAGAGCTAGTTTCTCATTGGTTCCCCGTCTTCCCGCTCATCCTCAGGACAAATTGCAACCTGTACGGAACAGGAGGTTAAAGGTGCTGATGCTCCAAGTAGGGAGATTGCTAGTAAAGTTGCTGGAATGGCGAACCCGAGCACAAGGAGATGAGAAATGAGGTGCGTTTTAGAAACCTTTCCCCATCACACGGTGTACCATCTTCTGGGTTTCTCGTGCATGTTTTCGATGTAGGAAGATGCCCTTGAACCTGGAGATTTGGGACCCATGCGATGGGTAGCACGCAGTATTAATTTAAAGGGTCTGCGTTTGCTCACCCAACCTCACCAAACCTCTCAGCCCCAAGAGTGTCCACCCTTATGTCTCATCCACCTGTGGGTCTAGGTATGGTCAATCCAGGTTGCATCACAGCCCCTGAACGAATTGTGTAAGAATTTCTCTCTCTTTCCCTGTCTTTGTTTCATGGGTTTTTAAAAGTAATTTATTTTTATAATGGGGTTTAGCTGCTTTTCACAGCTGTGTTTATGCCGCTTTACACCCACTTGACACACTAACAGAGAGATATCAATACATAGGTTTTAAGATTATTACTGGTCAGATATATTCTGGTGCGGTGAATCGGGCGTGTTGAGTCCAGTTCTCTGAGCAAGGAGTAGGTCTTGTTTGTTACATATTGGGTTTATGGAACGGTATCTGAGCTAATTTGAAACTCTTATTTTATGTATCACCCCACCTCACCTTTCCCGTTAAGCAGCCATAGTGTGTTTTCTGCATGTGTGACTCTGTTCTGTTTTGTAATTCAGTTCAAGTGTAACGGTTTTTACCTTCCCTCTATAAGTGACACCTTAAGAGAAGTGTCCTTTTCTGTGTGACTTATTTCACTTAGAATCGTCGTACCTAAATCCACTCATCATGCTGCTACTAGCCTTATGACATTGATTTCATCGCTGAGTGATATTCCATTGTACATAAGGACCACAACTTTTTTATCCATTTTTTGCTTTCCTGGGATATTTAAGGTGGAAGGAAGTGGAGGTCCTTGTCAACAGAGCAGCCCTAAACTTTGGGGTTCTTGTGTCTTGCTGATTTTCAATTTTCCCACTTTATAACCCCATGCGTGGAAGTGATCTATGCTCTCTAAGCTGTGTTTTTTAGATGTTTCAGTACACACCGTTCCCTTCTCCAGAGTGGCTGTTGGCAATTTACATCCCGCCCATCAGTGTAGCAAGGCTCCCATTTCTACATGGCCTGTCCTGCATTTCTGGTTTTGAAACTTTTTTCAGCATGGCCCTTTTGACCGATGGGAAGCGAGACTTCTTTGTAGCGCTGATTTGCCTTTCCAGGTTGCTTGGTTGGCCAAAAAGGGCGTAAGCGTTTTTTCCTGAATATATTCAGGAAATAACGCTTACGCCCTTTTTGGCCAAGGGCATCATTTTCAACGTTTTGCCGCTTTTCATGTGCTTTAAAGGTGATTCGAATCTACCTCCTGAAATCGGTTTCCTGCAATTCTGCCTTGATTTCAAATCCTCTTCTTTGCCTGCTCTCAATATATTTGTGGACGAGAGTTATCATTTATAACTCTGCAGGTTTGTGAATTGTAGTGCCCTGTAGCTCCATTTTACAACTCGCTTTTTTGGGAGCTGGCCGCAAAAGCGGAGGATGGCTTCAGGCCCTGTTCTGGTTCCGGGGGGCAGGCTGAGCCTGTGGTTAATTTTTCTTCCTGATGGGAAAATAGAGTGACCTGTGCCTGTCCCAACACCAAGAGCTAGTCTCTCATTCGTTCCCCGTCTTCCCGCTCATCCTCAAGACAAATTGCAACCTGTACGGAACAGGAGGTTAAAGGTGCTGATGCTCCAAGTAGGGAGATTGCTAGTAAAGTGGCTGGAATGGCCAACCCGAGCACAAGGAGATGAGAAATGAGGTGCGTTTTAGAAACCTTTCCCCATCACACGGTGTACCATCTTCTGGGTTTCTCATGCATGTTTTCGATGTAGGAAGATGCCCTTGAACCTGGAGATTTGGGACCCATGCGATGGGTAGCACGCTGTATTACTTTAAAGGGTCTGCCTTTGCTCACCCAACCTCACCAAACCTCTCAGCCCCAAGAGTGTCCACCCTTATGTCTCATCCAGCTGTGGGTCTAGATATGGTCAATCCAGGTTGCATCACAGCCCCTGAACGAATTGTGTAAGAATTTCTCTCTATTTCCCTGTCTTTGTTTCATGGGTTTTTTAAAGTAATTTATTTTTATAATGGGGATTAGCTGCTTTTCACGGCTGTGTTTATGCCGCTTTACACCCACTTGACACACTAACAGAGAGATATCAATACATAGGTTTTAAGATTATTACTAGTCAGATATATTCTTGTGCGGTGAATCGGGCGTGTTGAGTCCAGTTCTCTGAGCAAGGAGTAGGTCTTGTCTGTTACATATTGGGTTTATGGAACGGTATCTGAGCTAATTTGAAACTCTTGTTTTATGTATCACCCCACCTCACCTTTCCCGTTAAGCAGCCATAGTGTGTTTTCTGCATGTGTGACTCTGTTCTGTTTTGTAATTCAGTTCAAGTGTAACGGTTTTTACATTCACTCTATATTGACACCTTATGAGAAGTGTCCTTTTCTGTGTGACTTATTTCACTTAGAATCGTAGTACCTAAATCCACTCATCATGCTGCTACTAGCATTATGACATTGATTTCATGGCTGAGTGATATTCCATTGTTCATAAGGACCACCACTTCTTTATCCATTTTTCGCTTTCTTGGGATATTTAAGGTGGAATGAAGTGGAGGTCCTTGTCAACAGAGCAGCCCTAAACTTTGGGGTGCCTGTGTCTTGCTGATTTTCAATTTTCCCACTTTATATCCCCATGCGTGGAAGTGCCCTATGCTCTGTAAGCTGTGTTTTTTAGATGTTTCAGGACACACCGTACCCTTCTCCAGAGTGGCTGTTGGCAATTTACATCCCGCCCATCAGTGTAGCAAGGATCCCATTTCTCCAGGGCCTGTCCTGCATTTCTGATTTTGACACTTTTTTCAGCATGTCCCTTTTGACCGATGGGAAGCGAGACTTCTTTGTAGCACTGATTTGCCTTTCCAGGTTGCTTGGTTGGCCAAAAAGGGCGTATGCGTTTTTTCCTGAATATATTCAGGAAAAAACGCATACGCCCTTTTTGGCCAAGGGCATCATTGTCAACGTTTTGCCGCTTTTCATGTGCTTTAAAGGCGATTCGAATCTACCTCCTGAATTCTGTTTCCTGCAATTCTGCCTTGATTTCAAATCCTCTTCTTTGCCTTCCCTCAATATATTTGTGGACGAGAGTTATCATTTATACCTCTGCAGGTTTGTGAATTGCAGTGCCCTGAAGCTCCATTTTACAACTCGCTTTTTTGGGAGCTGGCCTCAAAAGCGCAGGATGGCTTTAGGCCCTGTTCTGGTTCTGGGGGGCAGGCTGAACCTGTGGTTAATTCTTCTTCCTGATGGGAAAATAGAGTGACCTGTGCCTGTCCCAACACCAAGAGCTAGTTTCTCATTGGTTCCCCGTCTTCCCGCTCATCCTCAGGACAAATTGCAACCTGTACGGAACAGGAGGTTAAAGGTGCTGATGCTCCAAGTAGGGAGATTGCTAGTAAAGTTGCTGGAATGGCGAACCCGAGCACAAGGAGATGAGAAATGAGGTGCGTTTTAGAAACCTTTCCCCATCACACGGTGTACCATCTTCTGGGTTTCTCGTGCATGTTTTCGATGTAGGAAGATGCCCTTGAACCTGGAGATTTGGGACCCATGCGATGGGTAG
Source organism: Balaenoptera physalus (assembly GCF_965194825.1). Taxonomy (NCBI): domain Eukaryota; kingdom Metazoa; phylum Chordata; class Mammalia; order Artiodactyla; family Balaenopteridae; genus Balaenoptera; species Balaenoptera physalus. Next base: position 635,578 of record NW_028126360.1, on the reverse strand, counting down.
CACGCAGTATTAATTTAAAGGGTCTGCGTTTGCTCACCCAACCTCACCAAACCTCTCAGCCCCAAGAGTGTCCACCCTTATGTCTCATCCACCTGTGGGTCTAGGTATGGTCAATCCAGGTTGCATCACAGCCCCTGAACGAATTGTGTAAGAATTTCTCTCTCTTTCCCTGTCTTTGTTTCATGGGTTTTTAAAAGTAATTTATTTTTATAATGGGGTTTAGCTGCTTTTCACAGCTGTGTTTATGCCGCTTTACACCCACTTGACACACTAACAGAGAGATATCAATACATAGGTTTTAAGATTATTACTGGTCAGATATATTCTGGTGCGGTGAATCGGGCGTGTTGAGTCCAGTTCTCTGAGCAAGGAGTAGGTCTTGTTTGTTACATATTGGGTTTATGGAACGGTATCTGAGCTAATTTGAAACTCTTATTTTATGTATCACCCCACCTCACCTTTCCCGTTAAGCAGCCATAGTGTGTTTTCTGCATGTGTGACTCTGTTCTGTTTTGTAATTCAGTTCAAGTGTAACGGTTTTTACCTTCCCTCTATAAGTGACACCTTAAGAGAAGTGTCCTTTTCTGTGTGACTTATTTCACTTAGAATCGTCGTACCTAAATCCACTCATCATGCTGCTACTAGCCTTATGACATTGATTTCATCGCTGAGTGATATTCCATTGTACATAAGGACCACAACTTTTTTATCCATTTTTTGCTTTCCTGGGATATTTAAGGTGGAAGGAAGTGGAGGTCCTTGTCAACAGAGCAGCCCTAAACTTTGGGGTTCTTGTGTCTTGCTGATTTTCAATTTTCCCACTTTATAACCCCATGCGTGGAAGTGATCTATGCTCTCTAAGCTGTGTTTTTTAGATGTTTCAGTACACACCGTTCCCTTCTCCAGAGTGGCTGTTGGCAATTTACATCCCGCCCATCAGTGTAGCAAGGCTCCCATTTCTACATGGCCTGTCCTGCATTTCTGGTTTTGAAACTTTTTTCAGCATGGCCCTTTTGACCGATGGGAAGCGAGACTTCTTTGTAGCGCTGATTTGCCTTTCCAGGTTGCTTGGTTGGCCAAAAAGGGCGTAAGCGTTTTTTCCTGAATATATTCAGGAAATAACGCTTACGCCCTTTTTGGCCAAGGGCATCATTTTCAACGTTTTGCCGCTTTTCATGTGCTTTAAAGGTGATTCGAATCTACCTCCTGAAATCGGTTTCCTGCAATTCTGCCTTGATTTCAAATCCTCTTCTTTGCCTGCTCTCAATATATTTGTGGACGAGAGTTATCATTTATAACTCTGCAGGTTTGTGAATTGTAGTGCCCTGTAGCTCCATTTTACAACTCGCTTTTTTGGGAGCTGGCCGCAAAAGCGGAGGATGGCTTCAGGCCCTGTTCTGGTTCCGGGGGGCAGGCTGAGCCTGTGGTTAATTTTTCTTCCTGATGGGAAAATAGAGTGACCTGTGCCTGTCCCAACACCAAGAGCTAGTCTCTCATTCGTTCCCCGTCTTCCCGCTCATCCTCAAGACAAATTGCAACCTGTACGGAACAGGAGGTTAAAGGTGCTGATGCTCCAAGTAGGGAGATTGCTAGTAAAGTGGCTGGAATGGCCAACCCGAGCACAAGGAGATGAGAAATGAGGTGCGTTTTAGAAACCTTTCCCCATCACACGGTGTACCATCTTCTGGGTTTCTCATGCATGTTTTCGATGTAGGAAGATGCCCTTGAACCTGGAGATTTGGGACCCATGCGATGGGTAGCACGCTGTATTACTTTAAAGGGTCTGCGTTTGCTCACCCAACCTCACCAAACCTCTCAGCCCCAAGAGTGTCCACCCTTATGTCTCATCCAGCTGTGGGTCTAGATATGGTCAATCCAGGTTGCATCACAGCCCCTGAACGAATTGTGTAAGAATTTCTCTCTATTTCCCTGTCTTTGTTTCATGGGTTTTTTAAAGTAATTTATTTTTATAATGGGGATTAGCTGCTTTTCACGGCTGTGTTTATGCCGCTTTACACCCACTTGACACACTAACAGAGAGATATCAATACATAGGTTTTAAGATTATTACTAGTCAGATATATTCTTGTGCGGTGAATCGGGCGTGTTGAGTCCAGTTCTCTGAGCAAGGAGTAGGTCTTGTCTGTTACATATTGGGTTTATGGAACGGTATCTGAGCTAATTTGAAACTCTTGTTTTATGTATCACCCCACCTCACCTTTCCCGTTAAGCAGCCATAGTGTGTTTTCTGCATGTGTGACTCTGTTCTGTTTTGTAATTCAGTTCAAGTGTAACGGTTTTTACATTCACTCTATATTGACACCTTATGAGAAGTGTCCTTTTCTGTGTGACTTATTTCACTTAGAATCGTAGTACCTAAATCCACTCATCATGCTGCTACTAGCATTATGACATTGATTTCATGGCTGAGTGATATTCCATTGTTCATAAGGACCACCACTTCTTTATCCATTTTTCGCTTTCTTGGGATATTTAAGGTGGAATGAAGTGGAGGTCCTTGTCAACAGAGCAGCCCTAAACTTTGGGGTGCCTGTGTCTTGCTGATTTTCAATTTTCCCACTTTATATCCCCATGCGTGGAAGTGCCCTATGCTCTGTAAGCTGTGTTTTTTAGATGTTTCAGGACACACCGTACCCTTCTCCAGAGTGGCTGTTGGCAATTTACATCCCGCCCATCAGTGTAGCAAGGATCCCATTTCTCCAGGGCCTGTCCTGCATTTCTGATTTTGACACTTTTTTCAGCATGTCCCTTTTGACCGATGGGAAGCGAGACTTCTTTGTAGCACTGATTTGCCTTTCCAGGTTGCTTGGTTGGCCAAAAAGGGCGTATGCGTTTTTTCCTGAATATATTCAGGAAAAAACGCATACGCCCTTTTTGGCCAAGGGCATCATTGTCAACGTTTTGCCGCTTTTCATGTGCTTTAAAGGCGATTCGAATCTACCTCCTGAAATCTGTTTCCTGCAATTCTGCCTTGATTTCAAATCCTCTTCTTTGCCTTCCCTCAATATATTTGTGGACGAGAGTTATCATTTATACCTCTGCAGGTTTGTGAATTGCAGTGCCCTGAAGTTCCATTTTACAACTCACTTTTTTGGGAGCTGGCCTCAAAAGCGCAGGATGGCTTCAGGCCCTGTTCTGGTTCCGGGGGGCAGGCTGAACCTGTGGTTAATTCTTCTTCCTGATGGGAAAATAGAGTGACCTGTGCCTTTCCCAACACCAAGAGCTAGTCTCTCATTGGTTCCCCGTCTTCCCGCTCATCCTCAGGACAAATTGCAACCTGTACGGAACAGGAGGTTAAAGGTGCTGATGCTCCAAGTAGGGAGATTGCTAGTAAAGTGGCTGGAATGGCGAACCCGAGCACAAGGGGATGAGAAATGAGGTGCGTTTTAGAAACCTTTCCCCATCACACGGTGTACCATCTTCTGGGTTTCTCATGCATGTTTTCGATGTAGGAAGATGCCCTTGAACCTGGAGATTTGGGACCCATGCGATGGGTAGCACGCAGTATTACTTTAAAGGGTCTGCGTTTGCTCACCCAACCTCACCAAACCTCTCAGCCCCAAGAGTGCCTACCCTTATGTCTCATCCAGCTGTGGATCTAGATATGGTCAATCCAGGTTGCATCACAGCCCCTGAACGAATTGTGTAAGAATTTCTCTGTCTTTCCCTGTCTTTGTTTCATGGGTTTTTAAAAGTAATTTATTTTTATAATGGGAATTAGCTGCTTTTCACGGCTGTGTTTATGCCGCTTTACACCCACTTGACACACTAACAGAGAGATATCAATTCATAGGTTTTAAGATTATTACTAGTCAGATATATTCTTGTGCGGTGAATCGGGCGTGTTGAGTCCAGTTCTCTGAGCAAGGAGTAGGTCTTGTCTGTTACATATTGGGTTTATGGAACGGTATCTGAGCTAATTTGAAACTCTTATTTTATGTATCACCCCACCTCACCTTTCCCGTTAAGCAGCCATAGTGTGTTTTCTGCATGTGTGACTCTGTTCTGTTTTGTAATTCAGTTCAAGTGTAACGGTTTTTACCTTCCCTCTATAAGTGACACCTTAAGAGAAGTGTCCTTTTCTGTGTGACTTATTTCACTTAGAATCGTCGTACCTAAATCCACTCATCATGCTGCTAGTAGCCTTATGACATTGATTTCATCGCTGAGTGATATTCCATTGTACATAAGGACCACAACTTTTTTATCCATTTTTTGCTTTCCTGGGATATTTAAGGTGGAAGGAAGTGGAGGTCCTTGTCAACAGAGCAGCCCTAAACTTTGGGGTGCTTGTGTCTTGCTGATTTTCAATTTTCCCACTTTATAACCCCATGCGTGGAAGTGATCTATGCTCTCTAAGCTGTGTTTTTTAGATGTTTCAGTACACACCGTTCCCTTCTCCAGAGTGGCTGTTGGCAATTTACATCCGGCCCATCAGTGTAGCAAGGCTCCCATTTCTACATGGCCTGTCCTGCATTTCTGGTTTTGACACTTTTTTCAGCATGGCCCTTTTGACCGATGGGAAGCGAGACTTCTTTGTAGCGCTGATTTGCCTTTCCAGGTTGCTTGGTTGGCCAAAAAGGGCGTAAGCGTTTTTTCCTGAATATATTCAGGAAATAACGCTTACGCCCTTTTTGGCCAAGGGCATCATTGTCAACGTTTTGCCGCTTTTCATGTGCTTTAAAGGCGATTCAAATCTACCTCCTGAAATCTGTTTCCTGCAATTCTGCCTTGCTTTCAAATCCTCTTCTTTGCCTTCCCTCAATATATTTGTGGACGAGAGTTATCATTTATAACTCTGCAGGTTTGTGAATTGCAGTGCCCTGAAGCTCCATTTTACAACTCGCTTTTTTGGGAGGTGGCCGCAAAAGCGCAGAATGGCTTCAGGCCCTGTTCTGGTTCCGAATGGCAGGCTGAGCCTGTGGTTAATTCTTCTTCCTGATGGGAAAATAGAGTGACCTGTGCCTGTCCCAACACCAAGAGCTAGTCTCTCATTGGTTCCCCGTCTTCCCGTTCATCCTCAGGACAAATTGCAACCTGTACGGAGCAGGAGGTTAAAGGTGTTGATGCTCCAAGTAGGGAGATTGCTAGTAAAGTGGCTGGAATGGCCAACCCGAGCACAAGGAGATGAGAAATGAGGTGCGTTTTAGAAACCTTTCCCCATCAAACGGTGTACCCTCTTCTGGGTTTCTCATGCATGTTTTCGATGTAGGAAGATGCCCTTGAACCTGGAGATTTGGGACCCATGCGATGGGTAGCACGCAGTATTACTTTAAAGGGTCTGCCTTTGCTCACCCAACCTCACCAAACCTCTCAGCCCCAAGAGTGTCTACCCTTATGTCTCATCCAGCTGTGGATCTAGATATGGTCAATCCAGGTTGCATCACAGCCCCTGAACGAATTGTGTAAGTATTTCTCTCTCTTTCCCTGTCTTTGTTTCATGGGTTTTTAAAAGTAATTTATTTTTATAATGGGGTTTAGCTGCTTTTCACGGCTGTGTTTATGCCGCTTTACACCCACTTGACACACTAACAGAGAGATATCAATTCATAGGTTTTAAGATTATTACTAGTCAGATATATTCTTGTGTGGTGAATCGGGCGTGTTGAGTCCAGTTCTCTGAGCAAGGAGTAGGTCTTGTCTGTTCCATATTGGGTTTATGGAACGGTATCTGAGCTAATTTGAAACTCTTATTTTATGTATCACCCCACCTCACCTTTCCCGTTACGCAGCCATAGTGTGTTTTCTGCATGTGTGACTCTGTTCTGTTTTGTAATTCAGTTCAAGTGTAACGGTTTTTACCTTCCCTCTATAAGTGACACCTTAAGAGAAGTGTCCTTTTCTGTGTGACTTATTTCACTTAGAATCGTCGTACCTAAATCCACTCATCATGCTGCTACTAGCCTTATGACATTGATTTCATCGCTGAGTGATATTCCATTGTACATAAGGACCACAACTTTTTTATCCATTTTTTGCTTTCCTGGGATATTTAAGGTGGAATGAAGTGGAGGTCCTTGTCAACAGAGCAGCCCTAAACTTTGGGGTGCCTGTGTCTTGCTGATTATCAATTTTCCCACTTTATACCCCCATGCGTGGAAGTGCCCTATGCTCTCTAAGCTGTGTTTTTTAGATATTTCAGGACACACCGTACCCTTCTCCAGAGTGGCTGTTGGCAATTTACATCCCGCCCATCAGTGTAGCAAGGCTCCCATTTCTCCATTGCCTGTCCTGCATTTCTGGTTTTGACACTTTTTTCAGCATGTTCCTTTTGACCGATGGGAAGCGAGACTTCTTTGTAGCGCTGATTTGCCTTTCCAGGTTGCTTGGTTGGCCAAAAAGGGCGTATGCGTTTTTTCCTGAATATATTCAGGAAAAATCGCATACGCCCTTTTTGGCCAAGGGCATCATTGTCAACGTTTTGCCGCTTTTCATGTGCTTTAAAGGCGATTCGAATCTACCTCCTGAAATCTGTTTCCTGCAATTCTGCCTTGATTTCAAATCCTCTTCTTTGCCTTCCCTCAATATATTTGTGGACGAGAGTTATCATTTATACCTCTGCAGGTTTGTGAATTGCAGTGCCCTGAAGCTCCATTTTACAACTCGCTTTTTTGGGAGCTGGCCTCAAAAGCGCAGGATGGCTTCAGGCCCTGTTCTGGTTCCGGGGGGCAGGCTGAACCTGTGGTTAATTCTTCTTCCTGATGGGAAAATAGAGTGACCTGTGCCTGTCCCAACACCAAGAGCTAGTCTCTCATTGGTTCCCCGTCTTCCCGCTCATCCTCAGGACAAATTGCAACCTGTACGGAACAGGAGTTTAAAGGTGCTGATGCTCCAAGTAGGGAGATTGCTAGTAAAGTGGCTGGAATGGCGAACCCGAGCACAAGGAGATGAGAAATGAGGTGCGTTTTAGAAACCTTTCCCCATCACACGGTGTACCATCTTCTGGGTTTCTCATGCATGTTTTCGATGTAGGAAGATGCCCTTGAACCTGGAGATTTGGGACCCATGCGATGGGTAGCACGCAGTATTACTTTAAAGGGTCTGCGTTTGCTCACCCAACCTCACCAAACCTCTCAGCCCCAAGAGTGCCTACCCTTATGTCTCATCCAGCTGTGGATCTAGATATGGTCAATCCAGGTTGCATCACAGCCCCTGAACGAATTGTGTAAGAATTTCTCTGTCTTTCCCTGTCTTTGTTTCATGGGTTTTTAAAAGTAATTTATTTTTATAATGGGGATTAGCTGCTTTTCACGGCTGTGTTTATGCCGCTTTACACCCACTTGACACACTAACAGAGAGATATCAATTCATAGGTTTTAAGATTATTACTAGTCAGATATATTCTTGTGCGGTGAATCGGGCGTGTTGAGTCCAGTTCTCTGAGCAAGGAGTAGGTCTTGTCTGTTACATATTGGGTTTATGGAACGGTATCTGAGCTAATTTGAAACTCTTATTTTATGTATCACCCCACCTCACCTTTCCCGTTAAGCAGCCATAGTGTGTTTTCTGCATGTGTGACTCTGTTCTGTTTTGTAATTCAGTTCAAGTGTAACGGTTTTTACCTTCCCTCTATAAGTGACACCTTAAGAGAAGTGTCCTTTTCTGTGTGACTTATTTCACTTAGAATCGTCGTACCTAAATCCACTCATCATGCTGCTACTAGCCTTATGACATTGATTTCATCGCTGAGTGATATTCCATTGTACATAAGGACCACAACTTTTTTATCCATTTTTTGCTTTCCTGGGATATTTAAGGTGGAAGGAAGTGGAGGTCCTTGTCAACAGAGCAGCCCTAAACTTTGGGGTGCTTGTGTCTTGCTGATTTTCAATTTTCCCACTTTATAACCCCATGCGTGGAAGTGATCTATGCTCTCTAAGCTGTGTTTTTTAGATGTTTCAGTACACACCGTTCCCTTCTCCAGAGTGGCTGTTGGCAATTTACATCCCGCCCATCAGTGTAGCAAGGCTCCCATTTCTACATGGCCTGTCCTGCATTTCTGGTTTTGACACTTTTTTCAGCATGGCCCTTTTGACCGATGGGAAGCGAGACTTCTTTGTAGCGCTGATTTGCCTTTCCAGGTTGCTTGGTTGGCCAAAAAGTGCGTAAGCGTTTTTTCCTGAATATATTCAGGAAATAACGCTTACGCCCTTTTTGGCCAAGGGCATCATTGTCAACGTTTTGCCGCTTTTCATGTGCTTTAAAGGCGATTCAAATCTACCTCCTGAAATCGGTTTCCTGCAATTCTGCCTTGATTTCAAATCCTCTTCTTTGCCTTCCCTCAATATATTTGTGGACGAGAGTTATCATTTATACCTCTGCAGGTTTGTGAATTGCAGTGCCCTGAAGCTCCATTTTACAACTCGCTTTTTTGGGAGCTGGCCTCAAAAGCGCAGGATGGCTTTAGGCCCTGTTCTGGTTCTGGGGGGCAGGCTGAACCTGTGGTTAATTCTTCTTCCTGATGGGAAAATAGAGTGACCTGTGCCTGTCCCAACACCAAGAGCTAGTTTCTCATTGGTTCCCCGTCTTCCCGCTCATCCTCAGGACAAATTGCAACCTGTACGGAACAGGAGGTTAAAGGTGCTGATGCTCCAAGTAGGGAGATTGCTAGTAAAGTTGCTGGAATGGCGAACCCGAGCACAAGGAGATGAGAAATGAGGTGCCTTTTAGAAACCTTTCCCCATCACACGGTGTACCATCTTCTGGGTTTCTCGTGCATGTTTTCGATGTAGGAAGATGCCCTTGAACCTGGAGATTTGGGACCCATGCGATGGGTAGCACGCAGTATTAATTTAAAGGGTCTGCGTTTGCTCACCCAACCTCACCAAACCTCTCAGCCCCAAGAGTGCCTACCCTTATGTCTCATCCAGCTGTGGATCTAGATATGGTCAATCCAGGTTGCATCACAGCCCCTGAACGAATTGTGTAAGAATTTCTCTGTCTTTCCCTGTCTTTGTTTAATGGGTTTTTAAAAGTAATTTATTTTTATAATGGGGATTAGCTGCTTTTCACGGCTGTGTTTATGCCGCTTTACACCCACTTGACACACTAACAGAGAGATATCAATTCATAGGTTTTAAGATTATTACTAGTCAGATATATTCTTGTGCGGTGAATCGGGCGTGTTGAGTCCAGTTCTCTGAGCAAGGAGTAGGTCTTGTCTGTTACATATTGGGTTTATGGAACGGTATCTGAGCTAATTTGAAACTCTTATTTTATGTATCACCCCACCTCACCTTTCCCGTTAAGCAGCCATAGTGTGTTTTCTGCATGTGTGACTCTGTTCTGTTTTGTAATTCAGTTCAAGTGTAACGGTTTTTACCTTCCCTCTATAAGTGACACCTTAAGAGAAGTGTCCTTTTCTGTGTGACTTATTTCACTTAGAATCGTCGTACCTAAATCCACTCATCATGCTGCTACTAGCCTTATGACATTGATTTCATCGCTGAGTGATATTCCATTGTACATAAGGACCACAACTTTTTTATCCATTTTTTGCTTTCCTGGGATATTTAAGGTGGAAGGAAGTGGAGGTCCTTGTCAACAGAGCAGCCCTAAACTTTGGGGTGCTTGTGTCTTGCTGATTTTCAATTTTCCCACTTTATAACCCCATGCGTGGAAGTGATCTATGCTCTCTAAGCTGTGTTTTTTAGATGTTTCAGTACACACCGTTCCCTTCTCCAGAGTGGCTGTTGGCAATTTACATCCCGCCCATCAGTGTAGCAAGGCTCCCATTTCTACATGGCCTGTCCTGCATTTCTGGTTTTGACACTTTTTTCAGCATGTCCCTTTTGACCGATGGGAAGCGAGACTTCTTTGTAGCGCTGATTTGCCTTTCCAGGTTGCTTGGTTGGCCAAAAAGGGCGTAAGCGTTTTTTCCTGAATATATTCAGGAAATAACGCTTACGCCCTTTTTGGCCAAGGGCATCATTGTCAACGTTTTGCCGCTTTTCATGTGCTTTAAAGGCGATTCAAATCTACCTCCTGAAATCTGTTTCCTGCAATTCTGCCTTGCTTTCAAATCCTCTTCTTTGCCTTCCCTCAATATATTTGTGGACGAGAGTTATCATTTATAACTCTGCAGGTTTGTGAATTGCAGTGCCCTGAAGCTCCATTTTACAACTCGCTTTTTTGGGAGGTGGCCGCAAAAGCGCAGGATGGCTTTAGGCCCTCTTCTGGTTCTGGGGGGCAGGCTGAACCTGTGGTTAATTCTTCTTCCTGATGGGAAAATAGAGTGACCTGTGCCTGTCCCAACACCAAGAGCTAGTCTCTCATTGGTTCCCCGTCTTCCCGCTCATCCTCAGGACAAATTGCAAACTGTACGGAACAGGAGGTTAAAGGTGCTGATGCTCCAAGTAGGGAGATTGCTAGTAAAGTGGCTGGAATGGCGAACCCGAGCACAAGGAGATGAGAAATGAGGTGCGTTTTAGAAACCTTTCCCCATCACACGGTGTACCATCTTCTGGGTTTCTCATGCATGTTTTCGATGTAGGAAGATGCCCTTGAACCTGGAGATTTGGGACCCATGCGATGGGTAGCACGCAGTATTACTTTAAAGGGTCTGCGTTTGCTCACCCAACCTCACCAAACCTCTCAGCCCCAAGAGTGTCCACCCTTATGTCTCATCCACCTGTGGGTCTAGGTATGGTCAATCCAGGTTGCATCACAGCCCCTGAACGAATTGTGTAAGAATTTCTCTCTCTTTCCCTGTCTTTGTTTCATGGGTTTTTAAAAGTAATTTATTTTTATAATGGGGTTTAGCTGCTTTTCACAGCTGTGTTTATGCCGCTTTACACCCACTTGACACACTAACAGAGAGATATCAATACATAGGTTTTAAGATTATTACTAGTCAGATATATTCTTGTGCAGTGAATCGGGCGTGTTGAGTCCAGTTCTCCGAGCAAGGAGTAGGTCTTGTCTGTTACATATTGGGTTTATGGAATGGTATCTGAGCTAATTTGAAACTCTTGTTTTATGTATCACCCCACCTCACCTTTCCCGTTAAGCAGCCATAGTGTGTTTTCTGCATGTGTGACTCTGTTCTGTTTTGTAATTCATTTCAAGTGTAACGGTTTTTACATTCCCTCTATAAGTGACACCTTATGAGAAGTGTCCTTTTCTGTGTGACTTATTTCACTTAGAATCGTCTTACCTAAATCCACTCATCATGCTGCTACTAGCCTTATGACATTGATTTCATGGCTGAGTGATATTCCATTGTTCATAAGGACCACCACTTCTTTATCCATTTTTCGCTTTCTTGGGATATTTAAGGTGGAATGAAGTGGAGGTCCTTGTCAACAAAGCAGCCCTAAACTTTGGGGTGCCTGTGTCTTGCTGATTTTCAATTTTCCCACTTTATACCCCCATGCGTGGAAGTGCCCTATGCTCTCTAAGCTGTGTTTTTTAGATGTTTCAGGACACACCGTACCCTTCTCCAGAGTGGCTGTTGGCAATTTACATCCCGCCCATCAGTGTAGCAAGGCTCCCATTTCTCCAGGGCCTGTCCTGCATTTCTGGTTTTGACACTTTTTTCAGCATGTCCCTTTTGACCGATGGGAAGCGAGACTTCTTTGTAGCACTGATTTGCCTTTCCAGGTTGCTTGGTTGGCCAAAAAGGGCGTATGCGTTTTTTCCTGAATATATTCAGGAAAAAACGCATACGCCCTTTTTGGCCAAGGGCATCATTGTCAACGTTTTGCCGCTTTTCATGTGCTTTAAAGGCGATTCGAATCTACCTCCTGAAATCTGTTTCCTGCAATTCTGCCTTGATTTCAAATCCTCTTCTTTGCCTTCCCTCAATATATTTGTGGACGAGAGTTATCATTTATACCTCTGCAGGTTTGTGAATTGCAGTGCCCTGAAGCTCCATTTTACAACTCGCTTTTTTGGGAGCTGGCCTCAAAAGCGCAGGATGGCTTCAGGCCCTGTTCTGGTTCCGGGGGGCAGGCTGAAACTGTGGTTAATTCTTCTTCCTGATGGGAAAATAGAGTGACCTGTGCCTGTCCCAACACCAAGAGCTAGTCTCTCATTGGTTCCCCGTCTTCCCGCTCAACCTCAGGACAAATTGCAACCTGTACGGAACAGGAGGTTAAAGGTGCTGATGCTCCAAGTAGGGAGATTGCTAGTAAAGTGGCTGGAATGGCGAACCCGAGCACAAGGAGATGAGAAATGAGGTGCGTTTTAGAAACCTTTCCCCATCACACGGTGTACCATCTTCTGGGTTTCTCATGCATGTTTTCGATGTAGGAAGATGCCCTTGAACCTGGAGATTTGGGACCCATGCGATGGGTAGCACGCAGTATTACTTTAAAGGGTCTGCGTTTGCTCACCCAACCTCACCAAACCTCTCAGCCCCAAGAGTGTCCACCCTTATGTCTCATCCACCTGTGGGTCTAGGTATGGTCAATCCAGGTTGCATCACAGCCCCTGAACGAATTGTGTAAGAATTTCTCTCTCTTTCCCTGTCTTTGTTTCATGGGTTTTTAAAAGTAATTTATTTTTATAATGGGGTTTAGCTGCTTTTCACGGCTGTGTTTATGCCCCTTTACACCCACTTGACACACTAACGGAGAGATATCAATTCATAGGTTTTAAGATTATTACTAGTCAGATATATTCTTGTGCGGTGAATCGGGCGTGTTGAGTACAGTTCTCTGAGCAAGGAGTAGGTCTTGTCTATTACATATTGGGTTTATGGAACGGTATCTGAGCTAATTTGAAACTCTTGTTTTATGTATCACCCCACCTCACCTTTCCCGTTAAGCAGCCATAGTGTGTTTTCTGCATGTGTGACTCTGTTCTGTTTTGTAATTCATTTCAAGTGTAACGGTTTTTACATTCCCTCTATAAGTGACACCTTATGAGAAGTGTCCTTTTCTGTGTGACTTATTTCACTTAGAATCGTCGTACCTAAATCCACTCATCATGCTGCTACTAGCCTTATGACATTGATTTCATGGCTGAGTGATATTCCATTGTACATAAGGACCACCACTTCTCTATCCATTTATCGCTTTCTTGGGATATTTAAGGTGGAATGAAGTGGAGGTCCTTGTCAACAGAGCAGCCCTAAACTTTGGGGTGCCTGTGTCTTGCTGATTTTCAATTTTCCCACTTTATAACCCCATGCGTGGAAGTGCCCTATGCTCTCTAAGCTGTGTTTTTTAGATGTTTCAGGACACACCCTACCCTTTTCCAGAGTGGCTGTTGGCAATTTACATCCCGCCCATCAGTGTAGCAAGGCTCCCATTTCTCCAGGGCCTGTCCTGCATTTCTGGTTTTGACACTTTTTTCAGCATGGCCCTTTTGACCGATGGGAAGCGAGACTTCTTTGTAGCGCTGATTTGCCTTTCCAGGTTGCTTGGTTGGCCAAAAAGGGCGTATGCGTTTTTTCCTGAATATATTCAGGAAAAAACGCTTACGCCCTTTTTGGCCAAGGGCATCATTGTCAACGTTTTGCCGCTTTTTATGTGCTTTTAAGGCGATTCAAATCTACCTCCTGAAATCTGTTTCCTGCAATTCTGCCTTGATTTCAAATCCTCTTCTTTGCCTTCTCTCAATATATTTGTGGACGAGAGTTATCATTTACAACGCTGCAGTTTTGTGAATTGCAGTGCCCTGAAGCTCCATTTTACAACTCGCTTTTTTGGGAGCTGGCCGCAAAAGCGCAGGATGGCTTCAGGCCCTGTTCTTGTTCCGGGTGGCAGGCTGAGCCTGTGGTTAATTCTTCTTCCTGATGGGAAAATAGAGTGACCTGTGCCTGTCCCAACACCAAGAGCTAGTCTCTCATTGGTTCCCCGTCTTCCCGTTCATCCTCAGGACAAATTGCAACCTGTACGGAGCAGGAGGTTAAAGGTGCTGATGCTCCAAGTAGGGAGATTGCTAGTAAAGTGGCTGGAATGGCGAACCCGAGCACAAGGAGATGAGAAATGAGGTGCGTTTTAGAAACCTTTCCCCATCACACGGTGTACCATCTTCTGGGTTTCTCATGCATGTTTTCGATGTAGGAAGATGCCCTTGAACCTGGAGATTTGGGACCCATGCGATGGGTAGCACGCAGTATTACTTTAAAGGGTCTGCGTTTGCTCACCCAACCTCACCAAACATCTCAGCCCCAAGACTGTCCACCCTTATGTCTCATCCACCTGTGGGTCTAGGTATGGTCAATCCAGGTTGCATCACAGCCCCTGAACGAATTGTGTAAGAATTTCTCTCTCTTTCCCTGTCTTTGTTTCATGGGTTTTTAAAAGTAATTTATTTTTATAATGGGGTTTAGCTGCTTTTCACGGCTGTGTTTATGCCGCTTTACACCCACTTGACACACTAACAGAGAGATATCAATACATAGGTTTTAAGATTATTACTAGTCAGATATATTCTTGTGCAGTGAATCGGGCGTGTTGAGTCCAGTTCTCCGAGCAAGGAGTAGGTCTTGTCTGTTACATATTGGGTTTATGGAATGGTATCTGAGCTAATTTGAAACTCTTGTTTTATGTATCACCCCACCTCACCTTTCCCGTTAAGCAGCCATAGTGTGTTTTCTGCATGTGTGACTCTGTTCTGTTTTGTAATTCAGTTCAAGTGTAACGGTTTTTACATTCCCTCTATAAGTGACACCTTATGAGAAGTGTCCTTTTCTGTGTGACTTATTTCACTTAGAATCGTCATACCTAAATCCACTCATCATGCTGCTACTAGCATTATGACATTGATTTCATGGCTGAGTGATATTCCATTGTTCATAAGGACCACCACTTCTTTATCCATTTTTCGCTTTCTTGGGATATTTAAGGTGGAATGAAGTGGAGGTCCTTGTCAACAAAGCAGCCCTAAACTTTGGGGTGCCTGTGTCTTGCTGATTTTCAATTTTCCCACTTTATACCCCCATGCGTGGAAGTGCCCTATGCTCTCTAAGCTGTGTTTTTTAGATGTTTCAGGACACACCGTACCCTTCTCCAGAGTGGCTGTTGGCAATTTACATCCCGCCCATCAGTGTAGCAAGGCTCCCATTTCTCCAGGGCCTGTCCTGCATTTCTGGTTTTGACACTTTTTTCAGCATGTCCCTTTTGACCGATGGGAAGCGAGACTTCTTTGTAGCACTGATTTGCCTTTCCAGGTTGCTTGGTTGGCCAAAAAGAGCGTATGCGTTTTTTCCTGAATATATTCAGGAAAAAACGCATACGCCCTTTTTGGCCAAGGGCATCATTGTCAACGTTTTGCCGCTTTTCATGTGCTTTAAAGGCGATTCGAATCTACCTCCTTAAATCTGTTTCCTGCAATTCTGCCTTGATTTCAAATCCTCTTCTTTGCCTTCTCTCAATATATTTGTGGACGAGAGTTATCATTTATACCTCTGCAGGTTTGTGAATTGCAGTGCCCTGAAGCTCCATTTTACAACTCGCTTTTTTGGGAGCTGGCCTCAAAAGCGCAGGATGGCTTCAGGCCCTGTTCTGGTTCCGGGGGGCAGGCTGAACCTGTGGTTAATTCTTCTTCCTGATGGGAAAATAGAGTGACCTGTGCCTGTCCCAACACCAAGAGCTAGTCTCTCATTGGTTCCCCGTCTTCCCGCTCAACCTCAGGACAAATTGCAACCTGTACGGAACAGGAGGTTAAAGGTGCTGATGCTCCAAGTAGGGAGATTGCTAGTAAAGTGGCTGGAATGGCGAACCCGAGCACAAGGAGATGAGAAATGAGGTGCGTTTTAGAAACCTTTCCCCATCACACGGTGTACCATCTTCTGGGTTTCTCATGCATGTTTTCGATGTAGGAAGATGCCCTTGAACCTGGAGATTTGGGACCCATGCGATG
Organism: Balaenoptera physalus; assembly: GCF_965194825.1. Taxonomy (NCBI): domain Eukaryota; kingdom Metazoa; phylum Chordata; class Mammalia; order Artiodactyla; family Balaenopteridae; genus Balaenoptera; species Balaenoptera physalus. Next base: position 619,744 of record NW_028126360.1, on the reverse strand, counting down.
GGTAGCACGCAGTATTACTTTAAAGGGTCTGCGTTTGCTCACCCAACCTCACCAAACCTCTCAGCCCCAAGAGTGTCCACCCTTATGTCTCATCCACCTGTGGGTCTAGGTATGGTCAATCCAGGTTGCATCACAGCCCCTGAACGAATTGTGTAAGAATTTCTCTCTCTTTCCCTGTCTTTGTTTCATGGGTTTTTAAAAGTAATTTATTTTTATAATGGGGTTTAGCTGCTTTTCACGGCTGTGTTTATGCCGCTTTACACCCACTTGACACACTAACACAGAGATATCAATTCATAGGTTTTAAGATTATTACTAGTCAGATATATTCTTGTGCGGTGAATCGGGCGTGTTGAGTCCAGTTCTCTGAGCAAGGAGTAGGTCTTGTCTGTTACATATTGGGTTTATGGAACGGTATCTGAGCTAATTTGAAACTCTTATTTTATGTATCACCCCACCTCACCTTTCCCGTTAAGCAGCCATAGTGTGTTTTCTGCATGTGTGACTCTGTTCTGTTTTGTAATTCAGTTCAAGTGTAACGGTTTTTACATTCCCTCTATATTGACACCTTATGAGAAGTGTCCTTTTCTGTGTGACTTATTTCACTTAGAATCGTCGTACCTAAATCCACTCATCATGCTGCTACTAGCATTATGACATTGATTTCATGGCTGAGTGATATTCCATTGTTCATAAGGACCACCATTTCTTTATCCATTTTTCGCTTTCTTGGGATATTTAAGGTGGGCTGAAGTGGAGGTCCTTGTCAACAGAGCAGCCCTAAACTTTAGGGTGCCTGTGTCTTGCTGATTATCAATTTTCCCATTTTATACCCCCATGCGTGGAAGTGCCCTATGCTCTCTAAGCTGTGTTTTTTAGATATTTCAGGACACACCGTACCCTTCTCCAGAGTGGCTGTTGGCAATTTACATCACGCCCATCAGTGTAGCAAGGCTCCCATTTCTCCATTGCCTGTCCTGCATTTCTGGTTTTGACACTTTTTTCAGCATGTTCCTTTTGACCGATGGGAAGCGAGACTTCTTTGTAGCGCTGATTTGCCTTTCCAGGTTGCTTGGTTGGCCAAAAAGGGCGTATGCGATTTTTCCTGAATATATTCAGGAAAAAACGCATACGCCCTTTTTGGCCAAGGGCATCATTGTCAACGTTTTGCCACTTTTCATGTGCTTTAAAGGCGATTCGAATCTACGTCCTGAAATCTGTTTCCTGCAATTCTGCCTTGCTTTCAAATCCTCTTCTTTGCCTTCCCTCAATATATTTGTGGACGAGAGTTATCATTTATACCTCTGCAGGTTTGTGAATTGCAGTGCCCTGAAGCTCCATTTTACAACTCGCTTTTTTGGGAGCTGGCCTCAAAAGCGCAGGATGGCTTTAGGCCCTGTTCTGGTTCTGGGGGGCAGGCTGAACCTGTGGTTAATTCTTCTTCCTGATGGGAAAATAGAGTGACCTGTGCCTGTCCCAACACCAAGAGCTAGTCTCTCATTGGTTCCCCGTCTTCCCGCTCATCCTCAGGACAAATTGCAAACTGTACGGAACAGGAGGTTAAAGGTGCTGATGCTCCAAGTAGGGAGATTGCTAGTAAAGTGGCTGGAATGGCGAACCCGAGCACAAGGAGATGAGAAATGAGGTGTGTTTTAGAAACCTTTCCCCATCACACGGTGTACCATCTTCTGGGTTTCTCATGCATGTTTTCGATGTAGGAAGATGCCCTTGAACCTGGAGATTTGGGACCCATGCGATGGGTAGCACGCAGTATTACTTTAAAGGGTCTGCGTTTGCTCACCCAACCTCACCAAACCTCTCAGCCCCAAGAGTGTCCACCCTTATGTCTCATCCACCTGTGGGTCTAGGTATGGTCAATCCAGGTTGCATCACAGCCCCTGAACGAATTGTGTAAGAATTTCTCTCTCTTTCCCTGTCTTTGTTTCATGGGTTTTTAAAAGTAATTTATTTTTATAATGGGGTTTAGCTGCTTTTCACAGCTGTGTTTATGCCGCTTTACACCCACTTGACACACTAACAGAGAGATATCAATACATAGGTTTTAAGATTATTACTAGTCAGATATATTCTTGTGCAGTGAATCGGGCGTGTTGAGTCCAGTTCTCCGAGCAAGGAGTAGGTCTTGTCTGTTACATATTGGGTTTATGGAATGGTATCTGAGCTAATTTGAAACTCTTGTTTTATGTATCACCCCACCTCACCTTTCCCGTTAAGCAGCCATAGTGTGTTTTCTGCATGTGTGACTCTGTTCTGTTTTGTAATTCATTTCAAGTGTAACGGTTTTTACATTCCCTCTATAAGTGACACCTTATGAGAAGTGTCCTTTTCTGTGTGACTTATTTCACTTAGAATCGTCGTACCTAAATCCACTCATCATGCTGCTACTAGCCTTATGACATTGATTTCATGGCTGAGTGATATTCCATTGTACATAAGGACCACCACTTCTCTATCCATTTATCGCTTTCTTGGGATATTTAAGGTGGAATGAAGTGGAGGTCCTTGTCAACAGAGCAGCCCTAAACTTTGGGGTGCCTGTGTCTTGCTGATTTTCAATTTTCCCACTTTATAACCCCATGCGTGGAAGTGCCCTATGCTCTCTAAGCTGTGTTTTTTAGATGTTTCAGGACACACCCTACCCTTTTCCAGAGTGGCTGTTGGCAATTTACATCCCGCCCATCAGTGTAGCAAGGCTCCCATTTCTCCAGGGCCTGTCCTGCATTTCTGGTTTTGAAACTTTTTTCAGCATGGCCCTTTTGACCGATGGGAAGCGAGACTTCTTTGTAGCGCTGATTTGCCTTTCCAGGTTGCTTGGTTGGCCAAAAAGGGCGTATGCGTTTTTTCCTGAATATATTCAGGAAAAAACGCTTACGCCCTTTTTGGCCAAGGGCATCATTGTCAACGTTTTGCCGCTTTTTATGTGCTTTTAAGGCGATTCAAATCTACCTCCTGAAATCTGTTTCCTGCAATTCTGCCTTGATTTCAAATCCTCTTCTTTGCCTTCTCTCAATATATTTGTGGACGAGAGTTATCATTTACAACGCTGCAGTTTTGTGAATTGCAGTGCCCTGAAGCTCCATTTTACAACTCGCTTTTTTGGGAGCTGGCCGCAAAAGCGCAGGATGGCTTCAGGCCCTGTTCTTGTTCCGGGTGGCAGGCTGAGCCTGTGGTTAATTCTTCTTCCTGATGGGAAAATAGAGTGACCTGTGCCTGTCCCAACACCAAGAGCTAGTCTCTCATTGGTTCCCCGTCTTCCCGTTCATCCTCAGGACAAATTGCAACCTGTACGGAGCAGGAGGTTAAAGGTGCTGATGCTCCAAGTAGGGAGATTGCTAGTAAAGTGGCTGGAATGGCGAACCCGAGCACAAGGAGATGAGAAATGAGGTGCGTTTTAGAAACCTTTCCCCATCACACGGTGTACCATCTTCTGGGTTTCTCATGCATGTTTTCGATGTAGGAAGATGCCCTTGAACCTGGAGATTTGGGACCCATGCGATGCGTAGCACGCAGTATTACTTTAAAGGGTCTGCGTTTGCTCACCCAACCTCACCAAACCTCTCAGCCCCAAGAGTGTCCACCCTTATGTCTCATCCACCTGTGGGTCTAGGTATGGTCAATCCAGGTTGCATCACAGCCCCTGAACGAATTGTGTAAGAATTTCTCTCTCTTTCCCTGTCTTTGTTTCATGGGTTTTTAAAAGTAATTTATTTTTATAATGGGGTTTAGCTGCTTTTCACGGCTGTGTTTATGCCGCTTTACACCCACTTGACACACTAACACAGAGATATCAATTCATAGGTTTTAAGATTATTACTAGTCAGATATATTCTTGTGCGGTGAATCGGGCGTGTTGAGTCCAGTTCTCTGAGCAAGGAGTAGGTCTTGTCTGTTACATATTGGGTTTATGGAACGGTATCTGAGCTAATTTGAAACTCTTATTTTATGTATCACCCCACCTCACCTTTCCCGTTAAGCAGCCATAGTGTGTTTTCTGCATGTGTGACTCTGTTCTGTTTTGTAATTCAGTTCAAGTGTAACGGTTTTTACATTCCCTCTATATTGACACCTTATGAGAAGTGTCCTTTTCTGTGTGACTTATTTCACTTAGAATCGTCGTACCTAAATCCACTCATCATGCTGCTACTAGCATTATGACATTGATTTCATGGCTGAGTGATATTCCATTGTTCATAAGGACCACCATTTCTTTATCCATTTTTCGCTTTCTTGGGATATTTAAGGTGGGCTGAAGTGGAGGTCCTTGTCAACAGAGCAGCCCTAAACTTTAGGGTGCCTGTGTCTTGCTGATTATCAATTTTCCCATTTTATACCCCCATGCGTGGAAGTGCCCTATGCTCTCTAAGCTGTGTTTTTTAGATATTTCAGGACACACCGTACCCTTCTCCAGAGTGGCTGTTGGCAATTTACATCACGCCCATCAGTGTAGCAAGGCTCCCATTTCTCCATTGCCTGTCCTGCATTTCTGGTTTTGACACTTTTTTCAGCATGTTCCTTTTGACCGATGGGAAGCGAGACTTCTTTGTAGCGCTGATTTGCCTTTCCAGGTTGCTTGGTTGGCCAAAAAGGGCGTATGCGATTTTTCCTGAATATATTCAGGAAAAAACGCATACGCCCTTTTTGGCCAAGGGCATCATTGTCAACGTTTTGCCACTTTTCATGTGCTTTAAAGGCGATTCGAATCTACGTCCTGAAATCTGTTTCCTGCAATTCTGCCTTGCTTTCAAATCCTCTTCTTTGCCTTCCCTCAATATATTTGTGGACGAGAGTTATCATTTATACCTCTGCAGGTTTGTGAATTGCAGTGCCCTGAAGCTCCATTTTACAACTCGCTTTTTTGGGAGCTGGCCTCAAAAGCGCAGGATGGCTTTAGGCCCTGTTCTGGTTCTGGGGGGCAGGCTGAACCTGTGGTTAATTCTTCTTCCTGATGGGAAAATAGAGTGACCTGTGCCTGTCCCAACACCAAGAGCTAGTCTCTCATTGGTTCCCCGTCTTCCCGCTCATCCTCAGGACAAATTGCAAACTGTACGGAACAGGAGGTTAAAGGTGCTGATGCTCCAAGTAGGGAGATTGCTAGTAAAGTGGCTGGAATGGCGAACCCGAGCACAAGGAGATGAGAAATGAGGTGTGTTTTAGAAACCTTTCCCCATCACACGGTGTACCATCTTCTGGGTTTCTCATGCATGTTTTCGATGTAGGAAGATGCCCTTGAACCTGGAGATTTGGGACCCATGCGATGGGTAGCACGCAGTATTACTTTAAAGGGTCTGCGTTTGCTCACCCAACCTCACCAAACCTCTCAGCCCCAAGAGTGTCCACCCTTATGTCTCATCCACCTGTGGGTCTAGGTATGGTCAATCCAGGTTGCATCACAGCCCCTGAACGAATTGTGTAAGAATTTCTCTCTCTTTCCCTGTCTTTGTTTCATGGGTTTTTAAAAGTAATTTATTTTTATAATGGGGTTTAGCTGCTTTTCACAGCTGTGTTTATGCCGCTTTACACCCACTTGACACACTAACAGAGAGATATCAATACATAGGTTTTAAGATTATTACTAGTCAGATATATTCTTGTGCAGTGAATCGGGCGTGTTGAGTCCAGTTCTCCGAGCAAGGAGTAGGTCTTGTCTGTTACATATTGGGTTTATGGAATGGTATCTGAGCTAATTTGAAACTCTTGTTTTATGTATCACCCCACCTCACCTTTCCCGTTAAGCAGCCATAGTGTGTTTTCTGCATGTGTGACTCTGTTCTGTTTTGTAATTCATTTCAAGTGTAACGGTTTTTACATTCCCTCTATAAGTGACACCTTATGAGAAGTGTCCTTTTCTGTGTGACTTATTTCACTTAGAATCGTCGTACCTAAATCCACTCATCATGCTGCTACTAGCCTTATGACATTGATTTCATGGCTGAGTGATATTCCATTGTACATAAGGACCACCACTTCTCTATCCATTTATCGCTTTCTTGGGATATTTAAGGTGGAATGAAGTGGAGGTCCTTGTCAACAGAGCAGCCCTAAACTTTGGGGTGCCTGTGTCTTGCTGATTTTCAATTTTCCCACTTTATAACCCCATGCGTGGAAGTGCCCTATGCTCTCTAAGCTGTGTTTTTTAGATGTTTCAGGACACACCCTACCCTTTTCCAGAGTGGCTGTTGGCAATTTACATCCCGCCCATCAGTGTAGCAAGGCTCCCATTTCTCCAGGGCCTGTCCTGCATTTCTGGTTTTGAAACTTTTTTCAGCATGGCCCTTTTGACCGATGGGAAGCGAGACTTCTTTGTAGCGCTGATTTGCCTTTCCAGGTTGCTTGGTTGGCCAAAAAGGGCGTATGCGTTTTTTCCTGAATATATTCAGGAAAAAACGCTTACGCCCTTTTTGGCCAAGGGCATCATTGTCAACGTTTTGCCGCTTTTTATGTGCTTTTAAGGCGATTCAAATCTACCTCCTGAAATCTGTTTCCTGCAATTCTGCCTTGATTTCAAATCCTCTTCTTTGCCTTCTCTCAATATATTTGTGGACGAGAGTTATCATTTACAACGCTGCAGTTTTGTGAATTGCAGTGCCCTGAAGCTCCATTTTACAACTCGCTTTTTTGGGAGCTGGCCGCAAAAGCGCAGGATGGCTTCAGGCCCTGTTCTTGTTCCGGGTGGCAGGCTGAGCCTGTGGTTAATTCTTCTTCCTGATGGGAAAATAGAGTGACCTGTGCCTGTCCCAACACCAAGAGCTAGTCTCTCATTGGTTCCCCGTCTTCCCGTTCATCCTCAGGACAAATTGCAACCTGTACGGAGCAGGAGGTTAAAGGTGCTGATGCTCCAAGTAGGGAGATTGCTAGTAAAGTGGCTGGAATGGCGAACCCGAGCACAAGGAGATGAGAAATGAGGTGCGTTTTAGAAACCTTTCCCCATCACACGGTGTACCATCTTCTGGGTTTCTCATGCATGTTTTCGATGTAGGAAGATGCCCTTGAACCTGGAGATTTGGGACCCATGCGATGCGTAGCACGCAGTATTACTTTAAAGGGTCTGCGTTTGCTCACCCAACCTCACCAAACATCTCAGCCCCAAGACTGTCCACCCTTATGTCTCATCCACCTGTGGGTCTAGGTATGGTCAATCCAGGTTGCATCACAGCCCCTGAACGAATTGTGTAAGAATTTCTCTCTCTTTCCCTGTCTTTGTTTCATGGGTTTTTAAAAGTAATTTATTTTTATAATGGGGTTTAGCTGCTTTTCACGGCTGTGTTTATGCCGCTTTACACCCACTTGACACACTAACAGAGAGATATCAATTCATAGGTTTTAAGATTATTACTAGTCAGATATATTCTTGTGCGGTGAATCGGGCGTGTTGAGTCCAGTTCTCTGAGCAAGGAGTAGGTCTTGTCTATTACATATTGGGTTTATGGAACGGTATCTGAGCTAATTTGAAACTCTTGTTTTATGTATCACCCCACCTCACCTTTCCCGTTAAGCAGCCATAGTGTGTTTTCTGCATGTGTGACTCTGTTCTGTTTTGTAATTCATTTCAAGTGTAACGGTTTTTACATTCCCTCTATAAGTGACACCTTATGAGAAGTGTCCTTTTCTGTGTGACTTATTTCACTTAGAATCGTCGTACCTAAATCCACTCATCATGCTGCTACTAGCCTTATGACATTGATTTCATGGCTGAGTGATATTCCATTGTACATAAGGACCACCACTTCTCTATCCATTTATCGCTTTCTTGGGATATTTAAGGTGGAATGAAGTGGAGGTCCTTGTCAACAGAGCAGCCCTAAACTTTGGGGTGCCTGTGTCTTGCTGATTATCAATTTTCCCACTTTATACCCCCATGCGTGGAAGTGCCCTATGCTCTCTAAGCTGTGTTTTTCAGATGTTTCAGGACACACCGTACCCTTCTCCAGAGTGGCTGTTGGCAATTTACATCCCGCCCATCAGTGTAGCAAGGCTCCCATTTCTCCAGGGCCTGTCCTGCATTTCTGGTTTTGACACTTTTTTCAGCATGGCCCTTTTGACCGATGGGAAGCAAGACTTCTTTGTAGCGCTGATTTGCCTTTCCAGGTTGCTTGGTTGGCCAAAAAGGGCGTAAGCGTTTTTTCCTGAATATATTCAGGAAAAAACGCATACGCCCTTTTTGGCCAAGGGCATCATTGTCAACGTTTTGCCGCTTTTCATGTGCTTTAAAGGCGATTCGAATCTACCTCCTGAAATCTGTTTCCTGCAATTCTGCCTTGATTTCAAATCCTCTTCTTTGCCTTCCCTCAATATATTTGTGGACGAGAGTTATCATTTATACCTCTGCAGGTTTGTGAATTGCAGTGCCCTGAAGCTCCATTTTACAACTCGCTTTTTTGGGAGCTGGCCTCAAAAGCGCAGGATGGCTTCAGGCCCTGTTCTGGTTCTGGGGGGCAGGCTGAACCTGTGGTTAATTCTTCTTCCTGATGGGAAAATAGAGTGACCTGTGCCTGTCCCAACACCAAGAGCTAGTCTCTCATTGGTTCCCCGTCTTCCCGCTCATCCTCAGGACAAATTGCAACCTGTACGGAACAGGAGGTTAAAGGTGCTGATGCTCCAAGTAGGGAGATTGCTAGTAAAGTGGCTGGAATGGCGAACCCGAGCACAAGGAGATGAGAAATGAGGTGCGTTTTAGAAACCTTTCCCCATCACACGGTGTACCATCTTCTGGGTTTCTCATGCATGTTGTCGATGTAGGAAGATGCCCTTGAACCTGGAGATTTGGGACCCATGCGATGGGTAGCACGCAGTATTACTTTAAAGGGTCTGCGTTTGCTCACCCAACCTCACCAAACCTCTCAGCCCCAAGAGTGTCCACCCTTATGTCTCATCCAGCTGTGGGTCTAGATATGGTCAATCCAGGTTGCATCACAGCCCCTGAACGAATTGTGTAAGAATTTCTCTCTCTTTCCCTGTCTTTGTTTCATGGGTTTTTAAAAGTAATTTATTTTTATAATGGGGTTTAGCTGCTTTTCACGGCTGTGTTTATGCCGCTTTACACCCACTTGACACACTAACAGAGAGATATCAATACATAGGTTTTAAGATTATTACTAGTCAGATATATTCTTGTGCGGTGAATCGGGCGTGTTGAGTCCAGTTCTCTGAGCAAGGAGTAGGTCTTGTCTATTACATATTGGGTTTATGGAACGGTATCTGAGCTAATTTGAAACTCTTGTTTTATGTATCACCCCACCTCACCTTTCCCGTTAAGCAGCCATAGTGTGTTTTCTGCATGTGTGACTCTGTTCTGTTTTGTAATTCATTTCAAGTGTAACGGTTTTTACATTCCCTCTATAAGTGACACCTTATGAGAAGTGTCCTTTTCTGTGTGACTTATTTCACTTAGAATCGTCGTACCTAAATCCACTCATCATGCTGCTACTAGCCTTATGACATTGATTTCATGGCTGAGTGATATTCCATTGTACATAAGGACCACAACTTTTTTATCCATTTTTCGCTTTCCTGGGATATTTAAGGTGGAATGAAGTGGAGGTCTTTGTCAACAGAGCAGCCCTAAACTTTGGGGTGCCTGTGTCTTGCTGATTTTCAATTTTCCCACTTTATACCCCCATGCGTGGAAGTGCCCTATGCTCTCTAAGCTGTGTTTTTTAGATGTTTCAGGACACATCCTACCCTTCTCCAGAGTGGCTGTTTTCAATTTACATCCCGCCCATCAGTGTAGCAAGGCTCCTATTTCTCCAGGGCCTGTCCTGCATTTCTGGTTTTGACACTTTTTTCAGCATGGCCCTTTTGACCGATGGGAAGCGAGACTTCTTTGTAGCGCTGATTTGCCTTTCCAGGTTGCTTGGTTAGCCAAAAAGGGCGTAAGCGTTTTTTCCTGAATATATTCAGGAAAAAACGCTTACGCCCTTTTTGGCCAAGGGCATCATTGTCAACGTTTTGCCGCTTTTCATGTGGTTTAAAGGCGAGTCGAATCTACGTCCTGAAATCTGTTTCCTGCAATTCTGCCTTGATTTCAATTCTTCTTCTTTGCCTTCCCTCAATATATTTGTGGACGAGAGTTATCATTTACAACGCTGCAGGTTTGTGAATTGCAGTGCCCTGAAGCTCCATTTTACAACTCGCTTTTTTGGGAGCTGGCCGCAAAAGCGCAGGATGGCTTCAGGCCCTGTTCTGGTTCCGGGGGGCAGGCTGAGCCTGTGGTTAATTCTTCTTCCTGATGAGAAAATAGAGTGACCTGTGCCTGTCCCAACACCAAGAGCTAGTCTCTCATTGGTTCCCCGTCTTCCCGCTCATCCTCAGGACAAATTGCAACCTGTACGGAACAGGAGGTTAAAGGTGCTGATGCTCCAAGTAGGGAGATTGCTAGTAAAGTGGCTGGAATGGCGAACCCGAGCACACGGAGATGAGAAATGAGGTGCATTTTAGAAACCTTTCCCCATCACACGGTGTACCATCTTCTGGGTTTCTCATGCATGTTTTCGATGTAGGAAGATGCCCTTGAACCTGGAGATTTGGGACCCATGCGATGGGTAGCACGCAGTATTACTTTAAAGGGTCTGCGTTTGCTCACCCAACCTCACCAAACCTCTCAGCCCCAAGAGTGTCCACCCTTATGTCTCATCCACCTGTGGGTCTAGGTATGGTCAATCCAGGTTGCATCACAGCCCCTGAACGAATTGTGTAAGAATTTCTCTCTCTTTCCCTGTCTTTGTTTCATGGGTTTTTAAAAGTAATTTATTTTTATAATGGGGTTTAGCTGCTTTTCACAGCTGTGTTTATGCCGCTTTACACCCACTTGACACCCTAACAGAGAGATATCAATACATAGGTTTTAAGATTATTACTAGTCAGATATAATCTTGTGCGGTGAATCGGGCGTGTTGAGTCCAGTTCTCTGAGCAAGGAGTAGGTCTTGTCTGTTACATATTGGGTTTATGGAACGGTATCTGAGCTAATTTGAAACTCTTGTTTTATGTATCACCCCACCTCACCTTTCCCGTTAAGCAGCCATAGTGTGTTTTCTGCATGTGTGACTCTGTTCTGTTTTGTAATTCAGTTCAAGTGTAACGGTTTTTACATTCCCTCTATAATGACACCTTATGAGAAGTGTCCTTTTCTGTGTGACTTATTTCACTTAGAATCGTCGTACCTAAATCCACTCATCATGCTGCTACTAGCCTTATGACATTGATTTCATGGCTGAGTGATATTCCATTGTACATAAGGACCACCACTTCTTTATCCATTTTTCGCTTTCTTGGGATATTTAAGGTGGAATGAAGTGGAGGTCCTTGTCAACAGAGCAGCCCTAAACTTTGGGGTGCCTGTGTCTTGCTGATTTTCAATTTTCCCACTTTATACCCCCATGCGTGGAAGTGCCCTATGCTCTCTAAGCTGTGTTTTTTAGATGTTTCAGGACACACCGTACCCTTCTCCAGAGTGGCTGTTGGCAATTTACATCCCGCCCATCAGTGTAGCAAGGCTCCCATTTCTCCAGGGCCTGTCCTGCATTTCTGGTTTTGACACTTTTTTCAGCATGGCCCTTTTGACCGATGGGAAGCGAGACTTCTTTGTAGCGCTGATTTGCCTTTCCAGGTTGCTTGGTTGGCCAAAAAGGGTATATGCGTTTTTTCCTGAATATATTCAGGAAAAAACGCATACGCCCTTTTTGGCCAAGGGCATCATAGTCAACGTTTTGCCGCTTTTCATGTGCCTTAAAGGCGATTCGAATCTACATCCTGAAATCTGTTTCCTGCAATTCTGCCTTGATATCAAATCCTCTTCTTTGCCTTCCTTCAGTAAATTTGTGGACGAGAGTTATCATTTACAACGCTGCAGGTTTGTGAATTGCAGTGCCCTGAAGCTCCATTTTACAACTCGCTTTTTTGGGAGCTGGCCGCAAAAGCGCAGGATGGCTTCAGGCCCTGTTCTGGTTCCGGGGGGCAGGCTGAGCCTGTGGTTAATTCTTCTTCCTGATGGGAAAATAGAGTGACCTGTGCCTGTCCCAACACCAAGAGCTAGTCTCTCATTGTTTCCCCGTCTTCCCGTTCATCCTCAGGACAAATTGCAACCTGTACGGAACAGGAGGTTAAAGGTGCTGATGCTCCAAGTAGGGAGATTGCTAGTAAAGTGGCTGGAATGGCCAACCCGAACACAAGGAGATGAGAAATGAGGTGCGTTTTAGAAACCTTTCCCCATCACACGGTGTACCATCTTCTGGGTTTCTCATGCATGTTTTCGATGTAGGGTAGGGGCTAGGGTTATGGTACGCGTTAGGGTTAGGGTAGTGATTAAACCTATCCCACTTTCTAGATACCACTTAGCACGTAAAGGAATATTATTTGAGGGTCCAGCCATGGAGAAGAGTTTAGACACTAAGATAATATAAGGAACACACACATTATAAAGAAATCACATTAGGATTCTCTTTTTAAGCTGTTCCTTAAAACACTAGTGCTTAGGAAATCTATTGGAGGCAGAAGCAGTCAAGGGTAGCCTAGGATTAGGGTTAGGCTTAGGGGTAGGCTTAGGGTATGGCTTAGGGTACGGTTTCGGGGAGGGCTTCGGGTACGGCGTAGGTTATGGGTTAGGGTTAGGGTTAGGGTTAGTGTTAGGGTTAGGGCTCGGTTTAGGGTAAGGGTTAGGATTAGGGTACGTGTTAGGGTTAGGGTAGCGGTTAGGGTTATGGTACGCGTTAGGGTTAGGGTAGTGATTAAACCTATCCCACTCTCTAGATACCCCTTAGCACATAAAGGAATATTATTTGGGGGTCCAGCCATGGAGAAGAGTTTAGACACTAGGATTAGATAAGGAACACACCCATTATAAAGAAATCACATTAGGATTCCTTTTTTAAGCTGTTCGTTAAAACACTAGTGCTTAGGAAATCTATTGGAGGCAGAAGCAGTCAAGGGTAGCCTAGGGTTAGGGTTAGGCTTAGGTTTAGGCTTAGGGTACGGCTTAGGGTACGGGTTCGGGGAGGGCTTCGGGTACGGCGTAGGGTATGGGTTAGGGTTAGGGTTAGGGTTAGTGTTAGGGTTAGGGCTCGGTTTAGGGTACGGGTTAGGATTAGGGTACGTGTTAGGGTTAGGGTAGCGGTTAGCGTTAGGGTACGCGTTAGGGTTAGGGTAGTTATTAAACCTATCCCACTCTCTAGTTACCCCTTAGCCCGTAAAGGAATATTATTTGGGGGTCCAGCCACGGAGAAGAGTTTAGACACTAGGATAAGATAAGGAACACACCCATTATAAAGAAATCACATTAGGATTCTCTTTTTAAGCTGTTCCTTAAAACACTAGTGCTTAGGAAATCTATTGGAGGCAGAAGCAGTCAAGGGTAGCCTAGGGTTAAGGTTAGGCTTAGGGTTAGGCTTAGGGTACGGGTTCGGGGAGGGCTTCGGGTACGGCGTAGGGTATGGGTTAGGGTTAGGGTTAGGGTTAGTGTTAGGGTTAGGGCTCGGTTTAGGGTACGGGTTAGTATTAGGGTACGTGTTATGGTTAGGGTAGGGGTTAGGGTTAGGATACGCGTTAGGGTTAGGGTAGTGATTAAACCTATCCCACTCTCTAGATACCCCTTAGCACTTAAAGGAATATTATTTGGGGGTCCAGCCATGGAGAAGAGTTTAGACACTAAGATAATATAAGGAACACACACATTATAAAGAAATCACATTAGGATTCTCTTTTTAAGCTGTTCCTTAAAACACTAGTGCTTAGGAAATCTATTGGAGGCAGAAGCAGTCAAGGGTAGCCTAGGGTTAGGGTTAGGCTTAGGATTAGGCTTAGGGTACGGCTTAGGGTACGGGTTCGGGGAGTGCTTCGGGTACGGCGTAGGGTATGGGTTAGGGTTAGGGTTAGGGTTAGTGTTAGAGTTAAGGGTCGGTTTAGGGTACGGGTTAGGATTAGGGTACGTGTTAGGGTTAGGGTAGGGGTTAGGGTTAGAGTACGCGTTAGGGTTAGGGTAGTTATTAAACCTATCCCACTCTCTAGATACCCCTTAGCACGTAAAGGAATATTATTAGGGGGTCCAGCCATGGAGAAGAATTTAGACACTAAGATAATATAAGAAACACACACATTATAAAGAAATCACATTAGGATTCTCTTTTTAAGCTGTTCCTTAAAACACTAGTGCTTAGGAAATCTATTGGAGGCAGAAGCAGTCAAGGGTAGCCTAGGGTTACGGTTAGGCTTAGGGTTAGGCTTAGGGTACGGCTTAGGGTACGGGTTCGGGGAGGGCTTCGGGTACGGCGTAGGGTATGGGTTAGGGTTAGTGTTAGGGTTAGTGTTAGGGTTAGGACTCGGTTTAGATTACGGGTTAGGATTAGGGTACGTGTTAGGGTTAGGGTAGGGGTTAGCGTTAGGGTACGCGTTAGGGTTAGGGTAGTTATTAAACCTATCCCACTCTCTAGTTACCCCTTAGCACGTAAAGAAATATTATTTGGGGGTCCAGCCATGGAGAAGTGTTTAGACACTAGGATAAGATAAGGAACACACCCATTATAAAGAAATCACATTAGGATTCTCTTTTTAAGCTGTTCCTTAATACACTAGTGCTTAGGAAATCTATTGGAGGCAGAAGCAGTCAAGGGTAGCCTAGGGTTAGGGTTAGGCTTAGGGTTAGGCTTAGGGTACGGCTTAGGGTACGGGTTCGGGGAGGGCTTCGGGTACGGCGTAGGGTATGGGTTAGGGTTAGGGTTAGGGTTAGTGTTAGGGTTAGGGCTCGGTTTAGGGTACGGGTTAGGATTAGGGTACGTGTTAGGTTTAGGGTAGCGGTTACCGTTAGGGTACGCGTTAGGGTTAGGGTAGTTATTAAACCTATCCCACTCTCTAGTTACCCCTTAGCACGTAAAGAATATTATTTGGGGGTCCAGCCATGGAGTAGAGTTTAGACACTAGGATAAGATAAGGAACACACCCAATATAAAGAAATCACATTAGGATTCTCTTTTTAAGCTGTTCCTTAAAACACTAGGGCTTAGGAAATCTGTTGGAGGCAGAAGCAGTCAAGGGTAGCCTAGGGTTAGGGTTAGGCTTAGGGTTAGGCTTAGGGTACGGCTTAGGGTACGGGTTCGGGGAGGGCTTCGGGTACGGCGTAGGGTATGGGTTAGGGTTAGGGTTAAGGTTAGTGCTAGGGTTAGGGCTCGGTTTAGGGTACGGGTTAGGATTAGGGTACGTGTTAGGGTTAGGGTAGGGGTTAGGGTTAGGGTACGTGTTAGGGTTAGGGTAGTTATTAAACATATCCCACTCTCTAGATACCCCTTAGCACGTAAAGGAATATTATTTGGGGGTCCAGCCATGGAGAAGAGTTTAGACACTAGGATCAGATAAGGAACACACCCATTATAAAGAAATCACATTAGGATTCTCTTTTTAAGCTGTTCCTTAAAACTCTAGTGCTTAGGAAATATATTGGAGGCAGAAGCAGTCAAGGGTAGCCTAGGGTTAGGGTTAGGCTTAGGGTTAGGCTTAGGGTATGGCTTAGGGTACGGGTTCGGGGAGGGTTTCTAGTACGGCGTAGGGTATGGGTTAGGGTTAGGGTTAGGGTTAGTGTTAGGGTTAGGGCTCGGTTTAGGGTACGGGTTAGGATTAGGGTACGTGTTAGGGTTATTGTAGGGGTTAGGGTTAGGGTACGCGTTAGGTTTAGGGTAGTTATTAAACCTATCCCACTCTCTAGATACCCCTTAGCACGTAAAGGAATATTATTTGGGGGTCCAGCCATGGAGAAGAGTTTAGACACTAAGATAATATAAGGAACACACACATTATAAAGAAATCACATTAGGATTCTCTTTTTAAGCTGTTCCTTAAAACACTAGTGCTTAGGAAATCTATTGGAGGCAGAAGCAGTCAATGGTAGCCTAGGGTTAGGGTTAGGCTTAGGGTTAGGCTTAGGGTACGGCTTAGGGTACGGGTTCGGGGAGGGCTTCGGGTACGGCGTAGGGTATGGGTTAGGGTTAGGGTTAGGGTTAGTGTTAGTGTTAGGGGTCGGTTTAGGGTACGGGTTAGGATTAGGGTACGTGTTAGGGTTAGGGTAGGGGTTAGGGTTAGAGTACGCGTTAGGGTTAGGGTAGTTATTAAACCTATCCCACTCTCTAGATACCCCTTAGCACGTAAAGGAATATTATTAGGGGGTCCAGCCATGGAGAAGAATTTAGACACTAAGATAATATAAGAAACACACACATTATAAAGAAATCACATTAGGATTCTCTTTTTAAGCTGTTCCTTAAAACACTAGTGCTTAGGAAATCTATTGGAGGCAGAAGCAGTCAAGGGTAGCCTAGGGTTATGGTTAGGCTTAGGGTTAGGCTTAGGGTACGGCTTAGGGTACGGGTTCGGGGAGGGCTTCGGGTACGGCGTAGGGTATGGGTTAGGGTTAGGGTTAGGGTTAGTGTTAGGGTTAGGGCTCGGTTTAGGTTACGGGTTAGGATTAGGGTACGTGTTATGGTTAGGGTAGGGGTTAGCGTTAGGGTACGCGTTAGGGTTAGGGTAGTGATTAAACCTATCCCACTCTCTAGTTACCCCTTAGCACGTAAAGGAATATTATTTGGGGGTCCAGCCATGGAGAAGTGTTTAGACACTAGGATAAGATAAGGAACACACCCATTATAAAGAAATCACATTAGGATTCTCTTTTTAAGCTGTTCCTTAAAACACTAGTGCTTAGGAAATCTATTGGAGGCAGAAGCAGTCAAGGGTAGCCTAGGGTTAGGGTTAGGCTTAGGGTTAGGCTTAGGGTACGGCTTAGGGTACGCGTTCGGGGAGGGCTTCGGGTACGGCGTAGGGTATGGGTTAGGGTTAGTGTTAGGGTTAGGGCTCGGTTTAGGGTACGGGTTAGGATTCGGGTACGTGTTAGGTTTAGGGTAGCGGTTAGCGTTAGGGTACGCGTTAGGGTTAGGGTAGTTATTAAACCTATCCCACTCTCTAGTTACCCCTTAGCACGTAAAGGAATATTATTTGGGGGTCCAGGCATGGAGAAGAGTTTAGACACTAAGATAAGGTAAGGAACACACCCAATATAAAGAAATCACATTAGGAGTCTCTTTTTAATCTGTTCCTTAAAACACTAGTGCTTAGGAAATCTGTTGGAGGCAGAAGCAGTCAAGGGTAGCCTAGGGTTAGGGTTAGGCTTAGGGTTAGGCTTAGGGTACGGCTTAGGGTACGGGTTCGGGGAGGGCTTCGGGTACGGCGTAGGGTATGGGTTAGGGTTAGGGTTAGGGTTAGTGTTAGGGTTAGGGCTCGGTTTAGGGTACGGGTTAGGATTAGGGTACGTGTTAGGGTTAGGCTAGGGGTTAGGGTTAGGGTACGCGTTAGGGTTAGGGTAGTTATTAAACATATCCCACTCTCTAGATACCCCTTAGCACGTAAAGGAATATTATTTTGGGGTCCAGCCATGGAGAAGAGTTTAGACACTAGGATCAGATAAGGAACACACCCATTATAAAGAAATCACATTAGGATTCTCTTTTTAAGCTGTTCCTTAAAACTCTAGTGCTTAGGAAATATATTGGAGGCAGAAGCAGTCAAGGGTAGCCTAGGGTTAGGGTTAGGCTTAGGGTTAGGCTTAGGGTACGGCTTAGGGTACGGGTTCGGGGAGGGTTTCTGGTACGGCGTAGGGTATGGGTTAGGGTTAGGGTTAGGGTTAGTGTTAGGGTTAGGGCTCGGTTTAGGGTACGGGTTAGGATTAGGGTACGTGTTAGAGTTATGGTAGGGGTTAGGGTTAGGGTACGCGTTAGGGTTAGGGTAGTTATTAAACCTATCCCACTCTCTAGATACCCCTTAGCACGTAAAGGAATATTATTTGGGGGTCCAGCCATGGAGAAGAGTTTAGACACTAAGATAATATAAGGAACACACACATTATAAAGAAATCACATTAGGATTCTCTTTTTAAGCTGTTCCTTAAAACACTAGTGCTTAGGAAATCTATTGGAGGCAGAAGCAGTCAAGGGTAGCCTAGGGTTAGGGTTAGGCTTAGGGTTAGGCGTAAGGTACGGCTTAGGGTACGGGTTCGGGGTGGGCTTCGGGTACGGCGTAGGGTATGGGTTAGGGTTAGGGTTAGGGTTAGTGTTAGGGTTAGGGCTCGGTTTAGGTTACGGGTTAGGATTAGGGTACGTGTTAGGGTTATGGTAGGGGTTAGCGTTAGGGTACGCGTTAGGGTTAGGGTAGTTATTAAACCTATCCCACTCTCTAGTTACCCCTTAGCACGTAAAGGAATATTATTTGGGGTTCCAGCCATGGAGAAGCGTTTAGACACTAGGATAAGATAAGGAACACACCCATTATAAAGAAATCACATTAGGATTCCCTTTTTAAGCTGTTCCTTAAAACACTAGTGCTTAGGAAATCTATTGGAGGCAGAAGCAGTCAAGGGTAGCCTAGGGTTAGGGTTAGGCTTAGGGTTAGGCTTAGGGTACGGCTTAGGGTACGGGTTCGGGGAGGGCTTCGGGTACGGCGTAGGGTATGGGTTAGGGTTAGGGTTAGGGTTAGTGTTAGGGTTAGGGCTCTGTTTAGGGTACGGTTTAGGATTAGGGTACGTGTTAGGGTTAGGTTAGGGGTTAGGGTTAGGGTACGCGTTAGGGTTAGGGTAGTTATTAAACCTATCCCACTCTCTAGATACCCCTTAGCACGTAAAGTAATATTATTTGGGGGTCCAGCCATGGAGAAGAGTTTAGACACTAAGATAATATAAGGAACACACACATTATAAAGAAATCACATTAGGATTCTCTTTTTAAGCTGTTCCTTAAAACACTAGTGCTTAGGAAATCTATTAGAGGCAGAAGCAGTCAAGGGTAGCCTAGGGTTAGGGTTAGGCTTAGGGTTAGGCTTAGGGTACGGCTTAGGGTACGGATTCGGGGAGGGCTTCGGGTACGGGGTAGGGTATGGGTTAGGGTTAGGGTTAGGGTTAGTGTTAGGGTTAGGGCTCGGTTTAGGGTACGGGTTAGGATTAGGGTACGTGTTAGGGTTAGGGTAGGGGTTAGCGTTAGGGTACGCGTTAGGGTTAGGGTAGTTATTAAACCTATCCCACTCTCTAGTTACCCCTTAGCACGTAAAGGAATATTATTTGGGGGTCCAGCCATGGAGAAGAGTTTAGACACTAGGATAAGATAAGGAACACACCCATTATAAAGAAATCATATTAGGATTCTCTTTTTAAGCTGTTCCTTAAAACACTAGTGCTTAGGAAATCTATTGGAGGCAGAAGCCGTCAAGGGTAGCCTAGGGTTAGGGTTAGGCTTAGGGTACGGCTTAGGGTACGGCTTAGGGTACGGGTTCGGGGAGGGCTTCGGGTACGGCGTAGGGTATGGGTTAGGGTTAGGTTTAGGGTTAGTGTTAGGGTTAGGGCTCGGTTTAGGGTACGGGTTAGGATTAGGGTACGTGTTAGGGTTAGGGTAGGGGTTAGGGTTAGAGTACGCGTTAGGGTTAGGGTAGTTATTAAACCTATCCCACTCTCTAGATACCCCTTAGCACGTAAAGGAATATTATTAGGGGGTCCAGTCATGGAGAAGAATTTAGACACTAAGATAATATAAGAAACACACCCATTATAAAGAAATCACATTAGGATTCTCTTTTTAAGCTGTTCCTTAAAACACTAGTGCTTAGGAAATCTATTGGAGGCAGAAGCAGTCAAGGGTAGCCTAGGGTTTGGGTTAGGCTTATGGTTAGGCTTAGGGTACGGCTTAGGGTACGTGTTCGGGGAGGGCTTC